>NW_027397070.1:29760872-29969523 GCF_003265705.2 Callorhinus ursinus
GAAGGCAGTCGCTTAACCAACTGAGCCACCCAGGCGCGCTCGCAATGTCATTCTTAAGGGAAAGATCACAGAGGGTGCCTGGGTGGCTCAGTTGGTTAAGCGACTGCCTTCAGCTCAGGTCATGATCCTGGAGTCTCGGGATCGAGTCCCACATCGGGCTCCCTGCTCAGCAGGGAGTCTGCTTCTCCCTCTGACCCTCCCCCCTCTCATGTGCTCTCTCTCTCTCATTCTCTCTCTCTCTCAAATAAATAAATAAATAAAATTTAAAAAAAGAAAGATCACAGAGACTAAATTTTAGACATGGTCAGTGGTTATTTGGAGGCTTGGAGATGATAAGATCTCAATGTGTTGATATAGTTTGGAAAGTGGGACATTTGCTCCATCTACTCCAATTGCAAAGCTATTTTTTAATACTCTGAAAGGGTATTAATCCAATGGTAAAGAGTGGTGGTGTCGGGGTGCTGACAACACGGACTCCATTTTTGGCCTTCCATCTTGTTCATGCTCTGAAATGACCTCCCTCAGGGCAATGTGTTCCAGGCCCCCAGAGGTTAATGTCAGCCCCAACTGCAATGCCAGAAGCCTTGTTCTGATCTTCCCTGAACTGGTGCATGGAAGGTGCTGCTTTAGATAATGAGTAGAGATCCTCTGGTGCTCAGATGTTGCCACTTCAGATAACTACCCTGTGACCTCACCACCATGCCCCTCGCTCTATAAAGCCTGAGGATTAAGGTCAGGTCGGGGTGGAGGATAGCTGAGTGGTGCTTGGATCATTTGTTCATTGGATTCCCTGCTGTCTGTAAGTTACCCTTGATGAAACTTTCTAGACTGTATGGAGTGGCTTGCATCATTTTTCTGTCTCAAAGTACCTTCTCAGTTTGGAGGATTTTCCACCTTCTAACAGGGAGGATGTCGGGGAGGAGCTCCATAACCCACAATTAACCAAATTGTGGTATTAATTTGTGTTTATTTACCTTTAAAAATTGGTTATAGAAGCCACCAAATTTAAATTACTGGTTATCAAACTTTTAAGTCTTTTTGTAGAATTTAGTTCAACATTCATTGAACCCTAAGCACTAAGTACTAGGGATGCCTGGGTGGCTCAGTCGTTAAGCGTCTGCCTTCGGCTCAGGTCATGATCCTAGGGTTTTGGGATGAAGCCCCGTATCGGGCTCCCTGCTTAGGGGGAAGCCTGCTTCTCCCTCTCTCACTCCCCCTGCTTGTGTTCCCTCTCTCGCTGTGTCTCTGTCAAATAAATAAAATCTTAAACTAAGTACTATATTTAAGCACTGGGAACAATATAAATGAGTAAGATACAGTTCTTGCCCTCAAATCATTCTTCCAATGGAGAACTTGTAAACAAACATCTTGTATCAAATCCGGAGGAGCTATGGCGATCCCATTCAGCACTAATCAACTGTTTTAGCTAAGCAATCACTTAATCAGCTAACCAGCAACTGCTTAGCGAAGGCCTGCTTGCTATTAACGACTAAATTAAAATTAGTGAGATTTTAATGTACACTAGTAACCTCCGAACACTGCACTATTACCCACCTTTTAAATCATAGTAGTTGTTTTATATTATTTTATTTTTATTTTTTAAGTAGGCTTCACGCCCAACACAGAGCCCAACATGGGGCCTAAGCTCATGACCCTGAGATCCTGAGCTGAGATCAAGAGTCAGATGCTCAACTGACTGAGCCACCCAAGGGCCCCTAGTAGTTTTTATATTTAATAATTAACATTTTTGTAAATGAATACTGTCTCAATTAGATACTGGTGAACTATCCATAAAAATCTCAAAACCGTTTTTCCAAGAAGAGGATTCTGGTGCTACATGGAGCAATAGCCTTATCAACGAGGCCTTTAAAAAAAAAAAAAGATGGGAAAGTACTGTCAAAGTAATGAAAAGCTTTTTAAAAAGCAGAACCCAAAACTATATGGTTTTAATCCAGTTTGGGGAAGTAGAATATATTTAATATAATGGCTAATAGTTAATAAACTTTTGCTATGCAGCAGGCACTGTTTTAAAAGCACTTTACGCATTTAGTCCTCACAAGAACCTTATGAGGTAGCTAGGGTTAGGAAACTGAGATACAGGTAAGTGATGTACCTTAAAGTAACCTGCCCTGGGTCATGCAGAGAAAGTGGACAAAGGAAAAAGGAAATGTCAGAATTCCAATAATTCTTAGATCCAGAGAGTGTAATAAGAGGTAATTTTCAGGGGCACCTGGGTGGCTCAGTCGTTAAGCATCTGCCTTCAGCTCAGGTCATGATCCCAGGTTCCTGGGATCGAGCCCCACATCGGGCTCCCTGCTCAGCGGGAAGCCTGCTTCTCCCTCTCCCACTCCCCCTGCTTGTATTCCCTCTCTCACTGTGTCTCTCTCTGTCAAATAAATAAATAAAATCTTTAAAAAAAAAAATTTTCAGTTTCTATTTTGGTTACATATTTTCCTAATTTTTCTACAATGAACCTAAATTGTTTGGTAATCATAAAATTGTTTAAAAACATTCAAGTTTTATAGTCAATAAAATTGCTCAGTAAAATAGCAAATGGAGTGCTGTAAGCCAATACATTTCAATCATTTCAATGATCATGCAAAGAGCATTTTTTTTTTTTTTAGAGAGCAGACATGAGAGTGGGGGCACGTGGTGGTGGGAGGGGCAGTGGGGGGGGAGAGAGAGAATCTTAGGCAGGCTCCAAGCCTAGTGCAGAGCCTGATTCAGGCTCCATCTCATGACCCTGAGATCATGACCTGAGCCAAAACAGAGACTCGGTCACTTAACTGTCGGAGCCACCCAGGTGCCCCGCAAAGAGCATTATTTGTATTGACTATTTGGTGACATTTTCTTATAGTTTAAATGGGGACATGAAATGATGTCAGAATGTTCCTTTCAGTGACTGTAAAAATCCTTAGGCTTGCATTTTGAGTCTATTGCCTGGTGCACACATACTATATAAAATGTAACTTTACACAAATACTTCTTCAGGATAAATCTAATACATATTAATCTAATTCTGACCTAAAGAAACAGAGCATTGCAGACTCAGCAGGTAGCTGGTTTTTGACTCTAAGTCCCCCCTTTAAAGCCATGCTACTGGCCCATCTTAAAGGGATAGTACTTCTTCATGCCTTGACTACTTGACTACAGATTTGAATCCACACCTCTGACTTCAATGTTTATGCTCTTTCTGGAATACCAGGCTGCCTCTCAACATGATCATACCAATGTTTCTCTTTGGCTTCCTGTATTCTGAAAACTAAAGATGTTCACGCAATATTGTAGCAAATATCAGGGCACGCCTCAGAAAACATGCTGATTAAAATGATTTACCGATTCATAATTAGCCAAAGACAGAACTGAAATGTGAATGTGGGTATACTTTTCCCCCATTAAGTCATCAAGAGTTACACACATGCCCAATCTCTGAGGCCCTATCCTCACAGACTAAAGTAGATGGGAGGGCTATCCACAGTCTGGCAAAACTCTTCAATGCTGAGGGCGCTTTTAATGATTTCTGTCCCAAAGAACTTAAGGTGTATCTTACTTGTAATGGCATCTAATTTCAGGGCAGAGCTTTGAAAAACTTCATAATTCCTTTATGCTATTAAGGATGCACTTGGGAGAAGGAAGAGAGAATGCTCCTAGCTCACAATGATGAGGGAATCCCTGTGAAAGGGAGAAAACAGGGCTGATCAGCAGCCCTGAGTTTCAATTTAAGGTGACGGAGCCTGCCCTGCAGCCGAAGAGAAAAACTGGAATCCAAGAAAATTGAGTTCATTTAATGTGGCAGAGAATTTGTGGTTACAAAAGAGAAGGGAATAGAGTGGGGTCTCCTGATTGGATGCGGGCCACCAAATGTAGGGCGACACGACGGAGTGGAGGCCAGAGCATGGGAAGAGAAAGAACTCACCCCAGACAGACAAAGGAGAAAGAAGTTTACTGAATACACCTCAAGGAAGCAGTGGGAAGGACAGCAAAACAGACACTGTCAAGAGGTGGTGGGGGTGGGAGGGAAGGTGAGGAGGTATGGGAACCTGTGGAATTTTCCTTTTTTGGTAACTGTGTAGGGTGTGAGTAGCTCATTGGTCAGCTAGGACTTCGGATATTTTGAGGTGAGTCACCTAATGGGCCTGTTTGTATTCAGCCCAGTGGTCACCGTGGGCCCTCCTACCTCGCTCAAGTCTCCATTGTTCAAGTTGGTTGCCTAAAAGAGGCCTCTATGAATAGTAGAAAAAGAAAAAGAACTGAGGGTAATTGTGAACCTGTAAAATCTGCTTTTGTTAGTTACTGTCAAGGGCTTGGTAGTGAGAAAACGTATTCTCTAAAATCACACACCTGAGCTGTCCAAAGTGGTTGCTGCCAGCCACATGTGGCTGTGGAGTACCTGAAATGTAACTAGGGTGACTAAGGACTTAATTTTTAATTTTACTTAATCTCAAGTAGTTTAAATTTGGTTCAGTTACTGGGAAGTTTTTAGGTATGCTTGTAACAACTTGGGTATGTGGATATACTTTTCAACTCTAAATTTTATGACATCTAAATACAGATCAAGCTTTCTAATGAAAATCTAAGGTCCAAATTGAGATCTGCTATACTGGATTTGGGAGCCATCGTACCAAAAAAAAAGAATATCTAATATTTATACTCTGTGTTGAAATATTTTGGATAAATTATGGGTATGTTGAGTTAAAACCTATTAAAATGAATTTCACCTGTTTCTTTTTAATGTGGCTATTAGAAAATTTTAAATTCCGTGTGTGGCTTGCATTACCTTTCTATTGGGAAATGCTCTCAAATTTTTGAGAAACATAGTTATTTGAAATATCAGTGAAAATGGAATGTCTCATTCCTACTCAGAAGATCTGAGCCCTGTGGGTTACTTTAACACAGGGAAACAGCCTCAATTTCTAACCAAGAGCTTCAGATAAGAGGTTTTTAAATTGTAGTTTCCAAGGAAACAGGTAATCAGAGTAGAATATTCCTAAGAGAACTTCTAAAATGTTTCCAACTGAAGGCGAGGCCATGTAAACAATGTTTTTCCTCTGGCTATACAGATCCTGTCCTTTGGAGTGATTATTACCTTTTCTTTCTTTCTTTTTTTTCTTTATCAGTGATATCTATTGTTCCCCTTTGTTCCTGTTGCCTCCAGAACAAAAACTGCAGAGAAACCTCAGTTGCTCAACTGCTCCTGCTTCATGACATCACCAGTTCAGGCCCGAACCCCACTTCTCCTGGTCCCTCTTCAGAATCCTTAGGCACGGGCTCCAACCCTGAGGTAAGCCCCTCCCAGGTCTCTGTTGCCCAGACATCCCAGGGTCCGGGAGGAGGCCTTATGCTCTCTCTTGCAGCAGGTAAATAAACCCAAATTTAACTACAAGTGTGTTCCTGGTGGTCTTCATCTGATGGACTTTATCTATGGGCATCTTGAAATGGAGTCTTGAAATCTTGAAATGGGATTACCAAAAAGGAGCAAGATGAATTATTCACTAATTCCAGAAAAATTTGTAATGTAAAGGGTGGAAAGCAGTTTTAGGGTCTAACCAACCTGGGCTCTAGGACTGGAGCTACTCAATTTCTGTTCTCAAACTTCATTAACATAGGTAATATCAAAACATCTATTTCATAAGATGGTAAAAATTGAATGAAATAACCTATTTAAATAGCAGGTGTACAGTGAGTACTTTAGGAGGGTAATTACCATTAGCTGACCACAAAGGGGAAAGTTAGCAGGAGGACCAAATCCTATGGGCACTCCTGTGTTCTCTGGACCAGCCCTGTTTCCGGCAAGGCAGGAAGTGGGGGCTGGGTGGTGAATGGAACTTAATTCATTAATTAATTTGAACAATTAAAGGTAAAGGAAGGCAAAAGGGGCTCTAAATTTTCCTTTAGAATCAAAAGATGAAGGAATTGCAGATAAAGGATTCTCCTTTTCAGAAATTTGTTCTGCTTTTGCATGTTTTATTTTTTATTTATTAAAGATTTATTTATTTGAGACAGAGAGAGCACCAGTGGGGGGAGAGGGAGAGAGAATCCTCAAGCCAACTCTCCACTAAGGACCGAGCCCGAGGCGGGGCTCAATCCCAGGACCCTGAGATCATGACCTGAGCTGAAATCAAGAGTTGGATGCTTAACCAGCTGAGCCAGCCAGGCGCCCCTGTTCTTCCATGTTTTAAAGATGCTCTTACTTTATACACCTAACAAACTTTTAATTTCTAGTGGCTCTGGAGTCCCTGTAAACCAAGCCTTGGATTAGCAGGCTATCGCGATGAGAATAGGGTAGTAGTGAAAAGAGTGTGGGCTTTGGCCCCATAGAGACGTGGGTTTAAATTCCAATCCTGCCACTTTTTAAATCCATGGGTTAAAGGCTCCATAGGGCCTTGGTCAAGAGACTTACTTCTTCCTGAGCCTCCCTTTGATAATACTTCCCTCATGGAATTTTAAGATAAATTAAAGTACCTGACAAATAATAGATTTTCAATAAATGGTACCTTAAAATATTAACCATGTCAACAATAATAACAGTATCCTTGGATCTACCAATAGAAACTATGTGCATATCTGATTAAAATATTTGAAAATGGGGGCGCCTGGGTGGCTCAGTTGGTTAAGCGACTGCCTTTGGCTCAGGTCATGATCCTGGAGGCCCGGGATCGAGTCCCACATCGGGCTCCCTGCTCAGCAGGGAGTCTGCTTCTCCCTCTGACCCTCTTCCCTCTCGTGCTCTCTATCTCTCATTCTCTCTCAAATAAATAAATAAAATCTTTAAAAAAAATTGAAAAATGAAGAGCAAAGAGGTATTGCTCTCAAAAGTTAGTAAAAATGGCAAAATTTAGTGTTAGTTGGTCACAACTATAAATTGCTAGTCTTTCTAGAAAACAAGCATTGAAGATGTTTCCCAATCAGTCTCCATTGTGGTAAAGGATGGGTAAGATTTTCCTTAATTCGCAACACTGTAAATCATTGTTTTGGAGCATCATTTCCCCACCTCAATGTTCATTTTGAAATTTAAGGGAAGTCAAATTCATTCAGACTTCTTTTCTCCTCCACTTATTGCTGCTTTCTTTCACCAATCATTAACAGCTGTTGATTCTTCCCTCAGAACTGGTTTTAGAAAACAACAGAAATGCAAAAAATATGTTGATTGACATTTTTATTATGTAGATGTTCTATATAAAGTGACAAGGGTTCATTTGCTGCTGCTGTGAACTCCTTTCAAAGTGATTAAAAGCTTCAAATTTACTGTAAAATTTAAGTACACACCTGCAAAATTATGTGAGAATATATAAATACAGAGTTGACAGATTGCAATTATTTAAAAGTTAAACACGCATATTGACAAATCCTGGATGGAACTGTGTGATGTGGCAAGATTGTATGGAACTTTCTTGTATTTTAATTTCTACTAGTACTGTAATAGTTTTTGTACAATAAATAGTAGCTTAAAAATTCCTGCAAATAGGGGTGCCTGGGTGGCTCAGTCGTTAAGTGTCTGCCTTCAGCTCAGGTCATGATCCCAGGGTCTTGGAATAGAGCCCCGCATTGGGCTCCCTGCTCCGCGGGAAGCCTGCTTCTCCCTCTCCCACTCCCACTGCCTGTATTCCCTCTCTCGCTCTCTCTGTCAAAAAAAAAAAAAAAAAAAAAAAATTCCTGCAAATGACTCAATCTAACTATATGTCCCTAAAGATCTAATTAAATGTTAAAATCTTCAGTTATTTAAAAAACACATCTTAAAAAACCCACATCTTTCTTTTTTTTTTTAAGATTTTATTTGAGAGAGAGAATGAGATAGAGAGAGAGCACGAGAGGGGGGAGGGTCAGAGGGAGAAGCAGACTCCCTGCTGAGCAGGGGGCCCGATGTGGGACTCGATCCCCGGACTCCAGGATCATGACCTGAGCCGAAGGCAGTCGCTTAACCAACTGAGCCACCCAGGCGCCCTCCTTTAACGCCTTTTAAAATGACAGGTGTTGTTCAAGCCTTTCTTTTATATCTCAACATTTTTTTCTTTATTTCCCTGGTCTTTACAATGGGAGAAAGTGACATAATTTTTTTAAACTATTTTTTAAAAACTGAAAGAAGTAAAAAATACCCGTTAAGGCAAAATGTATATATTTACATCACCACCTATCATTCCCCAGTAGTGCCACCTCCTTTTTTTTTTTTTAAGATTTTATTTATTTTGGGGGGGAGGGGCAGAGGGACAGACACGCAAGCAGACTCTGAGTGTGCACAGGGCTCAGCCCAGGGCTCAACGCAGGGCTTGATCTCACAACCCTGAGATCATGACCTGAGCTGAAACCAAGAGTCAGAGGCTTAACCAACTGAGCCACCCAGGTGCCCCACTGCCACCTCCTTCTGAGTGTGATCCATTTCAGTGTGAAAGGGATCTTTTTTTTTTAAAAACATCTTTTTTTTTTTTTAAAGATTTTTATTTACTTATTGAGAGAGAGAGAATGGTAGAGAGAGAGCATGAGATGGAGGAAGGTCAGAGGGAGAAGCAGACTTCCTGCTGAGCAGGGAGCCTGATGCGGGACTCGATCCCGGGGCCCCAGGATCATGACCTGAGCCGAAGGCAGTCGCTTAACCAACTGAGCCACCCAGGCACCCGAAAGGGATCTTTTTAAAAAAAAGATTGATTGATTTTGTTTATTTGAGAAAGAGAGAGTGCGCAGGGCGGGGGGTGTGGGGGGGAGTGGGACAGAGGGAGAAGAAGAGGGAGAATCTCAAGCAGACTCCCCGCCGAGCACAGAGCCCTCCATGGGGCTAGATCCTGACCCTGAGATCATGACCCCAGCTGAAATCAAGAGTTGTACGTGCTTAACCGACTGCTCCACCAAGGCACCACAGTTTGATTATTTCTTAGAGAATCCCAGATGGGGGGGTTACTGAGTAACAAGTGCTCCAATAATTTAGAAATTACAGAAAGCTTAAAGGAAATTATTTGTCACAAAATAGAAAAATTCAAATACTGTCTATATAAAGTAAGAAACATTTGCCCAAGATGAAACTAAAAGGAAAAGCAATGGAGTGGCAAAATGTTTGCAATTAACATGTCAGATGGAAGTTTGGGATCCAAAAGGGAACGGATAATAAATTTTTTGGACAATAACTAGCATCCAGTGGGTAAGTAACTGTCTAAAAAAAAATGAGAGCCAGGAATAAAGGAATTTGCCCAGTTCCTGAAGGAATTTATACTCTGATGCATGTGCTAAGTCCATGTTCTTAATGACTACAATATATACTTTCTCATATTCAGGACCCATGTACATGTGTTGCATGAAGTTCAGATTTCATGACTAAATATATAATGTGATTTATATTGATAGAGTATAGATAGGAACTGTGATTTAACAGTGCTGGAATAGATTATTAGAAATGGTTTTGCTGGATGATTATTTTGTGACTGATAATGAAATATTTGGATGATTTCTTCTTTTGAGAAGACTGCATACTCATTAACACTGCTTTGTTACTCCTGTTAATTTTTGTTAGTGTTTCCTTCTAGTTGTTTCCCAAGTGTTTCTTTTTGGGTAAATTATTCGTGCATCTGTATAAAACTAAGATTTGTTTTACAGTGTGGATTTTTTTTAGCAGGTGTTTATAATATGAGAAGGAATTAACTATTGAATCATTAAAATAAAGGCCTAGTGGGGCGCCTGGGTGGCTCAGTCGTTAAACATCTGTCTTCGGCTCAGGTCATGATCCCAGCATCCTGGGATCGAGCCCCGCATCGGGCTCCCCGCTCAGCAGGAAGCCTGCTTCTCCCTCTCCCACTCCCCCTGCTTGTGTTCCCTCTCTTGCCGTGTCTCTCTCTGTCAAATAAAATCTTAAAAAAAAAAAAAAAAGGCCTAGTGCCCATAGGCAAATTTTAATGTGTGAATTCTTTATTAAATATATCATAAAAATTAATGAGACAGTGTATTTAAAATAACTTCATATCTTTATTTAATCTGGTTTTTTTTGTTAGAAAAGAATTACATGCACATAATAAAGAAAATTAGAATAAAAAAGCTTAAAATGAAGAAAAAGTCTCTCTCCTCTCCCCAGCTCCATCCTCTCCTCCCCAGTCCCTAATTCATTCCCTAGGAATCACTCTGGTTAATAGCTTCTGCTTTCAGTTTATCATATTTCAAGTCTTATCAAATTTACATAGGATCTATTGATATTCTGTTATGAAAGATGAATTTATCATGAACCAACTACCCTTCTACCTCTGGATTTTATTGCTTATATTTGTATACTTTTAAATGTTTTCTAGTGGTTGCCTTATTTACTTATTTACTTAAATAACATATTTAAATGTTTAATTCTGGATTTATCAAGTTTAGTGTGGAATGAGAACCCACAATGAAAAATGAGAATATTACCCATCTTTCTACTTCTACCTACCTCCCAATTTTCTTAGCTATATTAATGTGCCTGAGTAATACTGTATAATATTAATTTATATTTTCTCTTTTCCATTTCTCCATTCAGGCAAGTAAGGGGCGCTGCATTTTATCACTTCAGGGGAGGTTTAGGACAGGGAGGAAAGCAGAATTAACTTGTAAAATTTTTCCTGGCTTTTGTTTTCCATAAGCCTAAACTCACTGAGTTGCATAGGATTTGAGAAAGGGAGTATGATGACTTACAGAAGCAAGAGGTGGGGAGAGGCTTCTCCTGGAGTTTTCATGAGGGTGGTGCTGAGAAGCTGCAGGAGATGCAAACCCTGCTCCATGGCGGAGCCCTGTGGAGGGGGACAAGCTCAGAAGAGATAGCATTGTCAGATATCTGGGGAAGGCAGGACTGGCACAAGGTTCCCAAACCTCAGCTAGGACTCTCATACCACATGTGGGGCTCCAAAGGAGCAGAGATCTGCTGCATTGGAAACAACCATTTGTTGAGGCTCTCAGTTACCTGAGCACAGATTACTGATGACTGGAAGGTCCCCCTTCTCTCTGATGCTTTGGTAACTGTGTACTTTGGGACCCAGGGAAGGCAGAGAAATCCCAAGATGTGTTTACATTTCCCATCAAGCAGGTCTTAGAAGGGAGGCAAGGGGAATAAAGGGAATATTCCCCAGAGGCAGAAATTAAAAATTGAAGTGTGGAAGATAAAGTGATATTTCTTACATACTTGAATTTGTTGGCTGAAGTTTATATCCTGCCACATAATTTTTAAATTGCCAAAGTTTATGACATTCACCTGCTACTCTGTCATAGAAATGTCCTGTACTTTGAGCATTGTTTGATACTCCAAAGTGAAGCCAATAAACAGCATGTATGATACTATGATCACATAAGTATTTACTATAAAGCAAATATTGTGATTGGACTAATTCAGGAAGAAACCAAATCTTATGGCATTAAAAATTTGTTGCTTTAGGGCGCCTGGGTAACTCAGTTAAGCGTCTGCCTTCGGCTCTGGTTATGATCTCAGGGTCCTGGGATTAAGCTCCTTGCTTAGCGGGAAGTCTGCTTCTGCCTCTGCCCCCTACTCTTTCTTTCTCTCTCTCAAATAAATAAATCTTTAAAAAAATTTGCTGCTTAAATCTTTCCTTCATTTTTTCTGGTTCTACTTAGTTGCCACCATTATTGTATAACCTGATGGCTTGGATTCCTACTTCTGTGCTGAAGGACTTCCTTTAGTAATTTTTTTCAGGTAGGGAGTGTGAATGGTAAATGTTTTATTCCCAGATGTCTTTATTTTGTCCTCATGCTTAATTAGCAATAAGGCTACATTTAAAAAAAAAATCTTCCTTTGGACACTTTGAAGTCATTACTTCTATATTATTTTTTATCTACTTGCTCTAACAGATTAAGGGAAGTGAATTGAAGTCTGTATCTTCTAGTGTGTTTCTTTTTTTTTTAAGATTTTATTTATTTATTCATGAGAGAGGGAGAGAGAGAGAGAAGCAGAGGGAGAAGCAGGCTCCCAAGGAGGAGGGAGCCTGATGCGGGACTCTATCCCAGGACCCTGGGATCATGACCTGAGCCGAAGGCAGACACTTAACCATCTGAGGCACCCTCTTCTAGTGTGTTTCTATTTTTCCTTGTATTTTCTATAGTTTTTTGCCTTACGACTATTGATGTTGAGTTATTGGTGCATAGATTTTATATTTTCATTGTGAATTTTGCCTTTAATATTTTTTCTGCCTTTAGTATTATAAAGTATCTTGTTCAGTGCTTTTTTGGCACAAATTCTTTTTTTAAGATTTTATTTGTCAGAGAGAGCACAAGCAGGGGGAGCAGCAGGCAGAGGAAGAAGCAGGCTCCCCACTGAGCAAGGAGCCCATCTCCGGACTCGATCCCAGGAGCCTGGGATCATGACCCAAGCTGAAGGTAGTTGCTTAATGGACTGAGCCACCCAGGCATCCCAAATTCTTCTTTTTTTTTTTTTTTTTTAAGATTTTATTTGTTTTTTTTTGGGGGGGGTGCTCAAGTGGGGGGGGGGCAGAGGGAGAGGGAGAAGCAGACTCCCCGGTGAGCAGGAAGCCCAATGTGTGGCTTGGTCCCAGGACCCTGGGATCATGACCTGAGCTGAAGGCAGATGCTTAACTGACTGAGCCACCCAGGCGTCCTGGCACAAATTCTTAAATTACTACAAGTCTGGCTTTGACTTTTTTCCCCTCAGTCCCCAATATTCTCACCAGGAACCATCTTGCATAAACTACCCCGAGAGTTGTTCTACAGCCAACTTCTCTTTTTGAATTTGCTGATACTGACCTCTTTGAATTTGCTGATACTGACCCTGGATCTTATCTGAGGCTTTTTATTTATTTATTTTTAAAGATTTTATTGTTTATTTGATGGAGAGAGACACAGGGAGAGAGGGAACATAAGCAGGGGGAGTGGGAGAGGGAGAGCAGGCTTCCTGCAGAGCAGGGAGCCTGATGGGGGGCTCGATCCCAGGAACCTGGGATCATGACCTGAGCCAAAGGCAGATGTTTAATGACTGAGCCACCCAGGCGCCCCTATCTTTTAGAAAGAACGTGGTTGGCCTTTGATGTCCTGAGATGCAATTTCTTTTCCATTGATTTTTTTTTTCAGGAAATTCAAACCCATTTGCTTTTTTTTTTTTTTTTAAGATTTTATTTATTTATTTGAGAGAGAGAATGAGATAGAGCATGAGAGGGGGTAGGGTCAGAGGGAGAAGCAGACTCCCTGCTGAGCAGGGAGCCCGATGCGGGACTCGATCCCAGGACTCCAGGATCATGACCTGAGCCGAAGTCAGTCGCTTAACTGACTGAACCACCCAGGCACCCCCCATTTGCTTTCTATTTTCCAAGTAGTTCTCAAAATTTCTGGTATACTGATGATACTCTGTTTTCTACTGATATGGTTTTGTGCTTTTAAAATGATCTGTCTTTGGAATTTCAGTGGGAGGGGGCAGGATGAATCATGTGTCACAGTCTACACCTTTACCTGGAATCTTCCCCGTAACAGAATCTTAATAAGCTCCACATTTATGGGAATAAAACATTTAGTGTCCATCCATTTTCTTCTTCCCTCTCATTCTTCAACATGCATTTGCATGCTGAAATTATTTAATCATTTAACTTATCTGTACTTTTCTTTAATATTTCTTAAAATTTTCAGTGCTGGAATTCTTTTTTTCCCCCCCATGTAAAATACTGGAAAGACCTATTTGATGTATATTTAGCAAGTATTCAAAAATTTCAGTGTACATTTTAAGATGTTAGTGTTAGGTAGCCATGATAGAATGGTGTAATTCCAAAGGGAACTATAGAAATTGGTAGTCAGAATACAGTACAATAATAATAAACATATCACTAAGTTCAATAGTTTGAATAAATTACTTGCATGTAATTTTATTTTTTTTAAATAACACTTTTATTTCCCCCCAGAAACAAGCTTCTCATAACAAAAAAACCCTTAATCTCTAGATCACAGTTTCCCACTGGTGCTTGAGGGGACCCTGGCAGTGTGTGATTAAGTGTTAAAATGAGTGATACCAAAAACGAGGGCTCTACGGATTCAGAGACAGTAGCCCACTGGATTCTATGGGAGAACACAGGGTCTAGAGCCTTGAGCTGGACCTTGAGGGAAAAGACACAGGCAAAGGAAGACAAAAAGAGTACACAGGCCACATGAGGGTAGAGAGGTGACAAATTCCAAGGTTTTAAGTTCAGGAGAATCAGTACAGCATCATCACCCAAGTCCAGCCCTGGCCATCTGTACAATGATACAGGCACTCCTCTGAGATAGTGAAGGCGCCATTCCGGGCCATGGGCACTTCCCTTTATGGAAATTGTCAGGAGTCAGGCCTGACATGGGTCAGCAGGAACAGACTACAGGGTCTGTCTAGAGACAGAAGACTCCGAGATCGTTTCCCCTCATGCCAGGATAGGGACCAATTCAGATCAGGCTCTTGTAAACGAATGATCAGATCAGGCCAGCAAACTCCTCTCTAGGTACGCTCAGAGCAAACAGCTCACGTCTTCCTCATCTTTGGATCCTAGAGCTACGCTTTGAGGGACTGGGGTGGGGGAGGCAGGAAGGAGGGTTGGAATTTTATTCTTATCCTTTCTACACATCACCACCTTAGCTAGTGGCTAATACTATTTGCAATAAGCCATTTTTTTCCCTTGATATGCTAAATATTCAAGCAGAAATTTATACACTCAATTTAACTATAAGTTAAATTGTGTATATATATATGTGATGTCATATGATTTTAAATCCTTTTTGAAGATAAATCTTGTTTCCTCTTTAATAGAAACATTAGCTCACCTGCTTTGTTAGCCTCATCAGAATCTGTGTAATTACTTTTCATTTTAGAAATCTAATTGCTTCAGTCCTTCTTTAAAGGAATCAAATAGCAGTAGACAGACTCACCACGTGGTGGCAGCTGAAAGCCCAGAAACCAACATCATGCAGGCTTGTATTAGGTAAGTGTCCAAAAATTTAGGCAGACAGCTGCCTTGTAGGACTGTAAGTGGTATTAAAAGGCTGCTGGAAATGTTCTCTATCTTGATCTGGGTAGTGGTTACATAGGTATATACATATGTAAAAGTTCATCAAATTATACATTTAAGATCGGTGCATTTTACTATATTTATATCTTAATACAAAATTTAAGTGACCATAAATGAGAACCACTTTACATTGGCCACCTTCAACTTTGCCCTGGTACTAAACACAACAACAATTTCAGAAGGAATACTCAGTATGAGAAATTTCCCTAAACAGTACGAAACTATTTTGTGATAGTTATTTTAGTTAATTACAATAGACTTAAAGGATTCTAAAATTGTCAATTTAAGTGAAAACGGCACCATCAACAAGAAAACAATTCAGTGGATGGATAACTCATGGGCATAATCACATTTTGAAACATTATCTAGCAACGAGAATTAAGGAAGCAGAGCTACATAGATAAATCTCACACACACAGTGTTGGGTGAAGTCATAAAGAGGGGCGCCTGGGTGGCTCAGTCGTTAAGCATCTGCCTTCGGCTCAGGTCATGATCCCAGGGTCCTGGGATCGAGTCCCGCATCGGGCTCCTTGCTCAGCAGGGAGCCTGCTTCTCCCTCTGCCTCTCTCCCTGTTTGTGCGTTCTCTCTCTCTCTCTCTCTCTCTCTCTCTCTCTCTCTCTCTCTCTCTCTCTCTCTCTCGACAAAATCTTAAACAAAAAAGTCAAAGAGGGGCGCCTGGGCGGCTCAGTGGGGTGGGTGTCTGCCTTCCGCTTGGGTCATGGTCCTGGGATTGCGTCCCGCGTAGGGCTCCCTGCTCAGTGGGGAGTCTGCTTCTCCCTTTCCCTCTCCCCGCGCTCGTGCTCTCTCTCAAATAAATAAATAAAAACTTTAAAAAAAAGTCGCAACGATCACGGATATATTCATTTTTATATGAAGTTCAAAAACAGTCAAAATATATTGTTTATAGATGCATACATAGGTGGCAAACCTAAAGAAACACCAGAGAGTGATAATAAAGGTCGAGACAATGGTTACCCTTGAGGGGCGGGGAGAGGAGGCCATCAGAGGAGAGGAAGAGATGGCTTCTAAGGTACTGGCGTTGTTCTGTCCTGTTTCTTAACCTGGGTGGTAGTTACACAGGGGTTTACTTTGTAACTGCTCTTTAAATGTAAAAGAGGCAGATTAAAAAGTGAAGATCCAATGATCAGGTATTTTATCCTCCAGGAAGCCCAGTGGTTTACCCTTCAGCAAACTGAAAATAGTCACAGGCACCTGGTATTATGTGTAGGGTTGCCAGATTTAGCAAATAAAAACAATAAACTATAGCAAATAAAAATATAGAATGCTTAGTTTGTGAATTTCTGATAACAAATGACTTTTTTAGTATTAAGTATATCCCCATGCAATATCTGGTCCCATGCAATAGCTGGGACATACTTATACTGAAAAATAATTATCTGAAATTACATGTAACTGAGCATCCTATATTTTGTCTGGCAACCCTAATTATGTGGCCAATTGCACAGGTGGAAGCAGTTCTCAGTGACTGGAGTACCCAGAGAAGGACCAAGGGAAGAGGAGGAAGAAGTCTTTTTTATTTTTTTAATTAATTTTAATAATTTTTTATTTTTTTGGAAGAAGTATTAAACTAGCCTGACCCTAAACTCCTGTTTGAAGAACAAAGTGATTAACTTTGCTGAGTTCACCCATTATTGCAGTAGTTCAGGAATAATGAATCCACATGATGTATTGCATAATTTCTATTAACAAAAAACAGTACCAGCAAATGTTTAAAAGAGCCATAAGTGTTTCCCCTAAAAATTGTGTATCTCTCACTGCATCAGTCTTCTGATCACTTAAGAAGATACTGTGAAAGATGCCTGATAATGCTCATTCTGTGGCTAAGTTTTTTCTAGTTAGTAACCAATGATTAGGAGTGAAGTTGCAAGGCAGGTTGGTTTTTTTTTTTTTAAAGATTTATTTATTTGAGAGAGAGAGAGCATGAGAGGGGGGTGGGTCAGAGGGAGAAGCAGACTCCCTGCTCAGCAGGGAGCCCGATGTGGGCCTCGATCCTGGGACTCCGGGATCATGACCTGAGCCGAAGGCAGTCGCTTAACCAACTGAGCCACCCAGGTGCCCTGTTTTGTTTTGTTTTTATTCTACAAATATTCTGACAGCCTACCCTGGGCCAGGAAACCACCTTAGACTCAAAGAACAATAATGAAGGGCACCTGGGTGGCTTGGTCCTTTAAGTGTCTGCCTTCGCCTCGGGTCATGATCCCAGGGTTCTGGGATCAAGTCCCAAATCAGGCTCCCTGCTCTGCGGAGAGCCTGCTGCTCCCTCTGTCGGCTCTGCCTGCCACTCCCCCTGCTTGTGCTCTCTTGCTCTCTTTCTCTGACAAATAAATAAAATCTTAAAAAAACAAACAGAATAATGAACAAATGAACAACACAGACATAGTCCCTTCCTATGAAGCTCAAAGTCTAGGCCCTAGGGGATGATAGATAGATAGAAAGATAGATAGATAGGTAGGTAGATAGATAGATTATATGCACTTGGTAAAACATTATCTAGCAGTGGTGGATATTTGCTGTTTGCCGCCCAGCATTCCTCTTTATTTGGGGAAATTATCAAGACCCCCTTCTATATTATATGGTTTGGGTAGAATTGACCCCAAGCCAATTGCCAAAATGACAATGCTTGAATCAAGGATGGGCATATAATCCAATTAGAATCGATGACCCCAGTGAAGAGAAGCATTCACTCTTGCCTTTGGTAATGGTCACCGCGTTGCTAACTTGAAGGGAGCTTTTCAGAGTATCAGTGCATCAGGTATACACCCCCAGAGGGCACTATTCATGTGCAAAAGACAAAGTCAACACCAGAAAAAGCATCTTGGTGACATTGAGCCCTGGTTCTAGATAAACCTGAAACTCCCCCACAGATTTTTCAGTTAAATTTAGCCAATAAATTCACTCATTTCTCAGGGCAGTTTGAGTTTTAATTTTCTGTCATTTGTAGCATAGAGTTCTTAACTGATGCAATGAAAGTTTGAGAGGACATAAATGGTTTCCTGCCCATTCCCAATCTCCAGTTTCATCCCCTAAAGATAATTACTGTTACATTTCTTTCAGACATTTGTTTGCGCATATATGTATAAAGTATGCTTTTTAATGCAAATAGGAGTGTATTGAGCCTGAGGTTTTACTACTTGCTCTTTTTAGACTTTCGTTGTCTTGTGGACATCTTCATTTGTCAATGCACAATATTTTGTATATTGGCTGTATCAACATCATTTTAATCTGTCTTCCGTTGGTGGGAATTTACTTTTTTTCCTCAATTTTTTACTCCGATAAATGATCCTTTATACATACAGTTTTGTGCATTTATGCAACTATATCAAAGGAAGAACCCTAAAAATGAAATTATTCTTTCAAAGAGAATGTGTTTAAAAAATTTCACCCCCCAGGGGCGCCTGGGCAGCTCAGTTGGTTGGGCGACTGCCTTTGGCTCAGGTCATGATCCTGGAGTCCCTGGATCGAGTCCCGCATCGGGCTCCCTGCTCGGCAGGGAGTCTGCTTCTCCCTCTGACCCTTCCCCCTCTCATGTGCTCTCTCTCTCTCTCTCATTCTGTCTGTCTCAAATAAATAAATAAATAAAAATCTTAAAAAAAAATTTCACCCCCAGAATGATTACACCAATTCATACTCCTCTCAAAAACACCTGAGAATGTTTCTCCTCATCATTGCTAACAGTTTTGTCAAATTTAAGACATTTTGCCAATATGATAGTGAAAAGTAGTGTTGTTTTCTTGATTTGCATTTGTTTCATGAGTATATGCACATAGACACACATGGAGAAACCCATATATGTTTAGGCTATTTTATAAGTTTGTTAACTATTGTCCTATAAATTCCCCATTTCAAATCCTTTGCAGATTTTTCTGTTTTTTTTTTTTTTCTATTGGGTCATTTGTTTTACCTTATTTTTTTTTTTTTTAAGATTTTATTTATTTATTTGAGAGAGAGAGAATGAGAGATAGAGAGCATGAGAGGGAAGAAGGTCAGAGGGAGAAGCAGATTCCCTGCTGAGCAGGGAGCCCGATGCGGGACTCGATCCCGGGTCTCCAGGATCATGACCTGAGCCGAAGGCAGTCGCCTAACTGACTGAGCCACCCAGGCGCCCTTGTTTTACCTTATTGATGTATCTTTATATTTTATGAAAATAGATCCTTTTATCATACATATTTTAAATATATTTTTCCAAATTTGTTGTTTGTCCTCCAACTTTTTTCTTTATCTCTTTTTTTTTAAGTATAACATTTCAAGCATACAAGAAAGAGCTGGATGCCCACCATCCAGCTTTAAAATGTTACCATTTTACAATATTTGCCTCCCTTTTCTTCTTTTTTCTTTTTTTTAAAGATTTATTTATTTAGTTGAGAGAGAGAGAGAGACTGAAAGCAGGGGGAGGGGCAGAGGGAGAGGGAGAGAGAGAAACTCTAGCGGACTCCACACTGAGAACAGAGCCCAAGGATGGGCTCTACCTCGTGACTCTGAGATTGTGAACTGAGCTGAAACCAAAAGTCAGACGCTTAACTGACTGAGCTATCCAGGTGCCCCACACCTTTTTTCTTTGAAAAAATAAGATGTTACAGATTAATTGCAGCTTCTTTTATACTCCCACTGATCCCATTCCTGTCCATCTTTCCCCAGAGGTAGCTACCGCCTTGAAGGCAATATGCATGTTTTTGGAGACTCTAAACCTGAAAACCCCCTCATATGCACCAAAGGTTTAAATATTTTCTTGTCGGGCGCCTGGGTGGCTCAGTTGGTTAAGCGACTGCCTTCGGCTCAGGTCATGATCCTGGAGTCCCTGGATCGAGTCCCGCATCGGGCTCCCTGCTCAGCAGGGAGTCTGCTTCTCCCTCTGACCCTCCCCCCATCTCATGTGCTTTCTCTCTCATTCTCTCTGTCTCTCAAATAAATAAATAAAATCTTTAAAAAAAATAAATATTTTCTTGTCTCTCAGGAAAAAAAAGGCAGTAATAACAAATGGACTGTTAACAGTTGTTCTCAAGTAAGTCTTAACAGAATCTGCAGACATCTAAGACACTAATTTAGGGGCTCCTGGGTGGCTCAGTCGTTAAGTGTCTGCCTTCGGCTCAGGTCATGATCCCAGGGTCCTGGGATCCAGTCCTACATCAGGCTCCCTGCTCAGCAAGAAGCCTGCTTCTCCCTCTTCCACTCCCCCTGCTTGTGTTCCTGCTCTTGCTGTCTCTCTGTCAAATAAATAAATAGAATCTTTAAAAATAAAAACAAACATGAGATAAGAGACATTAATTTCACATTATTGCAATAGGAAGGCTTGCAAAGTTCCCATGAGAAGCTGTTCACAAACTGTGCCAGCCTTCTGATTAATGTTGCTAATAAAGAACGGAGGAGAATCTGCCCATCAAACTTGCCTCAAATGTGGTCACCAAGTTTTGACAGGATAACACTATAATTTATTTTTTACCCCAGAAGAGGTTATTTTTAAAAAGGCCATCATACCTCCTTCAGCTCACTTTGGAGCAGACGTTAGTTGGGGTCAAAGCCCTTGTATCCGTTTCCATAAAAAATGAGCTTGTGTCCGTTGGGTGTGTTCAGATCCACTTGGACATATGAAAAATGAAGAAATTTCCTAAGTGGAGTGATTAAATCAATGTGGTCATGCCTGAACATTGTTGCAGAAAGAAAAGACAGTTAAGCATTCTTTGAATAATCTCTAGTCTTTTGATATTCTGAAACACATATATTCACTGCTAATTTTTAAAAGAACCCAAATTAAACTTTGCCTAAAGAAGGGAGTCACTGGGCGCCTGGGTGGCTAGGTCGTTAAGCGTCTGCCTTCGGCTTAGGTCTAGATCCCAGGGTCCTAGGATCGAACCCCGCATCAGGCTCCCTGCTCTGCGGGAAGCCTGCTTCTCCCTCTCCCACTCTCCCTGCTTGTGTTCCCTCTCTCGCTGTCTCTCTCTCTGTCAAATAAATAAAATCTTTAAAAAAAAAAATAAAGAAGGGAGTCACCTGTGATTTTGACAAACACCTTAAACAGTATACTTCTATGGCTTTACATTTTTTTTTACAGATCTCTATTCTTTAGAAAATGTCTATAATTTTGTAAAATTGCAAAGTTTCTATAAATCACATCATACTGTACATATCATTCTGCAATTTGCCATGGTTATTCCAGAATGACTTCCAAATTTATCCATGTTGATACATATAGATTGAATTTTTCATTTTAACTGCTGTATACTATTCCCTTTCATGAATTTGTCTTTCTATTTTAAAATTAATAAACATATAGATTACTCCCTTGATTTCCTCTAGTAAAAATAATGCATTCAACATATCTTCTTGTGCACATGTCGAGAATTTCTGTAGTGTATCTAAGAGAGACATTGCTCGACTGTGAGTCCTGCACATCTCTTAGATGCATGTTGCCAAATTGCTCTTCAAAATGGTATATCCTACAATTTATACTTTCCCCAGCAGTAAATGAAGGTTCCTCTTATGAGGATTCTCATATCCTTTTCTGTCTCTGGTATTTTTGTTTTGGAGTTGTATGAATTTGAGTAATAGCATAATTTATCAAACTCTTGCCTTACGGCCTCTGTGTGGGATGTGTGTTGAGAGGGTTTTGGGGTTATGTTTAGCTTTGGCAGTAAATGGTTATTGCAGCTTAACTTGCAAATACAGTGGTGCTGTTCATTTTGTTCCATAATGATGAAGCTGAAAAAGAAGAGCACTAATAGTCCAGGAACATAGTAATCCCGGAGCGTGATTCTATCCAGATCATACAACGCTTTGCCTGCCAAATAGTAAGAGGGGCTAACAGTAAAGTTATGTAATTTCAATAAAATTGTGATTGGGAAACTGCCGATCACTGTGTGTAATAGGTAGACATTTTTTCATTGAGAGGTTTACCCTCACTGCACAGAGCTGGGTTATGTAATGCAGTATTAATAACTGTATCAGTCCAGGGTGAATAGTTAATCTGGAGGGTTCCAGGATTGATGTTTCTCTTCCCCAATCTTACTCGTCCTACTTCTTCTGAATAGTATTCACTTTCTCTTCTTTATCAGATCAAATCTTAAAGTTTCAGGGAAGTCCTAGATATAACAAAGTTCAGGCTAAAAAATTTTTGCCATGTAAGCTTATCCAGGGCATTAAACTTTCTTATACCATTTCAGTTAAAAATAAATGAAAACTCCAAACCAGTAGGATAACCAGATGTGACATCTGCCGAGCTGTCATGTATAAATAAGCAATAAATTACAGAGTGAACAAGGAATTTGGCAGGTGTGGTAAATCAGGAATGGCTTTTTGACATAAACTGATATTTTTACTTCTGGAACAATCAGAGGCATTTTCTAATTTTACACATTCAATCTTTTTTATAAAACATATTATTTCATAACAGTTAAAGTCTAACAATAGTTTTTGATACTATCTCTGGATGTGTGGGGATATTTTTCTTTCACCATCTAAATGTCCCTAAATGGAAAATTCTTGCCTCAAGATGTACATTCCTCTAATTATATGTGAATTTTTTTTTTTTGAAAAGAGCCCAACTACTTTAGGAAAGTTTAAATTCTGCATAAGCGAAGTCATTTTTTTAAATTTATTTTTATTTTTTTAACTTTTTAAGAATTTTTAAGTCATCTCTACACCCAATGTGGGGCTCAAACTCACAACCCTGAGATCAAGAGCTGCATGCTCCACCAACTAAGCCAGCCAGGCACCCCTCATTTTGTTTTTTAATATTTCACAATTTTTAGAGAGTGGCAAAGTCTAGGTTTTTAATGAGAGTTTAAAGAACTCAAATAAGTCTTCACTCAAGACACAGGGAAAGACATCCCTAGTTTACAAAGACTTCTCAGGCTCTTAACGGTGACGTAGTCATAATCCTATTCTCTCCACAGCAAACTCCAAGGTGCTGGGATGATGACAATTATGTTATAGTATCTCCCATTTGTTATTACCTTTGGTTATTTAATTATTGGAGCTCACTTTTCATAAATCTGTGCCTGCCATTCACCTACCATCAGACTCCCTGATTCCTGACTCCTACCTTCCATCTACGTCAGCTCTCAAGTGAAATGGGTAAACTCGGGCACCTGGGTGGCTCAGTCAGTTGGGGCACCTACCTTCGGCCCAGGTCATGATCCTGGAGTCCCAGGATCGAGTCCCGCATCAGGCTCCCTGCTCAGTGGAGTCTGCTTCTCCTTCTGCCCCTCACCCTGTTCGTTCTCTCTCTCTCTCTCTCTCTCACTCTCTCTCTCTCTCACTCTCTCTCTCTCACTCTTTCTCTGTCTCCCGCGCCTGGGTGGCTCAGTTGGTTAAGCGGCTGCCTTCGGCTCAGGTCATGATCCTGGAGTCCCGGGATTGAGTCCCACAATGGGCTCCCTGCTCAGCAGGGAGTTTGCTTCTCCCTCTGTCTCTCATTCTCTCTCTCTCTCAAATAAATAAATAAAATCTTAAAAAAAAAAAAAAGAAATGGATAAACTTGGAAAAGGGCCATTGCTTTAGATGATAGGGATGTTGGGTTTACAGCAGTTGCTTGGGAGCAAGAAGGCCCAAGTTCCTTAAGGCAACTGTTGTCACAGCTTGGAATAACATTCTATAGGACACTTAGTTTGTTGCAAGATTGACTTTAATAACTTTTTTTTTCTGATTGCTCAGACTCCATCATTATTAGCCCCCTGTCTTTTGTCCCCTTTATTATATTCTTACAGAACTAGTCAAACATTTTAAAAATCTTTTCGGAGGAGATGAAGTTACCTGTAATTAGTCATTCAGTTGCTGAGTGACTACGACCATAGAATACTACTCTATAAGTCGTGAAGCCTAGACCAAAGATCTGGATTCAAAGAGCAACAACTGGTATAGTAATGTCTCTTGTTTGTAGTTCCTACTAGATGCCAAGTGGTTAATTTATTATCTTAAGAAAGATACTTCACTGCATTATAACTGTCAAGGAGAGACAATGTTGGCTAGAAGCATTGGCTGAGCTGTGAACCTGCTGTGGGATCTTCTGTGTATGAAACCTAAGTGTACTATCCTATCACATCAAATAGGCACAAGGCCTTTTAGGAAGTCATTAGGGATCAAAAACAAAAATCAGGGCATGTGGGTGGCTCAGTCGGTTGAGTGTCTGCCTTCGGCTCAGGTTGTGATTCCAGGGTCCAGGGATCGAGTCCCCAGTTGGGCTCCCTGCTCGTTGGGGAGTCTGCTTCTCCCTTTGCCTCTCCCCCTGGCTTGTGCTCTCTCTCTTGCTCTCTCTCTCTCAAATTAAAAAAAAAATTAAAAAAAGACAATCATTTAATATTACACCATATGTATTAAGACACAAATTGAATTAATTACTTGTCCCTGTTTCAGAAACTACCCTGAGTAATTTTTTTTTGGTGCATATTAACTGTTTTTCGAAGGAAAAGGAGTGTAACATAACCTTTGAATCCTGAGAAGAGCAATTTCAGTCAATGCATCGAATGCCTTAAGCTGCTTGTATTATCATCTTTAGTGGTATACAGGGAAAAGTCAATAGATCCTCACTTTCACATCTGGAACATACAAATCAATCCTGTCCTGTAGTATGCATCTCTCCACACTCTCTAGGAGCCCCTAGCAGCTGGTGCTTGGTATTAATCTCTTCCTAGAGAAGCACATGCTATAAATTTATCATTCTGAATGAGAGCAGAAATATTTAATCTGTTTCTCTGATCCTTCTTGCTTTACTGTCCATTAAACAACCCCTGATGATTTTACAGCTTGTCATACAGAGTATGGGGTGATAGAATAACATGGGGTGTGGAGGTATATTGCTTGGATTTGAGTCTAGGCTTCTAACTAGCCGTGTAACTTCTGGCATGTTACCTAATCTCTCTGATTCTTCATCTGTAAATAGAATCATTCCAGTTACCTCACAAGACAGTTACCATGATTAGATGAGATAATACGTGGGACAAGCATCACAAAAATATCTTTTAAAAACTTCTATTTAGGGCGCCGGGGTGGCTCAGTTGGTTAAGCAACTGCCTTCGGCTCAGGTCATGATCCCGGAGGCCTGGGATCAAGTCCCACATGGGGCTCCCAGCTCAGTGGGGAGCCTGCTTCTCCCTCTGACTCTCTCTCCTCTCATGCTGTTTCTCTCTCACTTGCTTTCTAATAAATAAATAAAATCTTTAAAAAAAAATAAAACAAAAAACTTTTAATTATTGAAAATTTCAAATGTATTCAAAGACTGAGAGAAGGCTTGTACCCTCATTTACCTATGACTCAACTTCAACAATCATCCACTCATGGTCAAGGATGTTCATCTATACTCTAGTAGGTGCTCCCCCATTCCTAAAAGGAATTGTGAAAAACAAATTCCAGGTATATCATTTCCATCCTTAAATATTTAAGTACATGTCTCTAAAAGGTAAGTTATTTTTTAAAGTTTTTATTTATTTATTCATTTAAGTAATCTCTGCACCCAGCATAGGCCTTGAACTCTCAACCCTGAGATCAAGAGTCACATGCTCTTCTGACTGAGCCAGCCAGGAACCCCAAAAATGTTTAAATTATTTTTTTAACATGACTGTAAAATCATCATATTTAAAAATTAACAAATATCTAGTCAGTGTCTATTTTCCCAATTATCTCATAAAACTTTTTTAGAGTTATTTTGTTTGACTCAGGATCTACATAAGTCTCCATCTAGCATTTGGCTGATCTTTTTAGTCTAATCTACAATTGTCCTGAAATTTGATATGGTAGCCACTAGCCATGTGTGACTAAATTTAAACATAAATTAATTAAAAGTGAATAAAATTAAAAATTCAGTTCCTCAGTTGCAAATAGCCACATGGAGAGTGCTGATATAGAACATTTCCACCATTGTACACAGTATTATGGGACAGTACCGATCTACAAATCTCTTTTCTTTCTGTGTTTTATTCTTTAAAATTTAATTATTGAAAAAACCCAAGTCATTTTCTTACAGAATTTCCCACGTCCTGGATTTTTTTAAATTGAATTCCCATGGTATCATTTCACATGTTCCTCAGTCCTCTGTATGTTAATTGATGGTTAGAGCTAGTGACTGAAAAGTTGTTCACCTGGTTTGTGAGCTCAAGTTCAACTGTGTGACCTTGAGCACATAACTTGACCTGTGTAAATACCAGTTCCCTCATATATAAAATGTGAATGATAATAGTACCTATACTGAAGGGCAGTTGGGAAGATTAAATGAGATTATTGATATAAAGTGCTCATCCTGGTGCATGGGCACATAGTATGGATTAAGTATATATTAGTAATTACTTGTGTTATTATACTTATTATTAATCAGTGATTCTCAAATATTAGTCCATGCATTGGCTCCATCAAAATACTCTATAAACTTAAAAAAAAAAAAACAAAAAACGGTTCTAGAGATTTTAGTTCAGCAGGTTTCAATGTGGTCCAAACAAAAATCTGTATTTGTAATGAGTTCTTGATGATTCTGCTGAAGTTACGGCTTTAGAAACTGACGGCTTTGTGATATGTCAACTTGACTAGGCTGAACTTCAGCCCCCAGAATTTCCATTCTAGTATGCTTCCTGTTAGAGTGGATGACAAGAGATCGTCTCTTGCAAGAATTGGAGGAGGGAAGGGAGGTAGCAGCCATTTTGTAGCATACACATATCTTCTCCCAGTTTTTCGATCCAACATACTTTAGGTGCTACTGTAAAGAGATTTTTGTCATTGTAATTAAAATCCCTAATGAGTTGACCTTAAGTTAATCAAAAGGGAGATTATCCTGGGTAGCCCTTACTTAAATCAATTGGAAGGCTTTTATAAGAGGGCTTAGGGCTTAGTCCAGGCCAAGTTGGCTTCACTGGTGAACTCTCTCAAACGTTTAAAGAAAAATTAATACTGATTCTGCACAAACTCTTCTAAAACATGGAAGAGGAGGGAACACTTTGCAACTTAAGGCCAGTGTTAGCATGCCAGAACCAAAGACATCACGAGAAAACAGAACTAGAAAATAGTATCTCTAATGAGTATACATGTAAAAATATTAACAAAGGGGTGCCTGGGTGGCTCAGTCGTTAAGCGTCTGCCTTCGGCTCAGGTCATGATCCCAGGGTCCTGGGTTCGAGCCCCACATCGGGCTCCCTGCTCAGCGGGAAACCTGCTTCTCCCTCTCCCGCTCCCCCTGCTTGTGTTCCCTCTCTCGCTGTGTCTCTGTCAAATAAATAAATAAAATCTTAAAAAAAAAATCCTAACAAAATACTAGCAAACTGAATCTAGCAACATAAAAAAGAATTATATACCATGACCAAGAGAGCTTTCTCCCAGAAATGCAAGGTCACTTTAATACCTGAGATAAACATATTATTAATAGAATAAAGGGCAAAACCACATAACTGTTTCAAAAGATGCAGGGAAAGCATTTGATAGAATTCACTGATTTATTCTAAAAGCAATCAATAAACCAGGAATCAAAGGGAACTTCTCAGCCTAGTAGAAGACACTGACAAAAAACTTTCTCTGGGGAACTCACGCTTTCCCAGAGGGGAAGGTGGAGCAGTCTGGGATAGCCCAGTATCTGGGCCTAGAGAGGTGAGACTATCTTCTCAGTGGGGTTCAGTTTTATGGAATCCACCTGCTCACAGGTATATGCCATATTATCCACTGTAGTCTTTATTAATAATAAAGGTGATACTTTGCTGGCTCAGTTGGTGGATCTTACGACTCTTGATCTTGGGTCATGAGTTCAAGTCCCATGTTTGGTGTAGAGCTGACTTAAAAAAATAAAATACAGGGCACCTAGGTGGCTCAGTCTGTTGAGCAACTGTCTCTCGGTTTCGACTTAGGTCATGGATCTCATGGATGTGGAATCAGGCCCCACAGCTGGCTCTGTACTCAGCGGGGAGTCTGCTTGAAGATTCTCTTTCTGCCCCTCCATCCGCTCTTGTACTCACTCTCTCTAAAATACATAAATAAATCTTTAAAAAATAAATGAAAGTAAAAATAAAAATATTTGAAGGTAATACTTTGCCTCCCACCAGTCCCTAATGCCTTATACTCTATATCCTCAGTTGATTCAGAATTAGGGCATGAGATAGGGATGGTAGTTGTTGGCCCCCTGAAAGACTCCAGCATAAGGCAATAGAAGGAATAATTTATTGAAAAGTTTTAGACTTGCACAATAGTAATCCCTATAGTAATGATTAGAATCTTAGACTTACTTTAAAAGTTGGAAAGGATCCTAGAGATCATTTAGCAGCTAGATTCTAACCCCCAGAGATTAAGTAATGTGTACAAGACTACCTAGTCATCTAGTGACATATCAGAACTAGAGTCCAAATTTTCTTCAGCCTGCCACACTTGCCACCACACCCTGTTGCTTCCTTAGTATGCTGAGATAAAAATTTTTTTATCATCTGCTTCCCCAAAGATCAGAATTTTATCATTGCTATAGATGAAAAAATAAATGCAATTAAGTTAAATCATTTTCCCATGGTAATAGGGCCTATCAGAGATAGCACTGGAAATGAAAAATACTCCTCTAATTTTAGTTCAAGGCTGTGCTGATGAGATCATTTTTTCTGTCAAAATGCCAAACTGAAATAAATGGAAGACTGGTATATCGTGGAAACACAATCGGTGTGGCAGAGACTCTGGCTCACATGTTAATTCAACTGATGATCTCTGGTTCCTTTTCTAGCATGATGTCATGGTATGTTATGGTATTAAAATTTCCTCCTGAAAGAATAGAAGGAAGTAAGTAGAATGGGGTGTTACTGTATAACTCCAAAGCCTGTGATCTTAATTAACCATGATGTTTATTGCCTCCCCAGATCTGTAAGGTACAAAGGCAAGTGTTTGGACAATAAAATGAAAGTTTAGGTGAATTCTAAATGCGGTTAATTTATGTTATTCATAAAAGTAATAGAACTAAGCACTTGGCTATTACAGCTTTCTTTAAGTAATCGTCCCTGCAGATCTATTGGTGGAAATGCAATAATGTGAACGATTCACATTAAACCACCAAGATAACAGCAGATGCTCTTTATTAATCAGGTCATTACTGTTTGATTTTCTACAAAATCTACAAATGAATTTGACTTTGATTTTCTAACAAAAATATCTTTAATCTTATATGCTTTCCACATTGAGAAATCATTCATTCATTCATCAAGTAGTTCTTGAATGCCTACTTCAAGTACTGTTTTATGTACTGGGGGTAGAGTTATAAATAGAACTAAGTTCCTGATCTCATTTAGCAGAGGACATTATAAAACAATAACATCCTTTATTCGCTGCTATTAGAGATAGGAATAACTCTACTTAATAAAGTTGCTATATTTGTGTTTTTAGAAAAGAAAAAAACCACAATGGTCAAATAAGTTTGGAAAATAATGCAACAATAACCTCTTCTTAATGCTTGAAATTATACACATTTATTAAAGCCCCAAAGATATTAGACAATAAAAATTTCTGCTTAACACTATTTTCCTGACTTGACCATTTAAACTTTTCTTTCTTTCTTTTTTTCATTTTTGGGATAGCACCTATTAACCTCTTGTGGAATTAATATTCCAAAGAAGCTAGTTTTAAAAAATACCAAACTGTAAGAGCTCTTTGTGTTGTTTTGTTTTTATATATGTTCTATAATTTTGTATTAGTTGTAGTTCTTATTTTATATGGTTACATATTGGAAGACATAAATGGACCTGCACTAGCTTAAAAACATAATAATAATAAACTCTATTATAATAAGGGCCTATTGCACATACTTTTTTTCTTACCATTTCCAGGTTGATTTATCTCTCTAAACCACTATAACTTTTCAAAACTTTTATTTTTTTTTAAGATTTTATTTATTTGACAGAGAGAGAGAGACAGCGAGAGATGGAACACAAGCAGGGGGAGTGGGAGAGGGAGAAGTAGCCTTCCCGCGGAGCAGGGAGCCCGATGCGGAGCTCGATCCCAGGACCCTGGGATCATGACCTGAGCCGACGGCAGACGCTTAACCTACTGAGCCACCCAGGTGCCCCCAAAACTTTTAAATTAACAAAATAAATAGAAACATATGGAAACAGGAAACTAAACAAAATAAATGTAGAATTTAGTGAATAATTGTACAGTGAATACCCTTGTAGCCACAACCCATGTCAAGAAACAGAACTTTTCCAGCCATCTCAGAAGCACCCCAAAAGCCCCAGACAATTCACAGCCACCCCTCTTCCTCCCAAGTAACCACGATCCTGACTCATAGCAATCACTCTCTTACATTTCCTTACACTACAGTTTAGTCTTGCCTGTTGAAAAGAAAGGACCTTTTACTTTTTTACATTTCCTTTAATCTCCAGATTCTCCTCTACCCTTTCTTTTCCTTATACTTTCTCTGTTGTAGAACTCATTCTGACACATAGAATATCTCACAGTCTGGGTTTTGCTGAGTGTACCCTCATGATATAGTTTAACATGGTCCTGTGTCTTTTGTGTTTCTTAGAAATTGGCAGGTGGATCCAGAGGTTTCATCAGGTTTAGATGTGATTTCTTTTGCTTTTCTGAAAAAAGAAAAAAGTGTTCTTTTTTCAGAAGTCTGCTTCTCACTCATTTTTTTTCTTTTTCATGTTAGCAGCCATTGATACTCAATATTTAACTTTATTAATTGAAGCTTGCAAAAAATGATATTCTATTTCTACGATTTTGCATTCATGTATTACCTTGAACAGTTGTATAATAAGATGCATTCCTTCATCTTTTTGGTTACCCAATGAAACAGTTTATTACAGAAAAGGCAGGAATAATGTTTGAGTTTTTCCCTTTTATTTCCCCAGGTTTTTTTTTTTAAGATTTAATTCATTTATTTATTTGAGAGAGTGAGAATGAGAGATGGAGAGAGAGCACATGAGAGGGGGGAGGGTCAGAGGGAGAAGCAGACTCCCTGCTGAGCAGGGAGCCCGATGTGGGACTCAATCCCGGGACTCCAGGATCATGACCTGAGCCGAAGGCAGTAGCTTAACCAACTGAGCCACCCAGGTGCCCCTCCCCGGGTTTTTAAAAAGATTTATTTGAGAGAGAGAGAGAGAGAGAACAGGGCAGAGGGGCAGAGGGAGTGGGAGAGAGAGAATCTCAAGCAGACTCCACACTGAGCACAGAACCCAAGGCGGGGCTCAATCTCACAACCCTGAGATCATGACCTGAGCTGAAACCAAGAGTCCAACCGTCAACCAACTGTGCCACCCAGGCACCCTTCCCCAGTTTTTGATGCAACAAATTGACTCCCTGTCATCTTTCACAAATTTAGATTTTCAAACTATTACAGTGAACTCAAGGACTTAAACGTATTTGAGGGATTTCAATCCATTGCAATTCTTATCTTTATTGAAGCTCCAACTGTCCCATCTTTGGCTGTGGGTACTCTTCAAATTGCTTCCTTGGACATGATCCTAATAGTATTTTTTATAGCTTTCTTGATAGCTGATATGTCAAGATATTCCATTTTCCCTCCAGACCTCAGTTCCTGGAATCAGCCATTTTTCCAAGGACCCCTGATCTCTTTCAACGGGAAATATTTCAAGATCACAATGCAGTTGCTGTTTCTAAGCCTCTTTAGTGGCAGTGGATATATATATTACCTGATGAGTTCATACTAATATTTCTGTTTTACATTCAGAACTACAAGGTTTTTACTTAACCTCCTTTGTGTTATATCTTTATCTCCTGTCTTTCACACCAACAACCCTGTTTCTCAAGGTAACAGGGAATGATAGTTAGAATATTCCATATTTCTCATTTACTTCTTTCCATATGACACCAACAACGTCCCAGGATTACAGTACTAATACTACTACTGATGGTTAATATTACTAATATCACCACCAATTACTAAAAAAAAAATTAAAATTTGTATTTGCTATCTCCATTCTCCCCCCATTTTAAAAATGGTTGTGGCATATTTGTATCATGCCATGTATGATGTACACTGTCAGATCATCTAGCCATTTACATGCTCATCTCCCTCCTGTTTAACTGTTATCTTGTCTTAGTTCTGAACACAACTATATACTTACTAATGACCTCTTGTCCTTATATTAATAGCTCTGTAGTCGTTTTGGTTGGCTGAAACTCACTCTATTCAATTTCTTAGGAAGAGCACAGAGGAACACTATTTTTTGAGGTCTACCAAAAATAATTTGTACCTTTTATACTTGCAGGTCAGTTTTGCAGGATATAAAGTGTTTCGCTAATAATTTATTTTTCTGAATCTCATGAAAACAGCCCCTCCTCAGTTGTCTTCTGGCATAATGTCTGCTGTTGAAAAGTTTGAGGACAACCTAGTTACTTCTCCTTCATAAGTAACATGCTCTTTTTGCTTCAGTACCAAAAATAGTATTTTCTTTAAAGTCCAGTAATTTTAGCAGAATATATCTTGGTCTTGGTGGTTCTGATAAATATTCTCAGGTATGCAGAATGCTATTTTGATATTAATTTCAAGTCTTTTTTTATGTCAGAAAACTTGTCTTGAAACACAGTATTTGTTTTGTTCATTTCTGTTGGGTTACTTCTTTGGACCCCCTTTGTCGGCATGTTGATCTTCTTTGACAATCTTCCATATTGTGAACTTTTAAATCCCTTTTTAGTCTCCTAATTGTTTTTAGTTTTAAAATTGTCCCTTTCATCTTTTATTTCTCCGAAGGCATTATTTGTCAGCATGTGTGTGAGTGTGTTTTTGCTCTTATTTCTCCTAGTTTAGCATTTATTTCTTTTTTTAAATTTTTATTGTTATGTTAATCACCATACATTACATCATTAGTTTTTTTTTTTAAGATTTTATTTATTTATTTGAGAGAGAGAATGAGAGAGAGAGAGAGCACATGAGAGGGGATACGGTCAGAAGGAGAAGCAGACTCCCTCCCGAGCAGGGAGCCCGATGCGGGACTCGATCCTGGACCCGATCCCGGGACTCCAGGATCATGACCTGAGCCGAAGGCAGTCGCTTAACCAACTGAGCCACCCAGGCGCCCCACATCATTAGTTTTTGATGTAGTGTTCCATGATTCATTGTTTGTGCATAACACCCAGTGCTCCACGCAGAGCGTGCCCTCTTTAATACCCATCACCAGGCTAACCCATCCCCCCATCCCCCCGTTTAGCATTTATTTCTAAAATGATTTTTTCTTTTCAAATTCTCCTTTGAGAATTATTACCTAATTTATGAATTTTTCTAATTCTGATTTATGTTGTTTTCTCATGTCTTGTGTTATTTATTAAAATTCGTATTTAAATACTACAATTTTTATCTGTTTCTTGAGTATATTTTTCTGGTGTGCTTTTGTTTCTTTGTAGGGATGTTATTCTCCTTATTTTACTTATTTTTGGGGAGGGCAGGTAGTAACTTTGGAATTTGACCTTGATAATTCTCTATTGCTTGTTCTTAAGTAAAATTAGTTTTCCTGAACTTTCTGCAGGAGGCTTGGTTCAGAAAACTTTTTAAAACTTGACAGTGACACTACTTCATGTTTTTGTGTAATGTTTAAAAAATAGGACTGCTTGCTTTCTGAGATTTTCTTTTTTTTTAATTTTTAATTTTTATTTTTTTGGGGAGATTTTCTTTTTTTATTTTTAAGATTTTATTTGTTTACTTGAGATAGAGCAAGGGTGAGAGAGTGAGAGTGAGAGAGCAAGAGCACAGAGGGAGAGGGAGAAGCAGACTCTCTGCTGAACAGAAAGCCCAACTCAGGGCTCGATCCCGGGACTCCGAGATCATGACCTGAGCAGAAGGCAGCAACTTACCTGACCGATCCACCCAGGTACCCCTCTTTCTGAGATTTTCTGACCATTTCCTTCAACCACTTTTTCCCTCCCTCAACCACTTTTGATATGGATCTTCTCTTTATTTCTATGTTGTCCCTGCCCTGATCAATTTTTATTACATGGCCAGGGGTTTCTTCTCAGAGCTATGTCCTGGAAGGGAGCTTTGGCTGGTGAGTATTGCGAATTCATAGGGACAAGACTGTTCCTACCCCTTTGGGTCTTACCAGGGACCCCACGCACTTATCTGTTATTGGAATAGGCAAAACCCCTCTAGTTACAGTTGTCATTTTCAGATTGACCCAGTGTGCTTTCTAGTAAATATCTGTTTCTCTTTGGGATTCTTCTGTTCGCAGGTCCATCAAATATCCCAATGATTCCCTCTCTTCTGCCTTGCATAAACTCTAGTATCATGGCCTTGTGGTTGTTAGTGATTTTCTTCCACCTGCTTATATTTTGTGGTTTGTGGAGACACCTTACTGTCTCGTCTTGTTGTAAATGTTATCCATGTGTTTTTTATTTTGCTTTCCAATTTCTTTGTTTATATGCAGGGATTTGAGAAGATCCAAACACTATGTTGTCACTTTTTAGATGCTGACTATAATCTTCAATGAACTGAAATTTGATTATTTTTATATTATACATTATGCTTTTTCAAAATACACTTATTTATTTATTTTTAAAGATTTTATTTGTTTGACAGAGAGAGAGAGCGCACACAAGCAGGGGGAGCAGCAGGCAGAAGGAGAGGGAGAAGCAGGCTCCCTGCTGTGCAGGGAGCCCGATGTGGGGCTCGATCCCAGGATTCTGGGATCATGAGCTGAGCCGAAGGCAGATGCTTAACTGACTGAGCCACCCAGGCACCCCAAAAATACTCTTTTAAAAATGATTCCAACCTTACAGAAAATTGCAAGAACAATACAAAGGATTTTAGTTTACCCTTTACCCAGATTCTCTAATTGGTTATTAACATTTTATCATATTTGTCTTATCATTCTTTCTCTCTCTTCTTCTCTCTCAATTATTTTGTATAGTATATAGTAAAATCATTAAAATCAAGAAATTGGTAAAATCATTAAAATAAAAAAATTAAAATTGTTACAATACTACCATCCAATCCATTGGCTGCATTCAAATTTTGCTAATAATATACCATATGATCACTCTTTCCTTTCTAATGCAGGATCTAATAGAGGATCATGTGTTGTATTTAGTTGTTACATGTCTTTAGTCTCTTTGGAGCAGTTCCTCAGTTTTTCCATGTCTCTCATGACATTGACTTTTTTGGAAGATAATAGGCTAGTTACTTTGCAGAATGTTCTCAACTTGAGTTTACTTTATACTTATTCTGATTAGATTCAGGTTGTTCATTGGGAGGAATACCGTAGACATGATGCTATCTTCTTCTCAGTGTATCATCAGGAAGCAAATTAACAAATGTTAATTTGTCCCATTTCTATCAGTGTTGACTTCCCTCACTTTGGTAAGATGTAAAATTAATTGTAAAATTAATAAGTATCACATACTTATTAATGAGTTAATATGTATTTTGTGGAGAGCTACTTTGATATTTTATTAATATCTTTTTCTCATCACATTTTCACTCACAGTTTTGGTGTCCATTGTTGGTTCTTCTCTGTATCAGTTACTACTATAATGGCTAACAAATGGTGATATTCTAAGTCCACCATTCATTCTACAGTCATTAGTGGGCATTGGACTATAAGGTAAAGCTTTCTATTTTTCTCTATTTATTCACATACATTTATATCAAGATGGATCCATGGATTCCTATTTTATTCAATGGGCCATAATTTGTTGTGATCATTTCTCATTTTATGTTTAAATTACCCCAGATTTAGCTAATGGGAGTGCTTCAATCTGGCCCTTGTCCATCTAACATGTACTCATTGTTCTTTGAGTACTTCCTTACTTTCATACTCAACAAGATGTTCCAGGAACATATTGTACTTTCCCTGTCCCGAATCTAAATTGTACTATTTCTTCAAGGAATTCTGGATCCTTTTGGTAGAGAATGATATTCAGAAGTTACCATCTGGGTGTAGATGTGCTCATTGTTACTAGGGGATGACTTCTTTCAGGTCTAGTTTTCTTCCTTTCCACATTGATAATTGGCCGTGAGAAGTCTGGCTCCCATGATCTCAATATACTTACTTCATCTTCTTATATGTAAACAATCCCCTAACCTAATGGTTGCCTTGCAGATGAAGACACCCACCCTCCTACCCCTCCCCATTGAGGCTACTGTGTGGTAGAAATGAGGACTTTCTCAATTGGCCAGCTCCATTGCTCTTCCCATTATAACTTATACATTGCATCATCCAAGCAGATGAGATACTTTTTTAAAACTCATTTCCATTCTTTATGCAAAAGAGTATATATGAAATTTGAGACTCCATGTGTATAATTTATTATGATTTTGAAAAATTTATTTTATTGTAGAAAGTAATGCCATAAATATTATAACTAGAATTTTTATGTGAAATTTCTGTCTTTGTGTTTAGGAGTTTGTTATGGCACAGTGGGAATATTTGCTCAACTACTTTCTGGGTGCACATCTAACAATTTGTTAAAGAAGACCTGCCTGGCAAGGGAAAAAAAACAGTGAGAATTTTTAAAAAATCAATTAACCACAAAAATCAGTTTGTTGTGTTTAAAAAGTGTTCTTAAAAAGCTAATGAAAGTCTCACATCTCATTTTTAACTCAATAAATGTGTTTCTACAATATTAGCCATGTTATTGTAAGCTTCATTATAATTAATAACAATGTTTTATCTGAATGAGCATTATTGCTCACAAGGCACTTAACAACTATTATTTCAGTTCATCTTTTTCCAGCTCTGTGAAGTAGTTGGTTTTATCTCCATTTTATAGATAACATCACAGTCTTATAAAGGTTATGCAATGTGTTGAAGATTGTACAACTATTAGGTGGCCAAAATGGGGTGTAAACACAGTTCTTTTAATGCGTAATTTATTGTTTCGTTTTCACTATTTCAATCCTCTGAATTGGGATTTTTTTCTCTTCTCACCCCTTTCCTGTTTGCCAGATTACACATGGATAACTACTTTCCCAAATAATTTATTATTAGTCATGTAGCCTGAGATCATTCAGTTAACTCTAACAGATCTTATTTCTTCAGAGTAGCAGAGAGTGCTTGGCCCCAATATTTATTTTCCCCTCATTCCACGGTAGTGGAATGGTTAGCCAGGAAAATGGTCACCCAGAATAAAGTACATTCTTGTTTCAAATGTGTTCCTTTGCCCCTTCTTTGTCACTTCCTCCATCTTGCTCCCTGGAGCAGAGATCCTCCCTTGGATAATGAAAATTAGGGCTGTACCCTAGACATGTCACCAGGGTGGTGAGCTAGAAGGAGACTTCTGGGTCCCAAGGACTTTATGGAACAGAGCTGCTGTACCAATCCTGTACTGCCAAGTTCGAGACAGAGAGAGAACTTCTATCTTGTTTAAGCCATTGATATTTTGACTTGCTCAATCATGTCCTAATGTATACATTCAGTACCCATCTGTAGAATTCTAGTTATCTTCTCAGCATTCATTTAGACTTCTCCATTTATGAAACAGCCTGGTGGTTGAGTGAGATTGCCCACACACCCCACATCTAGGGGGCGCCTTGACTGATTTAAGGCCAGTCTGGGTAATTTCAACATGTGGTAGTGATTGGTGCAGTCATGAGTTCAGTCAAACAAAGCAGCGTATGGCCTTCCTCTGGCCCCAATGGTTGTTTCAGGTGTGAAACCAACAGTGTGAGGCTTGGGAGTCTTGGGAAGAGGGCTTCCCGGAGATGCGACCCTAGATGTAAAGCATATAGCTTTAGAGAAACCAGGCTGAAGATATAGCTGGCTTGTGGAGGAAGGTAGAACCAAAAAAACTTGCAGCAAAATGGTGCTTTCCCTCAGACTGGACCAACCTTAAAGCCTGGCTAACTTGTGGTCTTCTCAGGAAAGCCAGCCAACAAACTTCCTGTTATATATTTAAAGCTAATTTGAATTGGGTTTTCTGTTAATTGCATCCAAAGACATCTTAACTGATATACTTTCCAGTGGCTTCAGGATTACATCAATATCCAATAATGCAGATCAACATTTCTGGAGAAGTCTTTTTGACAGGAAGTCCTGGTTCAACACAGCTTTTTCACACTGTTTAACACTGTTGCTTTATTCTCTTATTTTACTTTCAAAGTCTTTGAAAGATAATCTTGGAAAGGCTAAGGAGTATGATTAAAAATCAAATGTACAGCTGATCCTTCCTGGAAACACTTTTTTTTTAAAGAATTTATTCACCTATTTGAGAGAGGAAAAAGAGAGTGAGCACACACAAGCAGGGGGGCAGAGGGAGAGGGAGAAGCCGACTCCCCACTGAGCAGAGAGCCTGACACACGGGGCTCGATCCCAGGACCCTGAGATCATGACCTGAGCCATAGGCAGACGCTTAACTGAGCCACCCAGGCGCCCGACACTCTGGTTTTCTTATGCTGTTTCATTCCCATGCTTATTTACCCATTTCTCAGATTATTTCCATACTGGCCCCTTTATTTTCTTTTCTCTATTTTCTCCTCTAGCCCCTAAAGGTAGGCATGTCTTAGGCTTGGTCCTTGATGCCTTGATTTAATGTCTTTCTCAGAGAAAGACGCTCACTCTTCTGACTTCAAATAGTCACCTTTCCAACTCATGTCTCCAGCCCTCTCTTTGTGTTTCATGCCTCCATTTCTACCTCCCCTAGGAGGCATGGTCACCACCTAAATACAGTATACCTAAAACCAAACTAATCCCTCATCTAAAACTAGCGTTCTCTAAGAAGCTTTTCTGGTTTTTTTTTTTTTTTTTTTGGAGGTATAGTTGACGTACAATGTTACATTAGCTTCAGGTGTACGACATGGTGATTCGACAAGTGTATACATTATGCTATGGTCACCACAGTGTAGCTGCCATCTGTCACCGTACAACACTATTACAGTACCATGACTGTATTCTGTATGCTGCACCCTCCATCCGCATCATTCTCTCAGTCCCCCAATTTTAAAATTTTGAAGTCTATCCTTATTTTCTACTTTCTACCACGTTTACTCTATAACCAATTTGTAATTTCTTCCTTTGTGATGTTTTCAAGGAACACTACTCTGGCACAGATCTTCACAATTTCAAATCTGTATAACTACACTTATGTTCAGGGGCGCCTGGGTGACTCCGTTGGTTAAGCGACTGCCTTCGGCTCAGGTCATGGTCCCAGGGTCCTGGGTTGGAGCCCCGCATCGGGCTTCTTGCTCCGCGGGGAGCCTGCTTCTCCCTCTGCCTGCCACTCCCCCTGCTTGTGTACGCTCTCTCTCTCTCTCTCTCTCAAATAAATAAAATCTTGAAAAAAAACTACACTTATATTCTAACTTGTCATTCTGCCTCTAACCCTCCAATCTGTTTTCTATGTGAGTTCTGAAACACTGCCTTGCTAGGAACCTTTAAAGACTCCTTAAAACCTTTATTCCCAGTATTCAGGCCTCCCTGATTGGTTCTTTACTCAGCTCTCTAAACCCATCTCCCTGTATTGCTCACATGAATCAGCAAAATGGTAGGTACACTCATTTCTTCCCAACAGCCATGTTTCTAGCTTCTTTGCTCACATTCTTCACTTCCTGAAATGCTCTCTTGCTTCTTATCCATTGTTTAATCTCATTTCTCCCTTAAAGCTAAAGTTCTGCTTCCTCAAAGAAGTAGTTTCTAAGGTGGTGGGTGGAGGTCGCCTTTCCACCTTCTTTCTTTCTTTCCCAGAGTCAGATATATGTCTGGCCAGCCAGAGAACATCCAGCCTTGTAGCGAACCTTTCAGCAAGTGTGGGAAACACCTGAAAGGTGTTTGACCTTACCCTCGCACAATCTGATACCACAAACTGAGGGCAGGCCACTAAGAAGTCCTCTTTTTTTCTCTTTCCATTTCGAGCCTCCAGGATTGAACCCCAATCCCAACTGGCAAGAAACCTGACTATGTCAAAAGACTGACAATTTGCACAAGGGGCAATGGGCTCCTGGAGCCAGGAGAAAGGGAGATTAAACAAAATAAATTAGCTTTTATTTTCCCTGTAGCTACAGGGAAAGAGGCTTCTCTGATAAGGAGGTGGGGGAAGGAGAGGTTGAAGTCTGGCCCCAGTGAAAGAATTTGAGGAGTAGAAACTGATAGAAGAAAACAGAGGAGGGGCACCTGGGTGGTTCAGTCAGTTAAGCATCCAAGTCTTGATTTTGGCTCAGTCATGATCTCAGAGACTTGAGATAGACCCCCACGTTCGGCTCTGTGCTAAGCGGTGAGGGGGGCGGTGATCTGCTTGAGATTCTTTCTCTCCCTCTGCCCTTTCCCCAGCTCGTAATCTCTCTCTCAATTAAATAAACAAATCTTTAAAAAAAGAAAAAACAGAGGAGTCACTCCATATCTCCAATGCTAGAAGTAAACAGTTATTTCATATATTCTTTCAGACTGTGTGAACTTGACCTGCCTCCAAGCGCTAAGACTGCTTGGGGACAAGTCAGTACCATCTCTTCCTTTCTAGAATATGAGTGTGATGTATCAGAGTGCCGGCTAGAAATAAAAGGCATACACAATGGGTGTAACTGAAGAGTTTAAAGATTTATTTTTATTTATTTATTTGAGAGAGAGAATGAGAGAGAGAGCAGGAGGGGAAGGTCAGAGGGAGAAGCAGACTCCCCGCTGAGCAGGGAGCCCGATGTGGGACTCGATCCTGGGACTCCAGGATCATGACCTGAGCCGAAGGCAGTCGCTTAACCAACTGAGCCACCCAGGTGTCCTGAAGAGTTTTAAAAAGAGACTATTCCCAGTGGAAAGCCACAGGATAAGGGAGTACAGAGCATGCAGTTCTTGGAGGTCATCCTTTAAGGCACAGAAAGCTGGACAGAATAGTAGACAATAATAGATCTATGGTGAGGGGACAAATCCAGAATACCTAGCACACTGGAGTTATAATTGTTTGTTGTCTTTTCTGAATACTATTGCATTTACTGCTTATATTGTCATTCCAATTTCCAACAATCATCTCCTGAGTGCTTTCCAAATGTGCTTTGGGATGATGCACAAATTAACCAAACACGGGTCCCTTTAGGAGCTCAAATCTGGTGGGCAACCAGTGGACACAGAATTTGCTATACTTTTTGTGGCTGCTGCATGTTTCCACATTGCAGGTGCAGAGATGTGTTCAGGTCCTTTCTTATGATGTGAGTTCTGATTCAGGTTCCATATAAAACCAGAATGTTGGTCCGGATACTGTGGCAAATCTAGTGGCAACCCAATGGCTTTTGCAAGAATTGTCTCTGAATCAGGTGGTTGTGGCTCTTTGTTCCCTGCTCTTGTCACTGTCCATTCTTGTAACCCCACTTTCTTGGCTGTTGACCTCTCTCTATGTCTCACTCTCAGATTCTCTGAAAGGATTAAATTGGGCCAGTTTGTCCCTCTCTGTCCCTATTAGAAAGGGTTCATCTATAAGCTGCTTCAAAGGGTAACTATTTTTATTATGCTTAGTATACAGATGAAGAGTTATGTCCTGAGTAGCCAGGTCATGTGACACAAGTATGGCAACTGTAATGAGCATCCGTCATTTATGGCTGTCCAAAATCTTCTGAACATTCTCTCCCCAAAATCAGAGTTCTTTATGGTGGAAATCCTGCCTTCCCCATGTAGAACCATTTCCCTTCCTCAGCTTTCCTTCTGGTTAGGGTGCAGACATGTGATATAGATTCTGCTCATCAGATTTAAGACTTCGTTTCAGAATGGAGAGGAAGAGGGAGAATTCAGGGTATGCATTTTACAAGTGCAGATCCTGGCAAAGATGGTGTGGTTCTGGAGCTGGTGAAGTGAACTAGAGAAACAGAAGAAACGAGCATCCACATCTGATCTTATTCTATACCCCAGTTCCAAACAGCCTTTCATCTCCCTGAGGATGAGAACTTCATAGGAGGAAAAGAGAAGGCCATCAAGACAGTTGTGGACATCTAACAGCCAAGGCAAACTCTTTATTTTTTTTTAAGATTTTATTTATTCATTCATGAGAGAGAGAGGGAGAGAGAGAGAGAGAAGCAGAGGGAGAAGCAGGTTCCCAAGGAGCAGGGAGCCCGATGCGGGACTCGATCCCAGGACCCTGGGATCATGACCTGAGCCTAAGGCAAACACTTAACCATCTGAGCCACCCAGGTGCCTCTAAGGCAAACTCTTTAAAATGCAGTCTCTCTTGTGCCTCTGCCATTGCCAAGGGGAGACATGACTGGGCTTTCTGCTGTCCTGGGAGGAAGATGAGACGATAGAGACAGCCTAGTGCACAGCTGGGTCCAATCTTCATCAGCTGATTCCCAGCTGACCCTGAGATACTTTGAGCTAGTCTAGCCCAGCTCAACCTACATCAGCTGATCCCAAAGCACATGAGCAAATCTAGGCAAGATCAGTAGCATTGCCCAGATCAGCTGACCCCTAGGTAACCTTGAGACATGTGAGCAAAACCAGCTGAGGTCAGCAGACCTACTCATCGCCTCTCTGTTAAAATCAGCCAATCCCCAACTGACCCACAGTTTAGTTGTCAACAAGATTCAGCTGGACAAGGCCTGGATCTCTTTCCCCCCACCCAACCTCCACCTATGGCTCAAGGACCAGACTCTACATTGAAGAGGTGCTCACATGGCCAAATACTCCTGCCATAGGGAGGAAAGCTCCGTCTGGCACCCAACATCCCCTAAGATTCTCATTCTGAACAACAGCACCCTGAAGGGCTTCTGTGTCATCCAACATTTCACCACTATGTGCAGAAATAGTTTGAATATCATGCTTTCCTTGCTCACAGGTGGACTACATGGTCTTGAAATGTGAAGACCTTGAAAATACCACTTGCTTCTTCCTTAGTTTTTAAAGGTAGAATTAGCAAAGTAAGTTGAACCCCTTTGTGGGGACCTCTACAACCCCTTTAGCATCCCCTCTCTCCCCCACCCACCCCACTGCCACACACCTGCAAAGGCTAGCCAGATATAAATCAAGGAGGGGAGCTGAGAAAAGGGAGTTTTCTGTGACCTTTGTGGACAGGACAAGCCTCTAGGGTCTCAGAATAAAATGTTTATTCAAGTCTCCCCTCCCCCACTTCCACTGAGGTCTGTGCCTGTCACTAGCAACTATTTGGTTCTGGGCTGGATGCTCACCAGTGTTCTCTGCAGTCTGGATGTCACATTTGAGGAAAAATAATCAGGAATATAAAAACTGGAGGCCATTAATAAAGAGCTGAAAATTTCCATCTCTTTTCTTGGGCTTAAAATAAAGATTCTGAGAAAAGGAAAAGCTGACTGTTTAAAACAAGTCGAGCTGATGATTGACATTATAAGAAAGATTCATTCTTTAGAAGATGCATCAAAACACATAAAATCGTAAGTAGCTACAACCAAAACAGCCTGCAAAATATATGACAAGAGTGAAAATCAACTTCAGAAACACTAAAAGATGCTTTGAATGAGAGATCTGATTTTTGGGGAAGCATAAAACTGTACTCACAAAAAAACTGAAGAACAGAAGAGTGACCTAATGAATCCAGCAGAAAGAAAAAGTTAGAAAATGCTCAAGTGCATATGGGACAGGTGCTAAATAGTAGAGAATGTTGGAGCAAGCCGACATTGGTGAGCATGTGCTGAAGATGGGACATGGGGCTGCCCTTCTTGGAGGAGACAGCAGAGATGGTGGGAACTTGAACCTGGATATAGTGACTGCATTAGAAAATGACCACCTCCTAGAAGATGATTGAAAGGAGTTTTGAAGAAATGGATTGAAACAGCTGGATTAAATACTTATTTAAAATCTCTCAAAGGAGGGCGCCTGGGTGGCTCAGTCGGTTAAGCGACTGCCTTTGGCTCAGGTCATGATCCTGGAGTCCCGGTATCGAGTCCCACACTGGGCTCCCTGCTCAGCGGGGAGTCTGCTTCTCCCTCTGACCCTCTTCCCTCTTGTGCTCTCTGTCTCTCATTCTCTGTTTCTCAAATAAATAAATAAAATCTTTAAAATAAAATCTCTCAAAGGAAAAAAACCCCAAATGTCCACTAAATTAACTAAACAAGATAACTGATGCATTGAAAAATCATATTAGAAGTCTCCAAATGAATGTCATTGCATTTAGGAAAAAAAAAATACTGAAAGGGAGAGGTCAAAGCTCTGGCAGAAATTTCTTTCTGAGTTGCATCAAGATAAAGAAATGAATTTTCACCAAATAACCAACATGGAGAGAATTTACCCTGCGAAGATAGAGGAGAACCTTTAAAAACCGAATATGAAGGGCGCCTGGGTGGCTCAGTTGGCTAAGCGACTGCCTTTGGCTCAGGTCATGATCCTGAGTCCCGGGATCGAGTCCCGCATCGGGCTCCCTGCTCGGCAGGGAGTCTGCTTCTCCCTCTGACCCTCTTCCCTCTCGTGCTCTCTATCTCTCATTCTCTCTCTCTCAAATAAATAAATAAAATCTTAAAAAAAAAACAAATATGAAGATCACCCATGAGTGTAAAGAGTGGAACACCTATGAAATAGAAACAAAAATTCTTCCAGAAAAATTCAAGAGAACTTCTGATTTATCAAGGCTAGTTTATTTCCCCATGAAAGAAAGGCTCAAACTAATGGTTGTTGAGAGCTCTGCTGGCTGAAATTAAACCTTGATAATTTAGGAAGAGAAAATATATGCATTGAAAAATTTGGGGGAAAATCCTTATGTTCCTTACATTCCAAATGAGATATTTGATGAGGCCTGAGATCACTAGGGACTCCTGTGGATGACCAGATTAGATTCCTTAGGAAGAAGAACCATCTGTGATGTCATGAGATCCAGGGTCCCATGTCCTGTATGGACCAGATGCCACTCTCATGGAGTCAGTATCCCAGAAAAAGGGTCCCTCCATCAGAACAATTCCATCAACACAGATCCCATACAGGAGCAAGACAGAGCTTGTCCTGGTGTTCCTCACACTGACAGATGTTCAGGATCTTTTTTGTTGTTGTTCAGTGTTCCACCTGAACTGGGAGACTCTGACCCAGGCAATTTCTCTCTCATCCTCCTGTCAGGGGTGGGATGTTGCAGAGGGGACGGAGGGAAATTCCTGAGAACTAGGTCCCCCTTTTTTCCCCTTATTCTGGAAAGTGAGGCTAAAGGTCTTCAGGAATCCCTCTACCCTCCTCCTCTGGACTTCTGATCCAGCACATCCTCTGCTGGCAATAAGAAATGTCTATGCCAAGGCTAGACTCAGTCTCTCTTGTCCATGTAGCCTGAAAACAATGTGAATCACCTTCTGAAATGAACCTGCTTTCCATGAGTCTACTTCTGAAGACCTAACACTACAGCAGGTTACTTTTTTTCACTCTACTACAGTAAATTAGATTTTTTTTCTTTTAAGTGATTATACAGTGACTCAAATGGAAACTTGATAGGATTATAAATTCTTAGGATAATGTTTTACAACTATAGATTTTTAACATGTGATCTTAAAAATTAATTGCATAGTTAGTAGTCCAGTATTTTTGTTTTTATTAATAAGTTCAGTAAAATAAATCCGAAACACATGAAGTTTTATCTTCTAAAATAAACATTTTTGGGGCACCTACGTGGCTCAGTTGGTTGGGCATCAGACTCTTGGTTTCAGCTCAGGTCATGATCTCAGTGTCGTGAGATCCTGCCTGCCTAGGGCTCCCCGCTGTTTGAATCTGCTTGAGATTTTTTTCTCCCTCCTTCTCCCTCTTCCTCTGCTCCTTCCCTGGCTTGTGTGCATGCACTCTCTCTCGCTCTCTCAAATAAATAAATAAAATCTATTTATTTATTTGAGAGAGCGAGAATGAGAGAGAGGGAGAGCACATGAGAGAGGGGAGGGTCTGAGGGAGAAGCAGACTCCCTGCCCGATGCCGGACTTGATCCCCGGACTCCAGGATCACGACCTGAGCCGAAGGCAGTCGCTTAACCAACTGAGCCACCCAGGCGCCCAAAATAAATAAAATCTTTAAATAAAATAAACTTTTTCCTCTTTTGCTTTGTTTACCTGGTTAAACAATAGCTTGAATGGAGACTTAATAGGAGTATAATTCTTAGACAGGTTTTCTAAATGCACACTACATAAGGTTGTTGGGGCATCTCTGGCTCAGTTGGTTAAGCCTCTGACTCTTGATTTAGACTCAGGTCATGACCTCAGGGTTGTGAGATCAAGCCCCACATCTGGCTCGCACTGGGCAGGGAGCTTGCTTAAGATTCTCTCTCTCTCCCTCCCTCTTCCCCTACCCCTGTAAAAGAAAGGTGTGAATCTTGTTAATAAACTATTTCCATCTTCTTTGATTTCTAGATAATGTATCATATTTTGTATTGCTATTTAATAAGTCTCTTCTATTGATCCAGAAACAGCATTTTTTAGTCTTTCTCATAAAGTGATTTTGAATTTTCTCTCATTTATCTTCTCTGCTCTATGTTAAGTGATTATACAATTGCTTAGTTATAAGCTCAATAGGATAAAAATTCAAAGGATAGTGTTTTGTAAATGTAGTTTATTTAAAAATGACTTTCACAAGTGAATTTTTTTCCTTCTATTTCTAGATGATGTTAGGATAATATTTCAGTTGTTTCTGTTTAAAAAGTCCCCCATAACATGAACTCTTATGACATTGGTCACAACCAGAGACATTTGAAACTCAAAGTTTATTTCTATATACCAAAGACTGAATTTACTCTGGTTATAAGACTGATATCTCTAAGTAAATTTTTATTTCAAAAATGAGCTAATTTCAAGTATTATCAGTAAAGTGGAAAAAGATAGTAATTCTATTTACAAGACTGATATTTTAAAATAAATTTTGGTTCTTAGAAACAGTGGAACAAGCAAAAACTGATGAATGATAAATGAATCATTGATGTTAGCTTTTCCTTATATTCTCTGAGGAATTGAATCTGTGGTATATAAAAAGCCCAGGGATATAACATATTGCTTTCTTACTCCTTTACTATAACTTCCTCGTCAAGAAGCCCTAAAAGTGGTGCCGGAATGAGCACCCAGAAGCTCCTGAGAGCTGATTGTATACACCTCTTCCCATTAGCTCCACATTAGTAAACTTAAAGTTGGCCTCGGTGGGTGTATTTGCACACAGCAGCTAGTCAGAGCTCCCTGGAATAATCCAGCCTCATCCCCAAGAGTCAGTTTACGGACATATCCCTGGCCCTAGGGCAGTAATTCTTAACCTTCCCTGTGCATCAGAATCACAAATGCCTGGGGTCCTCTTCCTAGAGCCTATGATTCAGTTGGTCTGGGGTGGTACCTAGACATCCAACTTTTCAAAAGCTTTCTAAATGATTTTAATGTGTAGCCAAGGTTCAGAACCACTGCCTGTAAATACTTTCAGTCAGACTTTGATCTGTTTACTGTGGAAGAGACCTTTAGATGTTACCTTAATAATTATTCAAGGAAAAACAAATCATTCTGAGTTCTTATCCTCTGGGACTTCTCTCCCCCCAGCCAATAAACAACAGTATGTGAAAAAGATACTGTCTTGCACAGAGCTACAGGCTTTTCACAGCTGGAAATCCCTCCTGAGTATATTTGGGTATTACTAGCTCTCCTTACCATGGGGTACCTAATAATTATCACAATTGTCTCTTTATGTTAGATGCTGCTTTAGACATAGGTCTCTGGCACTAACTCATTTTAAATAAGTGTTTTTTTTTTTTATAAGATTTTTAAACCTAGACAAAATAAAAGGTTTTAATTATTATTCAGCTTTTTGTTTAGAGCTTTGCTGAGTAAACGTAGAGTAACAATATGTTTGAAACTTATACGAAGCATAGGGGTCAAGAATTGAGTACTTGGTGGGGTGGTCAAAGACAATGGCTTTGCCACAGCTGCATTAGAGACACATATGTGGATTTCTCTCTATGTATGCCTTGGCTCCTAGCATCCTCTACTGTGCTTAATCATTGAATGGTACTGCTCTGTAATAGGTTAGCCATATATTTCTGTGCTTTCTTTGTGTACAGATCTGGAGGGTATGGAAACAACCACAAATTCATTAATGTAATTCAATGATTTTTAAGAAGATTCACATCATTTATCTTTGACATCAGTGTGCCAAATTGCAGTCCAGTCCAGGATAAGGTCCAATGTGTTAACTTAGGACATCAAGCTCTCTAGAGAGAACCTATAAGTCATTTCACCTTTGAGAGGGCACTGAGGAAAACGTGAGCCTTTGAAAAGACCAGCAAGATTGACTCCAGCAGCATTCCAGCCACAAAGACTAGTTAACTACTCAGAAAATGATCACAGAGCTGTGACCATTGAAGAGTGTCATGTGCTTTAAATTAGTTCCAGTTATTAAAATCAACAAGTTCGGTAATTTAAATATTGCCCTCGATGAAAAGGTATTTTTCCCTCTGAATATTTTGACATAGTAAATGAAATTGTTCCCAGAGATCATTCATCTATTCTCCTATTCAGTAAGTCTTTAGTATGTGTCCTTAAAGAGCTCACAGAGGGAGAAGGTAATCTCTATACATGAATTACATTAATATGTCTAAAGTGCAAGATGCCTGTTGGGTTCAGTTGGTGGAACTCCTTTTTGTTTTTGTTTTTAGGATTTATTTATTTGAGCGTGAGAGAGAGTGCGAGAGAGCTAGAACGGGGGAGGGGCTAAGGGAGAGGGAGAAAGAGTCTTAAAGCAGTGTCCCCACTGAATGCAGAGCCAGCTGATGTGGGGCTCAATCCCATGACCTGAGATCACAACCTAAGCTGAAACCAAGAGTCAGACACTTAACCGACTTTGCCACCCAGGCACCCAAAGGAACGTGAGACTTTTAATCTTGGGGCTGTGAGTTTGAGCCCCATGTTGAGTGTAGAGATTACTTAAAAATAAAATCTTTAAAAAAATAAAATAGGGGCACCTGGGTGGCTCAGTTGGTTAAGCGTCTGACTTTGGCTCAGGTCATGATTTCAGGGTCCTGGGATGGAGCCCCTCTTTGGGGCTCTGCGTTCAGCAGAGAGTCTGCTTGTCTCTCTCCCTTTGCCCCTTCCCCTGCTCATGCTCTCTTTCTCTCTCAAATGAATAAATAAAATCTTAAATAAAATTAAAATAAAATGTCTGAAGTTTAATAGTAAAAGTGGAACAAAGTACCATGAGATCATATGTGATGGGGATGAGTAATTTTGTTTACTTTTAGGGAAGAAGTCATAAGGGCGATGATATTGTGGTAAGTGGATAACATGTTTGTGTGAACTACGGTGCTTGCGTCTTCCCTGGACAGCTTGAGAGCTACCTATATATAAGAACAATGGTGAAACATAAAAAATGAAAATTACCAATTTCATTCATTTTATGGTTCGTGTAGCTTTTTGAAGGAAGGAAGCCTTAACCAGTAATTTTGGAGCTTGAAAACATTTTTTTTTTCATGTGATGTTCCAACAGGGCTTCTATTATCAGAGCACAACTTCCTCCTCAAAGCAGCAAATTGGGAATCAGATATGACGATATCCAGAATAACACATATATGAAAACATATTGAGGACATTTTTGGGATGTATTTAGTGAACTTAAGAACAGGACCGTTACCACATTATTAATCACACATGGGTTTTATTCAGGGTGGACGTTTAGCCTTGCTGAGACTAGAAATGTAAAAAAAGATAATGCACACTGCCATGTGAAAGTAGCCTCTGAGAAGCAGAGAATGAAGGAAATGACTCACAAGGGGAGAGGGTGCAAACCTACACTCAGGACACAGAGGCTTGAGTGATAGTACATGTGGATCAAGGGGGGGGGGTCTCACCAAGAAGGATCATGTCTTTAGCTAGTGATGCCTGTCAAAGTCAAGCTGTCTTGTAAGAAAGTCAAGAAATGTGGGAGGTATAAGTAGGCATAGAGACAGGAGAGAAGGAAAGCATACAGAAAGCTAGAGAGGTGTAGCAACAGGAAAAGCAACATATGGCAAAAGCCACGGGAGCAGTGAAGCCTCAAGGAGCATGTAATCAGAGTGTGGAAATGTTGGCTCTGGAGTAGCTCTGAACAAGGAGGAATAACCAGATGCCCCTTCCTTTTCTAAGGTCATCACTATCCCATTTGAAGGCACGTTTTGGCTTTGTTGAGGGGAGGGACATCTAGAAAAAGGAGAAAACAGGCTCAATTTACTTTATTTTTTAAAGAATTTATTTGAGAGAGAGTGAGCATGAGAGAAAGAGATCATGAGCAGGGGGGAAGGAGAAGAGGGAGAAGCAGACTCCTTTCTGAGCAGGGAGCCCGATGCGGGACTCGATCCCGGTACCCTGGGATCATGACCTGAGCCGAAGGCAGATGCTTAACTGACTGAGCCCCCCAGCCTCCCCAATTTACTTTAATAATACATGTATGTATTACTTTTCAGATGCTGCTGAAGGTGTCTTGCTGAAGGCACACACACACACACACACACAAATTACACAGAACTCAGCAGTCTCGGAAAGGGGCAAGAGAGGAGGTGTGGTGAGAAATGAGTGGGATTCTGTGAGAGCAACAGTAAACTGTAGAGTGGTGTGACAATGCACGCGGCGGGCATTCAAAAGAAGCCCAATCACTGTACATGTTTCCAAGGAAAATCTAGTTCGAGTACGCTACTTAATTGATAGAACAAATGATTTTTGCAAGAAAATGCTGGTAACGGCTCTGTACTTTTTGAAAGGTGTCTTTGGTGTTTGCTATGGTATAGCAAGACTAGGCATTAAAAGCATAGCCATACTTGGTGGAAAATGTCAGCAAATCCTAAAACTGCAGAATAAGTTAGTGGCTTTTTTAAGGAACTCAGTTCTGAGCAAAATCGATCCCCTGTACCATGTTAGCAAAGCTGATGTAACTAGGTTATTTTAGGCAGGCCATCTCTCCTCTGCTGTAGCAGGTGCCTGTGAATTAGGTGTACAGAACTTAGGAAGAATAAGGACAGACTGGCTAGTCTTATGCAGACAGGCTCCCTCAAATTAAATTTCAATGATTAGAAGATATCATTTTCTTAAAGATTTCAAAGTGTCACATGAGTTCTCTTCCTTTATTTAAAGAATACAAACATATTCATTAACAGAGATTCTGTTCCCACTGATTTTTATCTACTTCCAGTATCATTAGTTTGATTATTCTGAGAGCATGGTAAAACAAAATTATTTTGTAACAGACTATTATAGAGCTTGCTCCCAAAGAAGTAGGTTAGTGTCTCCACCTGCCCATTTTATTTCCTATACAACCTCTCCAAATATATATATAAAATGTGAATGAAGATGTTTTCAGCTACTTTCCTATAAAATAAATGATTAAACTTGTAATAGCATTGATTATCTAATGTAACAAGAAGACTCAGGGATTGGGTAAGTCAGAGGTGCAGTGGTGACATCAGCTTGGCCATCCTCTTATGTTCTCTTCAGCTAACAACTCTCATGGTCCCCAGATAGCAATTGCAGTTCCAGGCACTACATACAGACACAATGACATCTAGCAGCACATGAGGGACTATTTCTTTTTGTATGTTTTTCTCTCCCATTTTTGGTAAATATGGTTCTACTTAGGAAAGTAATGCACTGCAACAGAAAATGAATATTTTCCTTTAATGATAAGAAAAACCTTTACCAGAAGTACAACAGTTGATTTCCCACTGCATTTTATTAGGTAGATTTGCATCACACACCGATGTCTGAACCAATCACTGACAAGGAGATTGGGACCACACCAATTACCTTAGAGCAAGGTCTCTCAACCTTGGCACTATTGGCATTTTGGGATAAATACTTCTTTGTTGTGGGGGGCAGCTGAACTGTACATTATAGGATGTTGAGCAGCATCTCTGGTCTTTCCCTACTAGATGCCAATAGCATTTCTCCTAAGATGTGACAATCAGCAATGTCTCCAGACACTGCTGAATGTACCCAGGGAAACAAAGTCAATCAATCACCCCATTGAGAACCACTGGCTTAGGTCAATCATAATTCACTCCATGGGTCTGGGTTCCCCTCCCCTGAAGCACAAAGAAGGCCCAAGATCAGGATTCTGTTAACAAGGAAGAAAAGGGGAATTGTTCTTTGAGAGGTAGTCAGTGGGCAGGGACACCCCACCCCACCCTTTTTATTTCTTGCCATTTTTCAACAAACAGATCAGGGATTTATTGAAAATATGAAAAATGTAAGAATGAGTTATCTGGTATTACCCAAAGAATGCGAGTTCCTGTCTAAATGCCAAGTGGATAATACAAATATCCTTATATTACCAATTGGTAATCTAGAAAATATAATCAAGGATAATGTGTGTTGAAGCACCCAAATCATGACTGGGAGGTTGGTTGGGTTCTACAGCGCTCTGATGTTCCTACTTTTGGTCCTGTTCTGCAGCACTACCTTAGATTCTCCCTTAATGCAGGTCCTGTTTATAGTGTGCAAGACTTTCTACTCTTGTAATTATTGTCATCCATTGGTGTTGAACACTTGGGTCCTGGATTAAATTGTTTGGTGAGAAAAAGTATGAATATTTTTATTAATTCAACAGCCATCTATTGAGTAGCTTTCATCAGGCATGGGTACTGTGAAGTAAAGTGACAAGGTTGAAATACTCCATTGGAGAGTTAAAGAGAAAGCTCTCTGAGTAAGTAACATTTCAGCCATGAACAGGGGGTGAACGGAGAGAGATTGAGGAAGGGGACATGTCTGATTATATAATGGGCTGTAGTTAGGAATTCTGATTTTATGCTAAGATCAGGAAAAAGAACTCATGGACTTGGGGATGGTGTGTTTGTGTGTGTGTTAGATGAACTGCTTTCCTTTTGCCTGTTGTGTTTTTGTACTTGGAACACAGCATGATTCTCGGCTGGGTTTAATTTCTTCTGTGCTATAATAATTTGTGGGATATGCAAACTTTCATTCTCCTTTTGTGATATTTTTCCCCTTTCCGTTTCTTAAGGCAGCATTGTTACTTGGCTTTCAGTCTCTCAAGCACAGCTTAGACCTCCTGGTTCTCTAAAAAGCCCCAGCCTCTAGCTTTAGACCTGATGTTCCCACATAAGTGGCTTCAGGCTATAGGTCTATGGCCTTATCTGGATGATTGATTGCTTTTGGTCTTACTCCACTGGCTATGGAGAGAACATCTCCTGGGGAAAATCCCACTAGGAAAATTCTTCTAGGAGCAGTGAGATTCCTCTATTTTTTTCTGCCCCACTTTCAAAAATGTCTTCCATCTCACATAACTGCAGGAATTAAACCATTCTTAATATAGATCACTGCTGCCCTTGCAGAAGAGTATTTCTAGGATTTAAAAGAGATCATTGAACCATTACTCATTGAGTAACTTCTAAGTATCAGGCACTGGGCTAGGCATTAGGATATAGTAATGAATAAAACTCAGTCTCCATTCTTTTGAAGCTGCTCCTCCATAGGGGGTTATAATAAATAAATTAAATAAATAAAATAAATAAATAAATAAATAAATAAATAAATAAATAACTAACCTAGTGTAATTAATGTTACAAAATTTTGTGAAAGGATGGCTAGGGAAGTCCTGGTTTGAAGAGGCTTTACCCACCTCCTCATGTCACCCCAAAGGAAAATAAAATCTAAGTAAAAACTAGATTTGTTAGGCAAATGGTTCCCCAGCTTACCTCCTTCTTCCTCCCAAGACCCTCCTGAATATAAATTCTGGTGCTTCTAGTGCTCTGTGGAGACTTAAAGCCAATACCTAAGACTGTGTCAGGGCTAACCAGTTGCAGAGCGGAGAGAGGAACCTTCTAGGCTGAGGGATGAGTAGGCCCAAAGGCCTTGAGATGGAGCAGAGATTGCCTGACTTGACAGAGGAACTAACAAAATGCTTTCATTGCTTCCTGCTGAATAGCACTACTTGGATTCCATGGGCTACACAGAGATTTTAAATAGAGGAACATCAGGAATGTACACTGTTGCTTATGTATAGATTTCTAGTAAAAAGTCAAACATTAAGAAGGGACTTGGAATCCATTATGACCAGATATCAAATCTACCCAAGTTTTAATTATGATCAGAATTTGAAGCGTTTGGGGGGATTGCCTCTTCTATATGCTTCAGGAAGTGGGATTCACATAGAAATTGCTGTGGACCATTGGGTTGGTGTTGGTAGAAACCATCATCTGAAATGTCAAAGGGCACTGAAAACAAAGAGAGCTTCTGAGGACAATTGCACAGGGAAAGGAGAACTTGGGACCTTGCCTGGGTTTTGCCATGGCATTTCACTGGGGGAGGCTGTCAGTCCTCACCCTGCGTTTCTTTTACTTCCTTTTATAAGCATGCAGGTCACCATAAAGTAAGTTCATCTAAAGGACTTTTTTGAAGAAATTAAAATTATTTTAAAAATTATCTGTGTATCTATCAATATGCCTCCCCCCGCACCTCCTGCCGTAAAGAGAGTTTCTTGGTTTTTAGCTTTTATCAGATTTTCATGAGGCCACAGATCCAAAAAAAAGGATAAGTAGTATGGTTTTCTGGTTTCAATATTTATTCAACTTTATGTAGGTCTCTCACAATCCCCATCTCAATTGTGAGATTTGGCAGTTTGCTGCCTTTGTCCTTCTGCTTCTCTTTAGTTGTTCTTCAGTTTATCACGAATGAAGTCATTTCTCATGGCTGAGTAGCCTCTGCCTAGCTTCCCAGGGCCACCACCATGCTTCATACATGCATATGGGCTCAGGGCTTTAAGCATGCTCCAGTGACTTTTTTTCTAGGCCTATTTAAGTGCATGCCTTAACTTGGTAAACTTGAAAGCACTTTTACTTTCTTTCTTTCTTTCTTTTTTTTTTTTTGAGAGAGAGAGTGAGGGAGAGAGCAGGAGTAGAGGGTAAGGGTAGGGGCAAAGGGATAGGGAGAGAGAAAGAATCTTAAGCAGGCTGCGTGCCTAGCATGGAACCCAACACTGGGTTCTATCTCATGACCCCAAGATCATGACCTGAGCTGAAATCAAGGGTCAGACATTTAACCACTGAGCTACCAAAAAAACCCTTCTTTTTTTCTTATTTAAGCTTCATAATAATACAGTTAAATAGGTAGGGAAAGGCATTCTCACACTCAGTGACTTAGTTCTACAGTAAAGATGGACCTAGATGTAAAATCTAATGGAGTCTGTCTCTTGCTTTCCTTTTTACTGCAGTAGAGGATGTAAATTTGGTTAAGGATGAAGAGTTTGGGGGTGTCGAGGAAGATGAGATGGTGGGAGTGAGCTTATTAAGGAATAAGTGGAAGGTTCTTAGTTGGGTGTTTTTTTTTTCTGAGTAGAGAGGAATAATGAAACCAAATCTATACAAACAGGCCCATTTGATTTAATATGTTTGCTGGTTTGAGATAATTAAATTTCAATCATTGATAGAATAACCAAAGTTGGATACTACATATATCTAGGACTTTTCTGCTGCTGTGCCATCTCAGGCCACCTTAATCTTGTTCCTCTTCCAGCTCCTTATCAGTCCTGTGGCCTCACTGTGCCACACTGATGCCTTTTTGGGGGAGCTCCCTCCTGAGAGCCTGTCACAGGGTCTGTGGCCTGATGCACTGCACTGGTTCTGGTAGCTTTGTTTTTTGTTTTCTCCACTGTGTAAATGGAGAACGAGAATCAAGGGAGCAACTTGCCTAAAATGGTTTCACTACCTCCTCACCTAATCTTATTTCTCCCAAACTAGTGCTTTTCAAAGTGTGGCCCGCTTGCCAGCTTTAGGACGAGTCTGTGATAAGAACAGAAATTAAGGGGTGCCTGGGTGGCTCAGTCAGTTAAGTGTCTGCCTTTGCCTCAGGTCATGATCCCAGGGTCCTGGGATTGAGCTCCTCATCAGGCTCCTTGCTCAATGGGGAACCTGCTTCTCCCTCTCCCTCCGCCTGCCGCTCTGCCTACTTGTGCTCGCTCTCTCTAGCTCTCTGTCAAATAAATAAAATCTTAAAAAAAAAAAAACAACAACAACCAGAGATTAAGAAGGGGCGCCTATGTGGTTCAGTTGGTTAAATGTCCAACTCTTGATCTCAGCTCAGGTCTTGATCTGAGGGTCATGAGTTCCAGCCCCACGTTGGGCTCCATGCCAGGTATGGAGACTACTTAAAAAAAAAAAAAACTTTGAAGAACAGAAATTGAGAGTAAGAGTTTTAGAAATTTTACTAGCAATTTGACAGAGTAATTTTATGTGTGCTGAGTTTAATAATAAAGAATTTGGGCTTTTATTTTGTCTTTTTAAATTTTCATTTTTCTAGTAGTTTTATTGTTTTATTGTATTTTACAAAACAACCAGTTCACAATGTATTAAGAAAAAAACCAAACTGGTCCTTAACCACAGACAATTTGAGAAACACTGAATTAGACCGCAGAGACTTTTGAAAATAGGACTTTTGAAAATGATGATATACTATCCACATGCAAACCACTGTCATTTTAGTTTAATGATATCTCTGTCATGCTTTGTAGTTTCAGTGTCTTTAACTCATCTGAAATTCCCCCAAATGATACAGTGACATGGTGAAAATGCCGGAGTGTTTGCTAAGTTTGGCTCTATGCCACCTACAATCCTGGCCAAATGGTTTAAGTCTTTGAGCCCTGGTCTCCTCATCTGTAATAACAACAGCACTCACCTCAGAGAGGTGTTTTTCTGATTAAATGAAAGAATGTGTGTAATACACAGAATAGTGTCTGGATCCAACATTGTAAATACAATAAATGTTGGATATTAATGAGCTGCAGTAAACACTATTATAAAATGGAGATCATACTTATTTATCATCATGAGAAAAGTACAGATTAACATGTTATAATTCCCCATTAAACATTTAAGCAATATCACGGACAAGACCTTTTGGCAGATACCAGGATATAATCTTTGTCCTCCAGGAGTTTAGAATCTAGCAGAGGATATTAAATACACACATGGAAGATGTGTGTGGAGTAAAATCAAGGCCATCAGAGGAAAAAATGAAGTAAATAAATTTTTTTGATTCCTCTAAGGAAGCAAGAGGTTTTAAAGAGGACAATGTTTGAGATGAACCTAAAAGGATGGATTGATGTTTTAGAACTTTGAGTGAAATATGACACAGAGAAGTTTCAAATGATCATGATATATTAAGCTAATATTGATTGGATATTAAATCAGACATACTGATGTCAATATGTACAGTATGAGTCCCTCCCCAATTTTTTTTTAAAGATTTTATTTATTTATTTGACAGAGACACAGTGAGAGAGGGAACACAAGCAGGAGGAGTGGGAGAGGGAGAAGCAGGCTTCATGTGGGGCAGGGAGCCCGACGTGGGGCTCGATCCCAGGACCCTGGGATCATGACCCGAGCCAAAGGCAGACACTTAACTGACTGAGCCACCCAGGTGCCCCATCTCCCCAATTTTTATTAAAATATTTACATAAAGGCCTAGATGGAGAAATTAAATGATTATTTCTTGGTGGTGAGATTATGGGGAATATTTGTTTCCTTATTTTAATTTTTAAAAAGTTAAAAAATTTTTTGATATTTAAGATTTTATAAATATGTATATTACCAGAGTAGTTTTAAATTTTTTCTTTTCTTTTTTACAAAACTACTTTTTAAAGGGCTGGGTCAAATCAAAGCTGCTAATTTAAGTATAACTTGGTCCAACCCTTACAAAATCATTTTGGCAGTTTGTATTAGTAACTATAAATGTTTGGATACACTTTTACCTAATGATTCCATTTCTGGGTATTTATCTTAAAAAAAATCTACATTCAGGAATGTCCTATGATTTCTTTGTAATGGCAAAGAGAGAAGGGAATAAGTTATGTCTAAGAATAGAGAATTCAGTAAATTTTCCATGTCCACTTAATAAAATTTTATACAGCTGTCAAAATGCTGATGAAGCTTATGAGAAATATGAAAAATACTTAAACATCTGAAAAAACAGGACCCCAAAACTGTGTGCACTCTATGATAACAACATTGTAAAATAAATATGCATGGGACAAAAAAATCTAAAAGAAAATACACCAGATTCTGAGAGTGGTCATGTTCCTGTGAAGGAATTTTTCTTTATTGTCCTCATGTTCTACAATGCAGTTAAAATTATTTTTACAATGAAAGCAATTATTTTAAAGCCTGGGGATAAAAAGTTTCCTCACTGGCGCTCTGATTTGAAAGTACTAAATTAATTGAGTATTAATTACCTATTCTATATATTCCTTTATAGTTCCTTAAGCTTCTACAGACCACATTTTTTTTTAAGATTTTATTTATTTATTCATTCATGAGAGACAGAAGGAGAGAGAGAAGCACAGGGAGAAGCAGGCTCCCAAGGAGCAGGGAGCCCGATGCGGGACTCGATCCCAGGATTCTGGGATCATGACCTGAGCCGAAAGCAGACGCTTAACCATCTGAGCCACCCAGGCACCTTACAGACCACATTTTGAGATTGTCTCTCTAAAGTTTATCTATGTGCGGTCGTCCTGCCATGATTTGCATAGAAGCGAATGACAGAAGGGACTCTCTCCTTTTACAAATGAGAACTGTGAAATCCAGCCTTCGAAGCTGGTAGCAGAACCAAAATTGGAACCCAAGTCTACGAGGTTATCTAATAGTATTTAATACCATTTCTAGCTCCAGATCCACCCATGAGTCCTAATAAACTGGTCTTGTCTATTGACAACATTGGCGTTGGCTACCTTACCGGCTCGCCTGAGGGTTTGATTCCTTTCCTGGAGCTTTCGCTCTTCACCACTCGGGGGCCCGCAATACTTCACGGTTTTTAAGTCCCTCACTCTTTCCATCCCCAGCGTCCGAAGTACCGCAGAATACCCGGCAGGAGTCGCTGCACCCCCCGCTCCCCCCGGTACCGCGGCCCCTCCCCTGGCCAACCGTCGATTGGGCCGGCGCGTGACGTCACGCCGTTTTAGCCAAACAAATGGGTTTCGGGGCGAGCGTTGGGCTCCGCCGCGCCGCGCTGGGCGCTCGGTCCGCCTCAGCGGTGGGGAGCGAGCCAGGCCTCCCGCCGCCGCCGCCGCCGCCGCCGCATCGGGGTGTGCAGCCCCGGGCCAGGCCCGGGCCGGGGCAGGAGCGCAGGTGGGTTGGGACCGCGGTGGGGCGTGGCGTGAGGGCAGCGCGGTCGGGGTCCTGCGGCGGCGGCCACGGTGGCCGCTCCCCGCCCCCTCCCGCCGCCTGCCTGCGCTCCCCGGGCGCGGGGCGGGTGGGGGTGGGGGTGGGGGTGGGGGCGCCGCCCGCGGGTCCCGGGCTCGCGGCGCGCTCGGCGCGTCTGTGGCAGGGGCCCGGCCCTCCTCCCGGGCCGGTCTCAGCCAGCGCACTGGCCGGGCGCTGAGCGCCCCCGCGGGCCGAGGAAGGTCGAGCGGGCCGGCAGGCGGCAGCCGGGTCCCGGGTCCGGGCTGAAGCTCAGGAGATCACGGATAGGCCGTGAGGAGGCACTGGACCGGCTCTCTTCAACCTCCGTGACCCGCGGTAGGTGAGGAAGTCGAGCTCTGGGTGGGGGTCGCCTCCCCTGGTCGCGCCCGCCTGGGCTCGGCCACTCTGTCCTTTCCAACCCGGCGCAGGTGAGCTGACGCCTGCCCTTAACCTTCCTTGGGGACTGGGCAGGACGGGGGCTCGGAAGCTTCTCTCGCCTCCGGGCTGGCACAGGTCGACTGCGGGTCGGCCCCAGTCAGCGATGAGGTCATAGTACTTTGGGTCTTCGTGTCTGTGACGTCAAGGGTTTCCAAGAGATGGGCTGTGATGTCACAGCAGGCCCCGGCTTGGACCTTGGCGCGCGGAAGGGCGGGGAAGACCGGGAGGGGAGAAAAAGGAAGTTCAGTCTTCTATCGACGCCTGGAATCGCAGCGGATTTGAATCGAAAGTGGTTCGATATCAGCATTTCACAGTTGTAATAGTTGTCAAGTTCTTTAACATCATTTCAAGCAAGCATTGTTAGTACAGTTCAATATAAGACATATGATTTAGAAAAATCTAAGGAGGTTGGGGGGTTGAGTGTTTAATGTAAATGCTTTTCAGGAAGCTGAACTCAGTTTGATGGTTTGTGATTGGAATTGCTGAAGAAATAGAACCAGTTGGAGTGCTGATAATTCAATTTGCCTTACTCTTTTTTGCTACACAGTCTTGAAATTATATACGGTATCTGCTTGTTTGCGTTTTTGTTAAGAGAGTGGCTAGGAAGGGGAAGAGCAGATCTTAAATGAACTTTTTCTGTTGTGGAGGGGCGGGGAGGGAGGTTTGAATTAATCCAGTATTCTTTTTAAATAATAATTACCTAACGATTAATTTATCGAGGTTGTCTTTGTCCTGTGCTATCATGGATAATTGAGGGTTTCCTACGGTTATAACTCATCAAAAAGCCATTTTCTTGCTTTCCTACTAAGACTGGGCTATGACAATAACATTCCCAGGATGGCTTGTCTGGACAAGTAACTAAAATTTTGTGTGTATTGCTTTCAAATATGAAACTAACAGAATTTCATTAAAGTGCCTTGTCAGTGGATGTTGTTTTTCTTCCAAAGCTTTCAAAATGAGATCAGGCGACACCAGAAAAGAAGTGAGTCACTTGCCATTACTGACCCTTTTCAGGTATTTCAGCATATCAGTTTAATTTGTTCTCTCTATAGGATCATTTAAATAGAATCTAGTTTGAAAGGTAGTTGCCTTAAAACTGAAGCATAATTACAATTTAGGGTCTTCAGCAGGAAGCTTGGGTAGGAGTCCTCAGGCCTTCCTCACTGACGTTCATTTGTAATGGTAGTTTTTTGTTGTTAATACTTCATCTCCATTTGCTCTTTAAAAGTGATAAGGGATTGTCTTTTTTGGATTTTGCACCAACATGCTGGTGGAAGTTATGCTGTATACATTAACAAAGGAAATGAAAGCAAAAATTTGCTCTCATTAATTACTGTTGAATTTGACTGGAAGTTCACAAAAGAAGGCTTTCTTATAAATCTCATTTTGATCCTCACTCACGATACCCTGGAAATTTGGCAGCGTTGTGTGTACTACTGAAAGTTTTTTTTTTTTCTTTTAAGATATTAGGAATTATGTGTTAACAATGTTGATGGAAGGCTCAAGACAAAATTTGAGCCTTTGGATCCTCAAGAATGATAGTTAACAGAGTTAAGGTGAAACTGAGGATAGTGAGGGTGTTAGCCTACTCTTTTTTTTTTTTTTTAAGATTTTATTTATTTGACAGAGAGACAGCGAGAGAGGGAATACAAGCAGGGGGAGTGGGAGAGGGAGAAGCACGCTCCCCCACTGAGCAGGGAGCCTGATGCAGGGCTCGATCCCAGGACCCTGGGACCATGACCTGAGCTTCCGAAGGCAGACACTTAATGACTGAGCCACCCAGGAGCCCCTGTTAGCCTACTCTTAAGATGAAAGGATCATGGAAAGATACTATGTAATGAAATTGAAGGAGGTTCAGAAGGACACTTGCATATGTCTTTTCCAAGTAACCTTTCTGGGGCAGGCTATGTGGCTCTGTGTAAATTAAGTGTACTTGTGTATGTGGGAAGAGATGAAAGTTAAACTAAATGTGAGTTGAAAGACATATAATAGTAATAATAATAATAATGATAATAAAATCGCCCCTGCTTGGCATGCTTTTTTCCCCTCTATTGTGTTTAGTAGTTACGAATTTTTTTCCTAATGGAAAATGAGATAATAGGTGGAGAATAATGTCTTCAGTGTATTCTGATGTGATTGAGGGACAATGACAGATTTTAAAAAAGCCAGCTTATGTATACAGTTGTATAACTATTTAACAAGCCATAACTCTTCTGAAACATTTTTACCGCTTGTTTCTACCTTTTGCAGGATGTTTTTCTACCCAGGCCTTGAAGTTTCGAGTCCGGTAGCTTTTACTTATAAATGGGAATTTATTTGAAATCGGGTTTATTATTATTTTAAAATGTCATGTTATCTTATTCAGTTACTGCATTTGAAAGGACGAAATCATTCATTAGTGACTATAGCATCTTTTGGACAGGTAAAGCAAATATGAAGAATGAAAGTGCTGTATTTTGTGAATTTTCCAAATTATTTGGATATGTTTATTGGATCAATTCTGTGAACACATAGAATTTAAATTTCTATGCAAAATTCCTACTTTATTTTTTGAATTTAAACTTATGCTCAGTCAGTTTAATTTGGAGTTTTGATATTCTAGTAAGCCTTAATCTTGTTTCAACATTTGTTAGAGGAGAACATACTAATCGTTAGAGACATCATTTAGTGTTACCTTCCAAAATTTGCAGCTGTTTAGAACCAGATACTTGAGGGACGCTACTGTGGTATAATGAATGCCTTCCTTGTTAAGTCATGTGTGACAAAGGCAAAATTCAGCAAGTGCATAATCTACAGTCCTTTGGAAGCAACAAGAAAGAACAGATTAATTCCAAATGCATTTAGGTTATCTGGAAATTGAATTCTTCTCATTCTTTATCTTTGTATAATTTAACTTTAGTTGATGTTTATGGTATTTTGAAGCTGATGAACGTACTATATTATCTAGGAGAGTATTAATGATTAAAATGTAGGTGTTTCTTAACATTAGCTGAAAGAGTTTATCAGCCTATCATTTCCAACTCCATCTTCTAGTTAGCTCTCCACAGAGGAGCCTCCAGATCTTCTCCTTTTAAATATTCAACTTCACGGGGCGCCTGGGTGGCTCAGTCATTAAGCGTCTGCCTTCGGCTCAGGTCATGATCCCAGGGTCCTGGGATCGAGCCCCGCATCGGGCTCCCTGCTCTACGGGAAGCCTGCTTCTCCTTCTCCCACTCCCCCTGTTTGTGTTCCCTCTCGTGCTGTGTCTCTTTCTGTCAAATAAATAAAATCTTAAAAAAAATAATAAGAAATAAATATTCAACTTCAGAATCTAGCACATACATTCCTGTCCTCAGGATAATGTAGGTATAAATATGAAACTAAGCATTAATATGTGTGAATAGTTATTATTATAAGGCATGGGTTTCATTCATCCGACATTTTTTGAATACCTCTATACCAGGTACTCATCCAGGGACTGTGACGTGCAGGTGAATTGTCCTTGCTGCAAGGATCCTTGACCTTTGTGTTAATAATCCCTTGCCATGGAGGGCCATGGGTTTGAGGAGCCAGAATTGGACAAAGAGGGTGAGCCATTTATGTTATGCCAGATTTGCCAGAGGTCTCATCTCAAGGTCAGTTTAAGGAGGTATTTAGAAACTCAGGTGAAAAGAATGGGGAACAGATTATCATATAGGCAAAGGGTCCAGACTCCACAGATTTTGCTTATTCTAAAATGAACGGAGCTTAGTGAGTGAGCACTTACTTTGAGTCAAGAACAAGCGCTCAGAGCCAAAACTAGTCTGTGTAGGCAGTCTAAAATTAGAGCTAGAGTGGAGAGGTAGAATCCAGACATCCCACTCTGAGGTATGTATGTATGTTCTCTTTCTTCTCTGAGGATGCTCCTTTATTTTTTAATTTTTTTTAAAGATTTTATTTATTTGACAGAGAGAGACACAGTGAGAGAGGGAACACAAGCAGGGGGAGCGGGAGAGGGAGAAGCAGGCTTCCCGCGGAGCAGGGAGCCCGATGCGGGGCTCGATCCCAGGACCCTGGGACCATGACTTGAGCTGAAGGCAGACGCTTAACCGACTGAGCCACCCAGGCGCCCTGTTCCTTTTTTAATTATTTTCATTCCTTTTCTTGACAGACCTGCAAAATATGTGAGCCTCTCACAGCCTTCATTTCCACTTTATTTTTATTTTTTAAAAGATCTTAATTATTTATTAGAGTGAGCGAGCGGGAGGGCACAAGCAGGGGGAGTGGTGGGGGAAAGGGAGAAGCAGACTCCCCGCTGAGTAGGGAGCCCGACCACCCCTGGGATCAAGACCTGAGCCGAAGGCAGACACTTAACTACTGAACCACCAGGCATCCCTTCCCTGACATTTTATTATGAAAAATTTTAATCACAGAAAAGTTACAAGAATTGTTTGTTGAACAATTGAATACCTCAGTACCGACAAATGTAGATTCTATATAATTCATATTTTGCCATGTGTACTTAGTTATCCATCCATCCTACACTCCGTCTCTCTTTCTCTATCCTTTCATCAGTCCATCTTCTATTTAGTTGTATTTTTACCCCCAAATGCTTCAGTGTGCCCATGATGAACTATTTGTTTACTTGTTTTTTGTTTTTTTAATAGTAAGAGTGCACGAGCGGTTGGGGGGGTGGTGCAGGCAGAGGAAGAGAGTGAGAATCTTAAGCCCCACTCAAGGCTGATCTCAAGACCCTGAGATCATGACCTTAGCTCAAATCAAGAGTCAGATGCTTAACTAAGCCACCCAGGTGCCCCTGTTTACTTGTTTTTAAGGTAAAATTTATATACAGTAAAGTGTACAAATCTTATGTATACCATAGCCTAACCTTGGACAAGTTCATACATCTTTGTAACCTATAACCCTGTCAAGATATTAAACATTACTATCACTAGAGAAAGTTCCTTCATGTACCTTCCAAGTCAATTTGATTAACTTTATAATCTTCTGCAGTCTTACTTCCACCAGTTTCTTCTGAAACTACCTGTTCCAAGGTCCTACTTTGTTAGCACATTTGAGTAGCATTGTGCTAGGTGTTCAGAATATAAAGAAATGAAGAACACAGCTTCTGTTTTCTTTAAGCTTACAGTTCATTTTGGGTTTTAGTTAGGTGTTGGTGTCTGAAAAGAGAAAAGTAAATGTTATATGAATTCAGAGAAGGCAACTGGGTCTGCCAGAGAAAGCTTCCTAGGTATGGGTCTTGATTTGGGCCTTAATTTTAGAATCCAGAGAAGAGTTGGGTTTTTTTTTTTTTTATTTAAATCGACTGTATGATTTTGAAGTTAGAAGTTACTGTATTAAGGAACAGTAGCAGGGGGCATGGGTCAGCCTGGTGATGGGTATTAAGGAGGGCACGTATTGCATGGAGCGCTGGGTGTTATATGCAAACAATGAATCATGGAACAGTACATCAAAAACTGATGATGTACTGTAGTACTGTATGGCGACTTAACATTACATTAAAAAAAAAAAGGAATAGTAGCAGACAAGTGTGGTTGCGACCCAATTTTGGAGTGAGTATAAACATTATTTTGTACCCAATGATAAGTTTTGAAGAAGGAAGTATGTAAAAAAATAGATGAGGGGCGCCTGGGTGCCTCAGTCGGTTAAGGCATCTGCCTTCAGCTCAGGTCATGATCCCAGGGTCCCTGCTCAGTGGGGAGTCTGCTTCTCCCTCTTTCTCTGCCTGCTCTCCCTCTGCTGTGCTCTCTCTCTCTCTTTCTCAAATGAATAAATAAAAATCTTTAAAAAAAAAAACATTAAATTTTTATCTTGTTTGTTATCTCTGGTATTTGTGTAGATGACTTCATTTTTTGAGTTCTCTCCTTTCTTGGTTCTTTGTCTGTCTGGTTTCTCAGCTATGCTGGCATTTCTTTCTCTTCCAGATTTAAATTATTGAAAGCTTTGTCTTGACTGTTTATTGTGTTCTTTGTTATCTGACCCTTAGCTGTTAGGGCTTCTCAATTATAATTCTTTCCAGGTCATACATCTGTATCCATAAGCTGTTAACTCTTATTAGGTTTCTGACTGCTAATAGGATGCTGCTTTTTGTATGTCCCTGTTTACTTTGTACTTGTTCAGGAGTCTGTAGCAAGAGCATTTGTTTTAAGTAGTTGTAGCAAATGGGATTTATTGAGAAAGAAAGATGTAACCCTGGGCTGAATGAATAGACTAGAGAGAGCTTCTAGGAATAAACCCCAGAATGACACTGCAGAATTTGCCTGCTCAGGGAGCTACTGCCATCAGGGACCATGTTGTTGAATCAGAAAGCTGCTGCCACCATACCTGACAGAAGTTTAACTTCCTAAAAAAAAAAAGGTAGTTTAAGTTCCTTGGGCATAGCTATCATTATATGTTATTTTTTTGTCCTACATATCTTATGCAGGTATGTCTGCTTAGCCACACTTAGGTCAAATGTAAAACCTTAGTTTCAAGGGCATCTGGAAAATGTAGTTTTTAGTTGTTCAGTCTTTATAAAACAGGAAATCTATGTGAGAATGGATTGGAGTAAGTACTGAGTGATACTCAGTTTGTGAAAAAGTAAACTCATTTTCCCCAGATTCCCTCAGTGTAACAGTCAAGTCTTTCAAAATTTTGCTGTTTCTGTGCAAAGACCATGGGTATTGTTCTAGTTTCCTGAGATAGGAACTATTGAAATCAATTGTACCATTTAGATTTTATGTTCTGGGTATAACAAAACCAATTCAAATTTACTAGCTCACAATACTGTAAAGTCCAAAGGTGAAGCTTGGTAAACTGTACTTATGTGATCAGAATCTCATCTTTCTCTTTCTTCCTTTATTTAATGAGCTCTGCTTCTGATGTGTTTGTCCCTTTTTGGTCCCAGCATGTTTGTCAGCAGCTCAAGGTCTAGGTCCTCATGCCAACAAATCCAGAGGGGAGGGATGAGTGCTTCAGTAGAAGCTGTAGGGCAGGGCTCTTGACCTTTGTTCCTTCCTCTACTCCTTTGGCAGTCTGAAGCCTATAGGACTCCTTTCATGGGTTATGTTTATTTTATTTTATTTTTAAAAAACTGTTAAGAGTAACAGTATTTCACCGGTGGCCCTCAAGGCTGGCCAACCTCATCCCAACTTGTGGAGGGGGTGGGGCACCAGTGGCCTTCCACTCATTCTACACCTCTCCTGTCACTTCACCATGCCAGACTGGAGTCAAGCTTAACAGGGTCATCTTTCCATGTTCCCTTGGCTGTGGTTTTGCTGGATAGTAGGTAGGGACAGTGGGAATCTTGTTCCTGTGCATCACTATTAGGTGGTGAGACATTTGGCTACCTTAAGAGAGTCCTAGTTACTCCCGCGATTTACCCAGACTTCATTGAATTTCTTCACTTTGACATTTAGAGCACTGGCCAGAAATCACATCATGTCAACACCCGCCTAGGGCCTTCACAACTATTTTTAAATAAAGTACATGGGTCTAACAGAGAAGTTCATATTAAAATACCATTATCAAAATATTTTTTAAAAATTGTAAGAGAGTATGTGCTTCTTTGTTAAATAATAAGATTTAGTATGGCTCTAATAATTTCCAAGTAGTGATGAACATTGTCACTCTTTGTGTCTGCAACCAATGGTAATGTGATAGGAAACTATGTGATTTCTGCGGTTAACAGAGTGGTGTTACTAATATTGTGGTCTGTTGACTGGACTCACAAAAGAAGGAGATGCTAAATTTCAGTTAAATTTAGTGAAGTTAAAGATATCTTTCACCCCCTCATCTGAGCTTACAGATACCCTGAGTTCTATACCTAAACCTTTTGGGGGAATCTGTGCACTTCAGCTTAAGAAGTGTAGCTAGAAGAGAGTTTCTCTTCCCTGGAGCCCCAGCAGATGTCTTGTGTATCTCATTGACTTTGGGCTAAATTGACATTTCTGAATCAACCACTAAGGCCAGATAAGATTTGGTAACTGGTTTAGCCAGCCTGGACCTACCCCTGGAGCTGAGGTGTTGGGGTCATTGCTACCTACACAGCATGATGGCTTAGCTTTTTTTTCCTGAGGGAAATTAAGGGGCTACTGGATGTTGAGTAGCAAACAGTAGATGTCATCCTTAATTCATCCCCTCTCCTTTGCTCCCATAGTCAACCAGTCATTAAATTTTAGTGAATCTTTCAGTTGGATTTGTCTTTCTCTTGATCAGTCTCTCTGCTAACATTCTAAGCCTCCAGTATGGAGCATATGGGATAGTCCATTGGGTTGCAAAAAGAAAAGTATTGGAACTTCTAGTTATTTTTTTCATCCTTTTAGTATTTATTTTTGTGTTTGTTTTATATTGTATGTAAAATATAGAAGTTTGGTAGTACATGCATAAATGTAAAATTTAGAAGTATATAAATTTATGTGGGTGCATGTTAAAATTTTTCAAATCATGGGAGTGGGAGGGTCAGAAAAGTTGAGATAACCCTAGAGCAGTGCTGTTCACTTGTTCAGGAGAAATATAATGTGAGCCATATGTAATTTAAAATTTTCTAGATTAACACATTAAAAATGGTAAAAAGAAACATCTGGAAATAATTTTAAAAATGTTATTTAACATAATATATCCAAAACAGGATTTGAACAGGTAGTCAATATAAAAAATTACAGAGATAGTTTACATTCTTTTTTTTCATGCAAAGTCTGAAATTTGATGTTCATATTACATGTAAATATCAACTCAGTTAAGACAGGTGATATTTCAGATGCTCAAAAACCAGGTGTGGCTAGTGGCTTCTGTATTGGATAGTATAGATTTAAACCAATGATCATTCTGGGTTTAGATTTCTATAATTGTCTCTGTAGTTTTCATAAATCCATTATTTACTCTCTTTAGTCTTTTTGTACACTTGCTGGGTTAATTGAACAAAAATCCCACTGGGATTTTACTTTCCCAAATCCCATTTAAAAGTAGCTTTCAAGACTTTTCATAAAGTGGTTCATCCCCTCTTTCTTCCTCACATGTTTCTGGGACTGCCTGCAACAAACCTGGGGTTCAATTAGGTAGTTTCCTCAGCTGTACCTTCCCTTTCCATTTCTGCAAATGTAATCATCCATTATGAGGAGTCTCTTCCCATAAAACCTTGGACTCTCCAGTGCCTCTACAATCTATTTCTGGAGCTCCCACTGCGTATATTAAGTACTCAGCCGCACCCTAGCACTTCATCATATACCGTTGTTTATTGTTATTGTTTCATAAATATTATTAGTCTTATCTCCCTTATTAAATACTAAGCTTCATATCTTATGTCTCCAAACTGTAGTTACATAGTTAAAGGCTTAGCTTTTCTCCTTCATCTTTTTTTTAAGCTTATTTATTTATATCTACACTCAGTGTAGAGCTCGGACTCACAATCCTGAGATCAAGAGTCGTATGTTCGTTCCTCTGACAGCCACCCAGGCGCCGCTTTTCCCCCTCATCTTTAAGGGGGGATTTAAATTCAGCTTTAAATTTTTTGAAATTCTGTTTTGTTTTCTACTCTGCTGGTTAACTTAGACACCTTCTAGCAAATTCATTTGTAGGAGTTTATTGAAGTATTCATTTGGTTCTTGAAAATGAAGGAATTTAATTTTGTTTATAAAGTAGTCTACTTGAAGCTGTAAGATCACTCTTGGAACTACGTAGGGAATTTTTGATTAGCTGGAGTTTCTGAAGATGAAATTTGAGTTTGGTAAGGAAGTCTCAAAGGACACATTTGCTTTATTGTCCAGGAACCAAGAGTGGCAAACTTGTTTCCTAAGTAGGCCAAGAGATTTTATTTCAAGTTCAGTCATCAGGATTATTCTCTGGAGGTTCGTGGTACTTTCTGCACCCTGGTCCCTTTAGCCCTAGGGGATAGGTTTCTGTAGTTCAGGCATTCTTCTAGTTGAAGAGCTCTACCATCCATTACAATGTTTTAGCTCATTTGGAATACTACAAAAAGGATGACGAAAATGGATCTGAAAATAAGTCTGAAGAAGATCATATATATAGTTTTATGTTTTATGAATCCTATCTTTCATTTGGTATTTTCTTTGTCTATGTTATATTTAACATGTTACATGGTTATCTTGGTAAAATAGCTATATACCAACATTTTTAACTTATGGAATTTCCAGGCCTATTTGTTTACTATTCATTTACTAAAAAAAATGCAGTATGTTTTAGATGCCAGGTATTATGTAAGTGCATTAGTTAACTTCTGTCACTTTTTCTCTTAGCACTATTTTACAAATCTTCTAAATACTGTTGGCAAATAGCAGTCTTTTTTTTTTTTTTTAAGATTTTATTTATTTATTTGTCAGAGAGAGAGTATAAGCAGGGGGCGCAGCAGGCAGATGGGGAAGCAGACTCCCCGCTGAGCAAGGAGCCTGGGATCAGGACCTGAGCCCAAAGCAGATGCTTAACCAACTGAGCAACCCAGGTGTCCCTGGCAAATAGCAGTCTTTAAGAATATATTCTTTTGTCTTATTGTTTAACACCCTGTGGGTTTTCCTCTCTTTGGCAAATATCATTAAGTAAAATTGTTTTTGTTTGGATATTTATTAATTAAAATATATTAACTTCTGGAAAGTTGACATTTTTTTTTTAAATTAGGTTATAAGTTTTCCTCAAAACATAACTTTACATTCAAGTTGCGTATATTTGTAAGACTGTAGTATAAAATATTTTTTACACTTAAATATTACAGTTACAAAACATTTTAGAGCTACTGATTTTTTTTTTAAATTGATAGTCTTGAAATTTAAGTGAAAACTTAAGCCATGTTAGTAACTGCTTTATTTCTGAATTGAAAAAATGAATTATTTTCTCCCGTCTTTATTTGATCTAGGGGCTTAGCTTTTGCATTACTGATCTTTTCAGTAACCCAAAATATTGTTGGGTATTTTACCAAAAAAATTATGTGATTCTTATTGTAGTTGTTATCTTGTTTTGTGAATCTACCTTGTCTATCCTGCTTAAATTTTAATTAAACTCTTTTAGTAGAGAATGAGGAGTTGTAAAGCTTTTAAGAATTGTTGCTTTATGAATATCTCGTGGATTTCCCCTCTTAAGGGGAAAACAAGGGCAGCATGCTTCTTTAAAAGATATAATTAATTTTGAAGATTAAAATTTGCTTGCCAACTCATTTGTTGGACTACTTAAATATTATGATTTTATCTTATTAAAGGTCTGTTCGTGTGTCCCCCAGTGTTTCTGAGGATTTCTTTCACCAAAAACTTGTTGAATTTTTCTCTTGTTTAATGGCTCTGGTTTAAATATGTTACCTCTTAACCACAGCCCTAATTCAGTGGGAATTCCTTTAAAAGTCTTAATTGGTTTCTTGAGTCAATCACTTAAGGACTAGTCTGACAATTACTAATTTTTGTTTCCTCTAGAATCAGGTAAAAACTTGTTACATTGTTTATACCAAGAAAAAGGTAACAGGATTAACATATGCAAATTTTAAAAGTGTTAAGAAAACAGGGAAGGTCAGTTTGGTAAATTTCTCAGAAATTCTCATTTTATTTCAATTTCTAATCTGATTCACAAACTTTCACAGTTACTATTTGTAACTATTCATAATCTATACTTACCTAACAAGAAAGAACCTTTTGTATGATTGTTTCAGTTAATAGAGAAAAAGCCTATTTGGCCTTTTTGATTTTGCTAGCTGCCTTTGTTCTTACTGAAAGTAGATAATGAGAAATTAAAAGATAAATAATGTATTTCCAGCAGTAGAATGACCCAAATGCTTCTCTTTTGGGTTAAAATGTTTTCTTGTCTTTTTTCCTCAAAAAATGAGTTCTCAGTACTCTCCTTGCCCTTTTTTTTTTTTAAGATTTTATTTATTTGAAAGAGAGAATGAGAGAGAGAGCGAGCACAAGGGGGGTGGGAGGGTCAGAGGGAGAAGCCGACTCCCCGCTAAGCAGGGAGCCCGATGTGGGACGCGATCCCGGACTCCAGGATCATGACCTGAACCAAAGGCAGTTTCGTAACCAACTGAGCCACCCAGGCACCCAGTATTCTCCTCGCCTTTTTCCTCCTTCCAGCATATTCTTTTGTCATTTTTGTGTCTAGTGGTTTTCTGGGTAATTAGTCCAGTGTGAGATCATGTTGAAACTAAAGTCAATGTAAGTCTTCAAATCATTAAAATCTGCATATACCAAAATTTCAAAAAATTTAAATGGAATATTTAATAGGATTAAAGAGCATTTATTTTTTTGGATAGGTAATGTGTTCACATGGTTCAAAATACCAGAGGTGCAAAAAAATGAGTTTTCTCCTCTCTTCTCTCTGTTGGGCACACTTTTCCCCTCACTGGAGGCAACAGTTCTATTCTCCCTACCTTTTAAAAACCCTAAGTGGTAGTAGATTCTTCATACCATTATCTTGCCTTTTTCACTGATTTTTGTCCTTTACATATTATTATATGAAGAGTGTATTAGTGATAGAAAATCTTTTTTTTTTTAATTTTTTATTGTTATGTTAATCACCATATATTACATCATTAGTTTTTGGTGCAGTGTTCCATGATTCATTGTTTGTTCATAACACCCAGTGCTCCATGCAGAACGTGCCCTCCTCAATACCCATCACCAGGATAAACCATCCCCCTCCCCCCCTCCCGTCTAGAAAGTGATAGAAAATCTAAACTAACAGTGGGTTAAACAACAAAGTACTTCCCTTACAAAGTTCAGATATGTGGTCTAGGGCTGGTATAGCACTCATATTTCTCTCTCTTGTTTTGAGGCATGATGAATTGCACAGATATTAAGCAGACAGTTTGATGAGTTTTGACAATTGTGTATAATAAACCCTGTAGTCGAGAACCAGCCCTCTAGCCTGTTTTCATTCCTTACCCCACCCCTTGGCTCTTTCCATACTATTACTGCTCCACTGTTTGTTGCCCATGTCTTCATTGACCTAGCTGGATCTCCAGCTATTGGAGCCCATTCCACACTGCAGGATGCAAGAAGGGGCAAAGGTTAACGTGCCAGCCTTTTTATAGGAAGATTTTTAGAAGCTGCCACTTCACTACATTTCCAGTTGTTTCATTAGCCATACTCATAATACAGGCCCTTGTTTTATTGCGCTTCACTATATTGCACTTTGCAGATTTTGCATTTTTTACAAAGTGAATGTTTGTGGTAACCCTGTGTTGAGCAAGTCTGTTGGTGCCATTTTTCCAACAGCATTTGGTCAGTTTGTGTGTCTGTGTCACATTTTGGTAATTCTTGAATATTTCAGACTTTTTCATTATTCTGTTTGGGTGATTTGCGATGAGTGATCTTTGATTGTAATTGCTTTGGGGTGCCATGAACTTTGGGGCGCCCCGCAAAGGAAAAGTTCTTGAAGGAAATTAAAAGTGCTACTCCAGCGATTATATGAATGAAGAGAAAACAAACAGCCTTATTGCTGATATGAAGAAAGTTTTAGTGGTCTGGATAGAAGATCAAGCCAGCTACAACATTCCCTTAAGCCTAATCCAGAGCAAGGCCCTCACTCTCTTCAATTCTGTGAAGGCTGAAGGTGGTGAGGAAGCTGCAGAAGAAAAGTTTGAAACTAGCAGAGGTTGGTTTATGAGCTTTAAGAAATCCATCTCAATAACCTAAAAGTGCAAAGTGAAGCAACAAATGATGTAGAAGCTGCAGCAAGTACCCAGAAAATAGAGCTAAGATGATTAATGAAGGTGGCTTACACTCAACAGATTTTCAATGTAAATGAAATAGCCTTATATTGGAAGAAGATGCCTTTTAGGACTTTAATAACTAGAGAAAAGTCCATGCCTGGTTTCAAGTCTTCAAAGGACAGGTTGAGGGGCACCTGCGTGGCTCAGTTGTTAAGCGTCTGCCTTCGGCCCAGGTCATGATCCCAGGGTCCTGGGATCGAGCCCCACATTGGCCTCCCTGCTCAGCGGGAAGCCTGCTTCTCCCTCTCCCACTCCCCCTGCTTGTGTTCCCTCTCTCGCTGTCTCTCCCTCTGTCAAATAAATAAATAAAATCTTAAAAAAAAAAAATCTAAAAAAAAAACCAAAAAGGACAGGTTGACTCTCTTGTTAAGGGGCTAATGCTAATGATGACTTTAAATTGAAGCCAATGCCTGTTTACTATTCCAAAAATCCCAGGGTCCTTAAGAATTATGCTAACTCTACTCTGCCTGTGCTCTATAAATGGAATAGCAAAGCCTTGATGACAGCATATCTGTTTACGACATGGTTTACCCAATATTTTAAGCCCACGATTGAGACCTACTTCTCAGATACTGAAATAGCACTGCTTATTGGCCACCCGAGAGCTGTGATGGGGATGTTGTTTTCATGACTGCTAACACAACATCCATTCTGTGGCCCATGGATCAAGGAGTCATTTTGACTTTCAGGTCTTTTTATTTAAGAAATCCATTTTGTAAGGCTGTAGCTGCCATAGATAGGCGTTCCTGGGCAACGTAAATTGAAAACCTTCTGGAAAGGAGCCCCCATTCTAGATGTCATTAAGAACATTTGTGGTTCCTGGGAAGAGGTCAAATTATCAACATTAACTGGAACCTGGAAGAAATTGATTTTAACCCTCATAGATGACTTTAAGGTATTCAAGACTTCAGTGGAGGAAGTAACTGCAGAATGTGTTGGAAACAGTAAGAGAACTAAAATTAGAAGTAGAGCCCAAAGGGGCGCCTGGGTGGCTCAGTTGGTTAAGCATCTGCCTTCGGCTCAGGTCATAATCCCAGGATCCTGGGATCTAGTTACACATTGGGCTCCTCGCTCAGCGGGGAGCCTGCTTCTCATTCTACCTGCCACTCCCCCTGCTTGTGCTCTCTCTGACAAATAAATAAAATCTTAAAAAAAAAAAAAATAGTGGAGCCTGAAGATGGGACTGAGTTGCTGCAGTCTCATAATCAAACTTGAACAGAGAGAGTTGCTTCTTATACATGAGCAAAAGAATGGTTTCTTGAAGAGAAACCTCCTCCTAGTGAAGATGAGGATTGTTGAAATGACAACAAAGGATTTAGAATATTACATAAACTTAACTGATAAAGCAGCAGTAGGGCTTGAGAGGATTGACTCCAATTTGTAAAGGAGTTCTCTTGGTAAAATGCTATTAAACAGCATTGCATGCTGCAGAGAACTTGTTTGTGAAAGGAAGAGTCAGTGTGGCCAACTTCATTGTTGTCTTATTTTAAGAAATTGCCACAGCAACCACTATCCTGATCAGTTAGCGGCCATCAACACAGAAGTTAAGATCCTCTACCAGCAAAAAAAAATTAAGACTTGCTGAAAGCTGATGATAGTTAGCATTTTTTAGTAATAAAGTATTTTGAAATTAAGGTATGTACATTGCTTTTTTATTTTACTTATTTTTAAAGATTTTATTTATTTGTCGGAAAGAGAGCACACACAGGCAGGGGGAGTGGCAGGAAGAGGGTGAAGCAGACTCCCTGCTGAGCAAGGAGCTCAATGTGGGACTTGATCCCAGGACTCTGGGATCATGACTTGAGCTGAAGGCAGACGCTTAACCTACTGAGCCACCCAGGTGTCCCTCTGTGTTGCTTTTTAGACCTAACGTTGTTGCATACTTAATACACTACAGTATAGTGTAAACATAACTTTTATATGTACTGGAAAAGCAAAAAACTCATTTGACTTGCTTTGTTGTATTTGCTTTATTGTGGTGGTCTGAACTGAACCTGCAGTATCTCTGAGGTATGCCCCTACTTCACCGTAAACTGACAGGAAGACAAGTGAGTAATGTGTTTTTCAGGAGTTGCTCTCTTAAAATGTAGATTAGGGCACAAGGTTAAAATGAGATAATTTTTTTTTTTTTTGCCCTCTTTCTCATGTACATTCCTTAACATGTAGAAACATGTTCCAGCTGATCTTAAAGTACCCTTTAACTTAATTGGGGAAAAAGAAAGTAATCAACAAATATATTCAATTTAGTTCCTTTTCCATAATATTTCTTGTGTTTCTCTAACCTTTTATTCTCCAGTTGCAGTGTGGGCTCAGATAAATTATGTAAAATATATTCTGCTAAATTGTGATTTTTTTTATAGAATAATAAGTGGGGTTTTTTTTTAAGATTTTATTTATTTGTTAGAGAGTGGGTACATCAGCGCCCACAAGTGGGGGACTAGCGGGGAAGGTTTGGAGGGGGAAGGAGAGAATCTCCCGCAGATTTCCTGCTGAGCACAGAGCCGGAGGAGGGGCTCTGTTCCACAACTGTGAGATGGTGACCTGAGCTGAAACCAGAAGGTGGACAGTGAGCCACCCAGGCACCCCAGAGAAATAAGTGTTTTTAAAATGTTTTTAACTCTGTAAAATAAACTTTTGGTTGGAACTTGAGGGAAAAAATTCATAGTAATTTTCCATACAACCAGGTGGTATTATGAGCTGTACTTACTTTTGAAATAGGAAATAACATTCAAAAAAGGATGTATACATATGTTTTCCCAAACCATATGATGTCTTAGAGAGCAGACACCACTTACTCAGCTATTCTAGCACATAGCATTGGTAGATTGGTAGACTGCATTTTTTTCTCTAATTGAAGTGAATCTTGGGAAAGTGGTAGAAAAATGATTAGACTCCCAGTAGCAATGTATTGGTTCTTCAGGGGCAGAGGGGAGAAGCTATATATATAATGTCATTTTTTTTAAAAGATTTTTTTTTTTGAGATTTTATTTATTTGACAGAGACAGCGAGAGAGGGAACACAACCAGGGGGAATGGGAGAGGGAGAAGCAGACTCCCATGGTGAGCAGGGAGCCTGGCGTGTGGGGCTTGATCCCAGGACCCTGGGATCATAACTTGAGCCGAAGGCAGACACTTAACTGACTGAGCCACCCATGCACCCTATATAATGTCATTGTTAGTACTTTTGAAATTATCATCTATTTAGGTAAAGAAATTATTATTATTATTATTAATCTATGCTCTAAAGATAGAGACTTTTAAGATACTTTCAGTATAGTATCCCATTTTATCTGGAGGTCAAGTTTGTAAATTTTTTTTTTTAAGCCGTGAAGCCCTAATAAGCCAAAGAACATTGAAAAATAATATTTCCTATGCTTAATAAATGAGTTTTTTAGTCATCCTCAGGCCCCTTCCTGAGGTCTTCATAATTTAGAACAGAAAGTTGTGTGTCTCATGTTTTTTCCTGTGTCCTTAGCATGAAAGTGGTGTGTAGCACGTGGTGGTTCAGTAAACATTTGTTGAATGAATGAATATTTATAAATTGATTTCTTTCTTTTGGTTTTGCTAGCACATTTTTTGGGCGGAGAGGGAGATATTGTTGAGAGACTAAATAATAATAGCTGACGTTTTTGCTTATTTGTTAGGTAGTGGTGGTGGTAATCAGGTAGGCATGTTCTTGCCTTAGGATTTGTATTGGCTTTTCCCTGTGCCTAGAACACTATTCTCTTAGGTAAATCTTCAAGCCTAACTTCCGCCCCTCTTCTGAATCCTTTGTATATCACCTTCTCAAGAAGCCCATATTGACCACTCTGTTTAAAATGGCAATGGCTCCCCTCTCCCTGTTCTTCCACGTCTCCTTGTCCTGGTCTGTTTGTTCCCATAGCAATTACCTCCTTGAAACATGTACTGTATAATTTACCTAAGATTATTACTCCACTCTCACCACCAGTGTTCGTTCCTTTAGGGGCTTTAGACTATTCACTGTGTTTCAGGTGCGTCATAGATGCTCAGCAAGCATTTGTTGAATGAAGGTAGGAAGAAGGTAACATGTGAGAAAGTAAGTTATAAAATCATTTTTATTTAAAAAATTTGTATTTAAAAGTACTGTTTCCATGATTTAAAAAGTTTTGCTTTTGGAGACCACTGTGTTCCATTATGATACCAAGGCAAAACTTGTGCAAGGTTTAAGGACTATATTCTCTTGGTGGAAAAGGGACTGAGTTTTGGCTTTGCTGAAATACATCATCTACTTCAAACCTTTAGCACCTTTTTTGGTGAAGTTGTTTGTCATAGCCTTTGGTGGTGGTTTAGTTAATAAGACAGAGTCTCTAGGTTTGAGTGTGTTCCATTGTGTGCAGATGGAACATTTATTTCCTACTGGAGGTGGCTTTCCACAAAGTGAGGAATGACGATAGTAATAGCTTCCTTCCTTCCTTTCTTTGGACTAGGCCTTATATTAAACATATTATGTGTATTTTATTTTCTAATCTTTATTAAAACCCTATGATGAATGTATTCTTGTCCCCTTTTCTTGGGGAAAACTTTAGAGGTTTTAGAGGTCAAGTGGTTTGCTTAGCCATTAAGTGTGTTGAAGCTGGAATTCAAATCCAAGCAGTATGACCCGTAGAGGAACTTCACTACCCAAAATGTTTTCCTGGTGAAGAGCACCTAGAAGTGAAAAAGAAATTAGAAACAATTTAGTGGAACCCTGATGTCACAGAGACCTTTATCTTTATTTGTTCCAGCTTCGCATGACTTCAGTTGATTGAATGAGGCCATTGTGATTGAAACAGTAATATTATGTTAAAGTTAACTAATGCAACTTAAAGTATATTTTAAATAAAACCAGGACTGGCTCCTAACCAGATCTTCTGTTATTTGAATTTGGGTTAGCTCAAGAACAATTAATTTTAATTTGTTTTAAAAACAATGGTGATTTGTGAAGGGTGAATTAGAATCTACTGTTGCAGGAAATTATGCTTAAGGATACATATTTATATGCTGAAGCCAGTAATGTGTTTTGCATAGGAAAAGTTGTAGGACGCTATTGTGTAGAGAGAATCATTTTATTAAAAAAAAAAATGCTCCAAAGCAAGACATGAGGTACTACTTTTGGAGATACATTGAGGCTTTTTTGGCCTGAGATGACCATTGGGGAGAGTGTTTCCGGTTTAAGTTTCTAGAACTGTGATGAGAACATCCTACTGAATGAGGTGCTTTTTTGATGCTCCCATTGAGTTTTAGTGGGATAAAATACTGACAAAAGCTTTTTCTTAATACTTCTTTTTCCCCTTTGCAGTAGCCAGCAGAGGCTTCTTTCTCAAATGCATGTTTGTTCATGGTGGGGGAAAAAATGTAATGGTTCAGAACAGTTTATGATGAAAGCAGTAATCCCCTTTCCTTACCCCTCCCCACCTCAGTTCTGTCTCCAGTGGAACCACTTCAGTTGTTTCTAAGATTGATTCATAATTCCCCATGTTAATATGATTTTTCCATTTCTTGATTTGCCAATTTTAAGCATTATCTGTTGACTTTCTGCAGTGATAGTCAAGATTTGGCTCTCATTTACCACCTGTCAAGAATTATAAGGGAGCTGAGATTTTACCCTACTTGAAGCTAACAAGTTAGCCTGCCACAATTTCGTGGATGCTCGTGGAAGACACAGAGTTAGAGATGAAGTACAGTTTATTACATAACAGTAGCAGTAGCCAGAGTATCAGCATTCGTTTGTGCCAGTGTTCTGAGCCTCAGTTCCCACAGGGTACTGCAGAGAGGGCACATAATACTTATTCACATAGTGGGTTTTGTTACTGAAGAAAACTCTGAGCTCAGATATTTCAAATATTTTATTACAGGCAATAAGTATGCCTGCCCTTTGTTCCAGAGGGAGACAGTAAGCATGCTTGCTTTTTGTTCTTGAAGAAAACACTTTCTGTCTTGCAAGGCTGTTTGCTATATGAACATCCTTGAAAATACAGTCCAGAACAATGAGCAGACAGTGTCTTGCCTGAAAGACATAGAGACCCATTACAAATTATTTCCCAACACCACTACCCCATTTCCCATCTTCTTTCTGCTGTAGTTGTATCATTATTTTTAGCTCTCTGGTCACCTTGGTCAATACTATGTATTTTTATTACACTAACAGTAGGTGATATCTTTTGACTTCCTGCTTTGAAAGAGGAGTATTTAAGACAGGGATCCTTGTATGTGTTAGAAAACCAGTGCAATAATAACTTAAGTGAAGAAGAAAATTAGTTCCCAGAACTGAGAGTCCAGGATAGAGTAGGATTGGATCCAGGTGCTCAAACCTTGCTTTGAAGAGTTTTTCTCTTGCTGTTAACCAGTCTGATTTCCTCCTTTTAGCTTTATTTTCAGGATCCTCCACACCCTGCCCACCCCTTACACACCTGTGCAGATTCTAGGCTTTGTGTTTATTTCCAAACAAGTTATGGCAAAGCAGAGGGAATGGATTAGAATAGTTAAGAGCTTGGTCAACATGCATACTCTTACAGATGGGTATGGGGTCAGCCCTGTATGAATCACATGTATTAGGGGTGGGGAGAAGGTAATTCTCCAAAGATAAAACAGGATGTGCTCCCCATATCAGAATTCTCAGTTGTATTCTTTTGGGGGTGGTATTATTTGCTTTTATAGCTTCCTTAATTTTTCCATTTTTTAAGATAGTATCAAATTTCTAGTATCTCTCTTTTTCATACTTACCTTCCTTGATACCCTCTGTCCTCCTGCTCTGTTCTGTGTGCTTTGTTTAGAATTTCTGCTCACCTGACATCTTGTGACTTGCTTTCATTATGCTCCTATTTCCCATATATTCCTCTTTCTTGGTTTTATTGCCTTGTTTTGCTAGGTAAGACGTGTGGGAGGTAAATTTTGAGCAATTCCTTGTCTGAAAACATTTTTCTCTGTTAAACTGGATTGTTAGTGTGGCTGGGAATAGAAGTCTAGGTTGAACATAATTTTCTGTCAGAATTTTAAAGGCATTGCTCAACTCTTAGTATCCTTCATTATTGTTAAAAAGTTTTAGGCCAGTTTGATTCTTGTTCCTTTGTAGATGAGCTGTCTTTTCTCTGAAAGTTTGCAGTATCTTTTTTATCCCTTGTCTCAAATTCTCTAGTGATATGTCTTGATTTGGGCTTCTATTTGAGGACTGAGGGGGCCCTATTAATTGGAAGACTTCTATAAATATATTAACTTACTAATCTTTTGTGGAAAATTTATATTCAGAAACTTCCTCCAGTTTTTTTTCTTTTCATTCTGGAATCCTTTTTTTAATTTTAATTTTTTTTTTGAAGTATAGTTGACACACAATGTTACATTATTTCAAGTGCACAACATAGTGATGCAACATCTCTCTCTGTTATGCTGTGCTCCTCACGAGTGCAGTTACCATTGGTCTCCATACAGCACTATTACAGTACCATTGACTGTTCCCTGTTCTTTATGGAATTCTTATTAATCACATGCTGACCTCCTGGACTGATGCTATGTCTCCTTTGATAATTTTTTGTCTCTGTTTTTGTCTACTTTTTAAATTTCATCTTTACAACTTCAAACCTTATATTGCCTTTTTTAAATTTATCTTTTATTTCCAAGAGTCTTCTCTCATTCTTTTTTGCCTTTTCACAGCATCCTGTCTTGCTTTATGTATGCAAAATCTTGACTGTTTCTGAGGATCTTAGTTAGAAGCTTTTAACAAGATCTATTTTGTTTTATGAATTCTGTTTCTTCCTTTGTCACATTTGTTTAACTTTGTGTTTCCTTGTCTCTTTCATGATACAGATGTTTGATTCTGATTTAACCAAACAAATGGAAGAATGAAACAATATAAAATGGTTGGGATCTCTGTACCTACCTAAGGTCTGTCAGCTGGTGAGCTTTGCATTAGGGTGAGCAGTTAGGGGGCCTCATTATTCTTGCCAACTGGTGCTAAGGCCTGTAATAGCTGCTGTTAATTCTCTTCAGACAGTTTAATTTTATTAAAGAAGGATCTGCCAGTTAAATGTTTTTAATGTAAAATCTCAAAGATTATTAGGATTATGAAGAGAGTCAATGATCTAGGGTCTGGAAGTGTTCAAATAGTCATCTTCCCTACGTTTTAGAGTGAAAAGTTTTAGGGTGTAGAGTAGTAGTGTAGCAGAGAGCAGCCCAGATGTTGGAGCTAGACTGGTTGGGTTCACATCTGGTTCTGCCACTTAGTTACAAGTTACTTAGCCTCTCAGTACCCTACTTTTCTCATCTGTAATATTCAGACAGTACTAATACTCACCTGGAGCACCTGGGTGGCTCAGTTGGTTGAGAGGCTGACTCTTGGTTTCAGCTCAGGACATGATCTCGGGGTCTTGAGATTGAGCCCTGCGTTGGGCTCCGTGCTCCGTGGGGAGTCTGCTTGGGGATTCTCTCCCTCTCCCTCTGCCCCTCCCCACCCCTGAAATAAGTCTTTTAAAAAAAAAATACTAGGGTTGTTATGAGGAAAGTTTAGTTGAAAATACATATTAAATACTTGGCATATAGTGAATTCTAAGAAGGTGTTAATTTTCTTTTTTGCTCTGCCAATAATAATTATGTAATTTAGGTATGGTGGTGATTGCCCACAGCAGAAATTTTGGTAGGATTAGGTAATTTTAAAATGTGTTTTTCTCTTTAGAATCTCAGAAAACACTTGGTGTCATTACTTGAAGTGCTGAAATGTGTATGTGCAGATGTTTTCATAAGTCTTTGAAAGTCCCCCCCCCCAAGGATCTTACTAAAGATAACTTGATAGGAAAGGTAGTCTTGGAGCATAGCCAGGAAACTAGGAATGAAAAAATACTATTTTCATGCCCAGAAACCTCTGTGTACAATCAGGATCATATGTGCTCAGGGTCTTAGGGAAGCTTTGTCCCCACACAAAACACCCTGACGACCCTACTTCTTAGGCTTCAGAAAACGTTGAAAGTTCCTTTATAAATGGATGTCTAGGGCAGGACTGGCAGAGGAAATATTTCTTGAAAAAAAATTTTTTCTCTTCGAGCATGCCCCCATTATGTTGGAACACTGTGAGATTTTCCTCACCCCACTGCTGACTATTTGTGAAAATCGGGTGAATTAAATAAGAGAAAAACTCTTGTGTGGTGGTTCCTGTCTCCCTATCCGCTCCAAACTTGGCCCTAATTTGAACTAGGGGGTTTTAGTTTGAATTATTTATCTTGTTTTTTTTCTTCTCCCACATAGTGGAAGAAGTCTTTGGAATCTATTATTGTTCCTGTTATTATGTACTTTTTAAAATGCAAACATACTCATAAGTAGAGTCAGTGAGCCCCTATATATTTACCAGCTAGTTTCAACATTTGGCTGCAGTTGTTTATTCTTGTCCCCATTTAAAACAATTTTTTTTTAAAGATTTTATTTATTTATTTGACAGAGAGAGACACAGCGAGAGCAGGAACACAAGCAGGGGGAGTGGGGGAGGGAGAAGCAGGCTTCCCGCCGAGCAGGGAGCCCGATGTGGGGCTCGATCCCAGGACCCTGGGACCATGACCTGAGCCGAAGGCAGACGCCTAATGGCTGAGCCACTCAGGCGCCTTATTTAGTGTATCTTTAAGAGATAATGACTCTTGGGGTGCCCGGATGTATCAGTTGGTTAAGCATCTGCCTTCGGCGCAGGTTATGATCCCGGGATCCTGGGATCACTCCCAGTGTCGGGCTCCCTGCTCAGCGGGGACCCTGCTTCTCCCTCTCCCTTTGCCTGCTGCTCCCCTTGCTTGTGGTCTGTCTTTCTCTAATAAATAAATAAAAATCTTAAAAAAAATAATAACTCTTAAAATGTATATATAGGTATATATGTATTTACCTCCCCAATTCCTTAGTATTATCAACTATCCAGTATTCAAATTTCCAGTTATCTCAGATGTCATAGTTCATTTAATTTATTTATTTTTTCAAATGTCATAGTTTTATTTTTTTTTAAGATTTTATTTATTTGTGAGAGAGAGAGTGAGAAACAGCATGAGAGGGGAGAGGGTCTGAGGGAGAAGCAGGCTCCCTGCTGAGCCAGGAGCCTGATGTGGGACTCAATCCCAGAACTCCGGGATCCTGACCTGAGCCGAAGGCAGTTGCTTAACCAACTGAGCCACCCAGGCGCCCCTCAGATGTCATAGTTTTAATCAGGATCCACATAAGGTCACTACCTTCCTGCTGGTTGGTAAGGACTTTTAAGTCCTTTTTAATTTAGAGGTTCCCCCTCACTACCTCTCTTTTTTTCCTCTCCCTTGTAATTTATTTATTAAAGACACCAGGTTATTGGTTCTTTAGAGTTTCTGAGTCTGGATTTTAATGATTACACCCATGTGGCTTAGTTTAACATGTTCTTATGTCCTCTTTATTAAGCTGCTATATCACCATTGAGCATACTAAATATTCTTGTAATCTGAAGATACAAAGGTTATTATTTTGTAAATCTTAGAACTTGATTTAAATACTATATAAGTATATAATGCCAGTCACCATTTAAAGTGTGGCCTTTTCTTTTTGGTGAAACAGTTTTTGTAAAGTGAGTTGATATGCTAATTAGAAGTTGTAAGCCAGATTCCTTGGCACTTCACATAATGAACATGAAAAGCAGCCCTGTAAGGGCAACATTAAAAAGAATTTTGTTTACTGATGTTATGCAATATCTCCTACCTTTAGCCTTATCTTCTTAAATATGCAGATACTGGAGTTATACTGTTTTCTTACGTAAAATGAGGGCAATATGTGTATCAGTGGCCTTTGGTGGGTCTTGAGAGAGAAAGCATCTAGCACAGTGCGAAGTATGCAAGAGACCTTTGAATGTTTCCTTTTCTGGAAGCATGGTCATAATTGTGAGACTCTTCTGTCTTTAGTAGAAAGTTTTAGGTATAAGACTGGTGGCCAGGGAAACCATACCTAGTCTAAAGGGTTAGGTTGGGTCAAGAACAGGTCTGTCAGAGTGAACCAGGGTGTACACTCTGAGCCACTTAGGACAGGTTATGGAATAGCTGGTTAGAACAGATATGTCATGTCACATGTACCCATGGTTCACTGTTCCCTCTTTCCCCCCAACTTCTTTGGTTGCTGTTTGACAGATTGTATGGTTCAGAAGTTCAGTTCTAGGAGTATAAGAAAAACAGTGATTGGATCACTAGGAAGACAGAGCAGCAGATGTGGCCATGGGGAGCTAGGGACCAAGCAAGCCAACTGGCCAAAAGATTGTAGATACAGTTCCAGCAGTAAGGAAGGACAAGCTGGTTGCAGAGAAACATGCAGAAAGTCTAATGAGAACAAAAGTGAAGGAGCGGTTTCTGGTCCTTAAATGATAGTTTCTTTCATGAGGCCTCAAAACCATTTACAGGTAAGAACATTCCAGCTAAGCCTCTCTGTTTGAATAACAGAACATCGAATGATGATGACTTTTGGCATTTATTCCTTTGTATCAGATAGACTCAGACATTTGGACCTGGGATAATGACCATCTGCTTGCCTCTGCTTGGTTGTGTAAGAAATTTGTATGATGTTAGGCTAGTTAATAGTATAGAAATTAATTTTTTTTTTTGCAGTTTTATAACTTTGGCAGTCCGTGGTTAGTTCTCACCCACATTAACTGTCTAGATTTTTGAAAGTGGTGACAGGTACATAGGTAACCAGTGTATAGAGCTGGTTTGGTGAATCTTCATCCTTGTTACATTTTCTGGACAACTGCACACATATATGGTGTGGAACCTTCCTTATTCCTTTGGCCCTCACAGTGTTGTTGAGTCTGGTGTCAGTGCGCACATCTGGAGTTCTCATCTCCTTCATGGAAAATTTCCGGATGTCTTTGAGTGCCTCAGGGGCACATTTCTTGAAACCCACTCTATGGATGTGTTTCTGAATGTTGATGGTGTGTTCTCTGGTTACTACCTTGTTGATGGCAGAATGGCCCATCTTCTTGCCACCCTTCTTTGCGGGAGCTGTTCTGCCAGGCCCTGGTTGAAAAAAAAAATAGTAAATGCCCTGGCTCACATCAAGTGATTCTGTCATATCTTGTTTGGGGGAAAGTGTAGGGATTGAGGAATCTTCTCAAGAAACTCCCTTTAGTAGTAATTTTTCTCATAGCTAGCAGCTGATCTGCATACTGTGGGTAGAATAGGCTTTATAATTAGAAAGTAGTGTTAAGTTACTTATTAGCTATGGGAAACAAGTTGTATGGTATTTCCTGGGTTTAAAGAAGAATTGATTAAAGGCTAAGAAATTGTTTTTCCTTCTTTGGCAAGGTTCTTTCTAAATCTAATCTAGCTAGTCTTTGGGCAAATACATCAAAATGTAAGGACTTGCTTCTGATTTGAACTAGATCTGTGTCTCTGGTGAATAATAGAAGTAGTAAGGAGGCTAAGTTGTCAGAGATTGTGAAGTGATTCTGAGGCAAATAAATCTTGCCACCAGTGTTTGTTCCTAATGTTCCTTTAATTTAAGCAAAGATAGTTTCATGTTCCCGTTCTGGAATAATCTCTGCAAACAAATATGTTGAGCATATTGGAGCAGAGTGGAGTATGAGAAATAGTCAAGGACATTGTGCATTCATTGACTGGAGTAGAAGGTACCCACAGTGGCCTATGTTAATTCTGATAAAATAGAACAACCTAGATAAATAGATAAAACTGTTTTAATGCCCTTTAATTTCTAGCACTCTTTACAGACCCTCTCCCTCTTTTAAGCATAGGCTATTCATTCTTTCAGTAAAATGTTGAATACCAACTATGTCTTAACACCATTACAAGAACTGACCCAGCTGTTGAAGAATGATTATACAAGAGTGAGCACTAGTTTTGGTTTGCTTTGAACAAAGTAGACAGGACCTTTCTGCATAATTGCAGTATTGACTGGGTACTGTGCTAAGGGATCTAATCCTCACCACAACTCTGAAATATCAGACTCAGAAATAGTGATTCACTCAAGGTTATGGAATGAAGAAAAAATGGCTGCTCTTACAGTAGAATCCAGGCTTTACAGGAATTGAAGTGATATTTTGCTTAACAATTTTGGGGGGGTGTCTTTTATGTAAATTACTGTATCTAAATAGGCTGTGATGTCAGTAATTTACTTATTTTTACTAAATATCACAAATTAGGATTTGAAAACTGGGGACCTCCCTTGACCTCCCCCATGGGAGCTAAACTAGGATTGGGATCTCTAGTTTCATAGGTGTTAGCTTGTGGGGAGCTGTTGGGAAGGGAAGAATTTGGATCCCATTATCTATTTCTAAGGTTGTAAGGTTTCTGGAACTTTTGAAGCCATAGGAACTTTTTAAAAAAATCCCCTTAATTTCTTTCTCCCTCATCTTGCTTCCCATTCCTGCCCCCAGTAAAAATAATCATATTTGTGAAAGAGGGCAAAGGGTATTGTGAACTAGGAGGTTCAGGCGGATGTTAAGTGTGGAGGGCAGGAAGCTGTGTTTACTAGGACCAGGTTACTGCTTGAGAAGAAATATACACTTAGAGAAGAGAGACTATCTGGGCACAAGGGTAGTAAAGAGAGGGACAATTCCAGTTCCCCTTGAAAACTGTTCATTCATATGGATCTTGTGGTGCTGATCTAAAGAAGTTGTTTCACTGGACCTGCTGGAAGACTCTTGTTCTTTGTCCAAGTGGGTGAGAGGTATTTCCTTTCTGAACTATAGTGAGGGGTCTTTTGAGCACGCTGGTGCAAAGTGGTGTATAGGAAATGGTCAAGGGCATTGTGCATTCATTGCCTGGAGTAGAAGGCACCCTCAGTGGCCTAGGTGGTTCTGATACAATAGAATACCACTCTTTGTAGGTAACAGAGGAGAACAACAAAAGCAGAGTAATTCTCAGTTCCTTAAATTTTCACACTTTATTTGGAGCTCCATGTATAATAGTAAATTTATTCATAAGTGAATTGAACTAGCAAGTTTTTGCTTGGTTGCTATTGCAGCTGTCACAGTTCCTTTCCCTACTGGGAATCCAGGTGGATTCTTGAGAAAGGTTCTTGGTTATGTCACCTGGCTTGGTGATCTGCTAAAAAACACTTGAGATGTACTTCATATACCCTCATGAACTTGTGACCCTGAATGTACCAGAGCCTAATACTATGATGGTATTAAATAAACTTCTTCCTTTTGCATTTAGGTTTTGAAATTTGAAAAGCATGCTATTTGTTCTTTGGCAAAGGGTGTATGAAGTTGAACAGTCTTTATTGGTGGAGTGCCTTCTCTGCCACAGGAGAGGTTCAGGCTGTGTGACCTCTTAGGGGCTGGATTATTAAAAGGACTCAAATGTCATATTGGAAATAGGTAGCCTTTAGATTATATATACACATTTTGTTCCTTTATAAAATGTAAAAGTTAAAGATTTTCCCAAATCTAGAAAAATAAAACTGGAAAAAAGATTTTAAATTTCTTCTTTCTTTATTCCTCACCCACATTATTACGTTTTCGTAGCTCCAATCAGTATCTGTGTTTCCCTCCTATTTGGAAATATGATTACTTCATACATAACAGAGTTATTTTTTTAAAAACAATGGGGGGGTGGTTTTCAAACTTCCTCTGCTTTCCACAATCCAAATACCTTTGTAACTGTATCATAAATGTAAATAAAGCTTATCTCCCCATTGGTTCCATTTCAGCAAACAGCTTTAAGCCCCCCTCCACTTATCAGGCAGTCAGTTTTTGGAGAAGGATGGTGGTTTTGTTTTGTTTTGTTTTTTAATGTGTTTATATACTCTGGTGGTATTTGCATACACACAAAATATATAACTTAATTCATTTATAAGATATAAGACAAACTAATTTGTTCAGCTAAAGCAAACAAACAACCAAATAAAAAGAACCTTTGTCCTTTATTCCAGTTGCAATTTTTGGTAGCTTTTATACCTTGGTTTTCTGACATATTCCAGGCTATTTTCGAGCTGTCCTGTTATGCGCAGGTTATAAGAAATTGACCATCTTAGGTGAAAATGGCAGAATTGTACAGCCTTAAATGAACTTACTGACTCATTATTTGCCCATTGCTGCACATCTTTTCAAGAAAAAGTAGACAGATTTGCTAAGATCATTGGGCAAGGGATACAAACAAAACATTATACTTTGGAAGATAGCGGCTGTTTTAAATCTTCGTCATTCTCTTTTGGAAAATACTCAAAATACAAAATAGCACTAAAGAGCAAAGGTGCAAGGTTGCTTTGATAACACTGCAGAATTGAATGTCTCTCATTTGCAAACACTTGTAAGTAACATTGTATCATATAATGGGCTTCTCTTATTAGCTTGTTTGAATATATTGGTGTTTCTTTTTTTCCATTTGTGGCTGGCTCACTAGTGTCTCTGTGAACGGCTCTATGAACAATAGACCTTACTCACTGGTTTGTGTTGTCTTATCCATGGGCCAAATTGCGACTACAGATCCACGATTCCAGTGGTGTACCTATTTAACAACTTATACTGTTCCCTTTAGGAATCAACTGTAATCTATACCAAAGGATATTTGGCAAAAGTGGGAATATGACTTTGAACCTAAGTTTTGGAGGTTTACGTTAGAAAGACTTATAAACAAGTTTTTTTCTAAATTTTTGTTGTTAATGAAATAGCTTAAAGAAGTGTTGATTTTGTTCAGAAAAGACCTCAGATGAGCTGAAAATTGAAGTGTTTATAAAGATAGTTCCCTGTTTTTAAGTGCTCAAAGCATTTTTTGCTAGGCATTTTACATGCATATGTGTTAAGGACACAAAATTATTTTTGTCATATTATTAGACCTACAAGTGAGGTGTTAAAAAAAAAAAAAACTCCACGGGAGGTTCTAATCTGCAGCTAAAGCTGAGAACAGCTACTTTAGGAAGATTCATAGATAGCTGACTTGGATCTCTGGGTGTATGGTTATGCTTCTTGGAGAGAAAATATGGAAAGAAAGGGGCTTAGTGTGTAAAAGTCTGATTGGGCTGGGAGTTGGAAATAGGATCTGAAGCCCAGAGGCAGTCACTTCTAGAGATGAGGTATGGGAGAATTACTGGCAACAAGATGGTGTTACAGGGTTAGGTAAAATTGCCCTGGGAGAGCTTGCATGATGAAGAGAAGACCCAGAATCCTGAGAATCTTGATTGAGTGGGTGGAAGGAGAGGAACAAGAGAACAGACACGTAGGTGTTCAAAAAAGAAGCAGGAACAGTAAAGGAATGAATGGTATTTCAGAGGCCAAGAGAGAAGATAGGGTCAGGTTACAGAGAACAGAGGTGCCTGGTATATGGTGGGTGCTCAATAAATACTTGTTGCAAGTAGAATTTAGTTTTAGAAATCATAGGTTTCCACTGGATCTTCAGTAAGGAGGTTACTGGTGACCTTGGTAATAATTTAATTGTAGTAGTATTTCTACTACCTTGCTCTAGGCTCGTCTTGTTCGCCTTTGTAAATTCCTTAGTCTCTGCTTTAACTATCAGAGTTTTGTAGGGCTTTGCTGTCGGCCATTTGTTCTCCACGTGTGGCTCCCCAGACCAGAAACATCAAGATCACCTGGGAACTTTTTTTAAATTTTTTAAATTTTATTTATTTTTTAAAAAGATTTTATTTATTTGACAGAGAGAGACACAGCGAGAGAGGGAACACAAGCAGGGGGAGTGGGAGAGGGAGAGAAGCAGGCTTCCCGCTGAGCAGGGAGCCCAATGTGGGGCTCAATCCCAGGACACTGGGATCATGACCTGATCCGAAGATAGACGCTTAACAACTCAGCCACCCAGGCGCCCCTCACCTGGGAACTTGTTAGACATGAAAATCCTCAATCCCTACCCAGACCTACTGAATCGGAAGCTCTGGGGATGGCTCCCAGCCATTGGTACTTTAACAAACCTTCCGTGTGATTGTGATGCTTGCTCATATTTGAAAACCAATGTTTTAAGACCTTTTTCTGTCTATGCTTTCTTCTTAGGCATTTAGCTTATCATGGCTTAAGTTACCATGCTTTGTGCCCAGACTTGCAAATTTACCTCCTTGGTCTAGTTCTTCTGAGGACCAGGTCCACAGATCCACTTGTGTGTTACTCATTTTGCCTTGGCTGTCTCACAGTTCCTCCAGCTCAGCTTGTTGAAAACTGAACTCAGAATTTTTCTCCCAACCATCTTTTCCCCGGCTCAGTAATAGGCACTGTTATCAATGCACTTGTTCATGCTAGAGACTTAAGCTCGATTCACGTGAGTTCTTACACAAATACTAACAAGTTCTAAGCACGTTCCACTATACTGGTTTAGGAGACACACACACAAACAAACGAAATGGGGATAATGAGTAAGTGCCCCCCAAGTTAAGTGTAAGATAGTCTTTTAGGAAGTGTCAATTCTCAGAGCTGCTAATAAGTGATCAATCAGCCTGCCTTGCTGAGTGTGATTCCAGAGTTTAAAGGTTGCTATTATAAAACATGGGCTCTAAACTGAAGTGTTCATCTTGTGCTCAACCAGATAAACTTGTGTATAAAAGTATAATGTATCTGGCTATTGTTACAGGATTGAATATACTGTTACAAGATTGAAAGTTATGTCTGTTGTAATCCATAGACTGTTTCCAGGAAAAGATGGGTTGTGAAGTGTTAGTGTGTAGGACTCTGAGGCCTGAATGTTTTGGTTCAAGTCATGATAGCACCACTTGCTGTGACCTTGGGCAAGTTAACTTTCCTACACAGTGCCTCCATTTCCTTATCTGTAAAAGGGGGATAATAACCATCCATACCTCAGAGTTATTAGGATTAAATATATTTGAGACTTTGGAGTAAGGAATGCCTGGCACATAGGTAAAGATTCAATAAATATAAGCTGTGTTATTACTGTCTCTTGCACTTCATCACTCTACTCCAGCCATTCTTGAATTCTCTTAGCTACTAGTGGCTATTCAGACATACCATGTATTTGGATGCTTTAAAATGCTTATGCAGGGGTGCCTGGGTGGCTCATTTGGTTGTGTCTGCCTTCAGCTCAGGTTGTGATCCCAGAGTCCTGGGATTGAGCCCTGTGTCGGGCTGCCTGCTCGGCGAAGAGCCTGTTTCTCCCTCTTCCTCTGGCCCCCACCCCACCCCCCAGTGCTCTTGCTCTTGCCCTGTCTCTGTCTCAAATAAATAAAATCTTTTTAAAAATTATTTGTTTATTTGTCAGAGAGAGAGAGAGCAATAGAGAGAGAGAACAAGCAGGGGGAGTAGCAGGCAGAGAGAGAAGCAGGCTCCGCACTGAGCAAGGAGCCTGATACAGGACTCCATCCCAGGACCCTGGGATCATGACCTGAGCTGAAGGCTGATGCTTAACTGACTGAGCCACCCAGGCTTCCCATCAAATAAATAAATAAAATTTTTAAAATTCTTATGCTTTCAGGTCTTCATTTAATCTTCCTCTGATTCCTCAGATTAGGGATCCTTTTATATGTTTCCTTAATACCCTGTACTTCTTGGGACACTTGTTTGGCACAGTTTGTTAAGCTTCTGACTCTTGGTTTTGGTTCAGGTACTTATCTCAGGGTCATGATATTGAGCCCTGCATCAGGCTCTGTTCTCTTCATGGATTCTACTTGAGATTCTCTCCCCCCCCCCCCCCCCCCCCCCCGTTCCCTCCTGCCCCATGCTCACTCTCTCTCAAATAAATTGAATCTTAGAAAAAAAGTACCTTGTACTTCATTACAGTGCTTTGTAAACATTTTTTGGTAACAGCTTTATTGAAATATTTCACATGCCACACAATTAATCCATTTACAGCGTATAGTTCAGTGCTATTTAGAGTTGTGTAACTATCACCAAAATCAATTTTAGAGCATTTGATTCAAGTCATAAGAGTACACTTGCAGAGCATTTGATTCAAGTCATAAGAGTACACTTGCTATTATGAAATTAGCCGAAAGAATCCCTGTACTTACTCATCAACAGTCACTTCACATACTCTTCACTCCTTCCAGCCACTGCCAACTACTAAATCTACTTTCTGTCTCTCTAGTTTTGCTTTTTTGGACATTTAATATAAATAGAATCATATGTGGTCTTTTGTGTTTGGTTTCTTTCACTTAGCATAATGTTTTCAAGGTTCATCCATGTTTTAGTATGTACCAGTACGCCATTTCTTTCTATAGCTGAATAATACTCCATTATATGGATATAAAGTTTGTTTATTCATTCATCAATAGATGGGTATTTAGGTTGTTTCCACGTTTTGGTTGTTAGGAATAATGCTGTTGTGAACATCATGTACAAGTTTTTATGTGGATGTATGTTTTCATTTCTTTTTTTTTTTTTTTAAAGATTTTATTTATTTATTGGACAGAGAGAGACAGCGAGAGCAGGAACACAAGCAGGGGGAGTGGGAGAGGGAGAAGCAGGCTTCCTGCTGAGCAGGGAGCCCGATGTGGGACTCGATCCCAGGACCCTGGGATCATGACCTGAGCCGAAGGCAGACGCTTAACGACTGAGCCACCCAGGCGCCCTATGTTTTCATTTCTTTTGAGTATATACGTATCTAGGAGTGAAATTGCTGTATCATGTGGTACCTCTATGTTTAACCTTTTTGAAGAACTGCCAAATTGTCTTCCAAAGTTGCTGCATGTTTTACATTTCTAACACCAGTGTATGAAAATTCCAATTTATTCATATCCTTGCCAATACTTATCTCTTTTAGATTCTAGCCATCCTAGAGGGTTTGAAGTGGTAATCTCATTGTGGTTCTGATTTGCATTTTCCAGATAGCTATTGATGTTGGGCATCTTTTCTTTTTTTAAATTAATTAATTAGTTTGAGAGAGAGCAAGCGAGAGAGCACAAACGGGGAGCAGTGGAGGGAGAGGGAGAAGCAGATTCCCCTCTGAACAGGGAGCCCGATGTGGGGCTCCATCTCAGGACCTGGAGATCATGACCCGAGCCAAAGGCAGCCACTTAACTGACTGAGCCAGCCAGGTCCCCCTGTGGGGCATCTTTTCATGTGTTTATTAGTTATTAGTATATCTTTGGAGAAATTCATATCCTTTCCTCATTTTTTAATTGTTTTTTTATTACTGAGTTACAAGAATTCATTATATATGTTAGACACAAATCCCTGTCAGATACATGATTTGCAAGTATTTTCTCCCCTTGTGGGAGGTTGTGTTTTTTACTTTCTTGATAGTTAAAATTCAGAGTTTTTCATTTTGTCTATTTTTTCTTCAGTTGCTTGTACTTTGGGTGTCATATCCAAGAAACTGTTGCCTAATGCAAGATTTATTGCCCAGTTTCTTCTAAGAGTTTTATAGTTTTAGCTCTTAGATGTTATGTAACTATTTTTCTGTTCTCTGTTAGAATGTCAGCACCATAGGAGGGCTGGGGTGGTGTTTGTCTTATTTATTTGTTCTTTGGGTCTCATTTAAGGTTTGGGAAATACTAAGCGTTCAATGATGATTGTTAATGATTTTGGAAAGACAGGTTTTAAGGAGCTGTTATCAAAATGCATTAAAACACCTAACTTGAAACACTGTTTAGTTTTTTGTTTTTCTTTTAAAGCTGGTAATTTAACTATTTTGTTAATGTTGCCAGGAGTTAAATTAATACTTCAGATTAGGTTTAGGAGACTTTAAATAAATGTGTTTATTATGATTGCCATCCCTAGTTCTCAGAACTTGCTTGTTTTGCATTACAAAACTGGGCTTTGTAGCTGAGTATTTAATGCATTTGCTTTTAGACTTGGAGAATTTTATTTACTCTGTTTGAAAACATCATTATTGATTCTTAAAGAATAAACCAATGAATAAGTCCCATGTTTCTAAACTTCTGTGTTTCCTTGTGATAAGCAAAAATTTTACTCCACTTTCTGGGAATCTGATACCACCCTCAGAAGTTGTTGAAAGACAGAACCCTTCTTTTTTTTTTTTTTTTTTTTGTTATTTCCATAGTAAAGAGGGTTTTGTGAGGTTTTCCTACCAAGTGATGTTCCTCTTTCTGTATAATACTAGATTTGGAGTTAAGGTGGCATCTGAAATGAGGGCTTTGACATACATTAAATTCAACTACTGTGACTTCCCTGAATAACATAGACTTTGTCACTGTAAAATTGCATACTTTATCTTTTGAGGAGAAGAATTGGCATTTTGATAATGAGTGATTTTGTACCTGACTAGGAGTCAGTTTTTTGTTTTTTAGTGGATTGATGCTATAATTTCAATATGAGAAGTACCATAAAGTAGTACAATAAACAAATGTAGATACCTTGCTAGATTTCAGATAGAATCCTGGAGGAAAATTTTTAGGATTAAGCTAAATCATGGGAGGGAAATACCACCTCATTTAACACTTTCTAAAAAATGTGGGTTTAAGAAGGCCTCAGTAACAGTATTTATAAAGAATGTATGTGTCTGTATATATTAAACAAACTTAGAATTTTACATCAGAAAAATAAGCAATCTGATATGTCTAAGGATACACAAGGGAAAGAATAATATTTGGACTTATTGATTAGTTACAGTGCATATCTGCTAAAGTGATGAAATTGTTTAATATGAGTTAATATATATCTCAGTGAAATTGCATTTAAGTCTATGTTTATGCTTGTGAATTTAATTTTTACAATACTAATCTTATTCGGTTATTAAAAACAAAAAAAATCTGCCCACATTGAGTGCTATATTTTTTATTATGGGAATAGATTATCTCTAATGCTTGAAGCGCCAGCCCCAGTCTCATCAACACCATCACTGTCATTCTTGTCCATGAAAATATCTTTCAGAATATATAAGTTTGGGTACTGATTAGACATAATCCTATATCATTTGGCGGTGGGGGGGGAGCTAGTGTGGAAACTTCCAATGAATTTTCTATATTTCAGTCTCCCCATTCTCACCCACCACTTTATTTTATTGTGAAGTTGAATAGTTTTGTTTTCGAATGATTTTGTCTTTGATCCATAGCAGTTAATTGCAAAACAAAAGCAACAAACAAAATACGCCAAACTGCGGCTTCTATAAATGTCAAGAGACTAGCAGAGTTCCTGTACTTCAAAGTAGTGAGGGTGGGTGAGGTGTGGGGGTTTGATTGAAATGAATGATTTATTAGTCTTCTATGTTCTATTCAGTTAAGCTCTTTTTCTTTTGACCTTTAAGTAGGTTCCAAATACTTGGATTGAATTTTCTCATTTATATTTTATTGTTTTAAAAAGAATTTATGATATAATTTAGAAAAGGTTTACAGCACTGTACATGTTTTTTTTTTTCTTTCAAGATTTTATTTATTTATTTGACAGAGGGAGAGAGAGCGAGAGCAGGAACACAAGCAGGGGGAGCGGGAGAGGGAGAAGCAGGCTTCCCGCCAAGCAGGGAGTCCGATGTGGGGCTCGATCCCAGGACCCTGGGATCCTGACCTGAGCCAAAGGCAGATGCTTAACGACTGAGCCACACAGGTGCCCCCATGGTTTTCTTTATTATGTATGACCATATCCCCTCCCCCGAAAAGGGGGGTATTACACAGTACTTTTTTTAGAGATGAAGAGGAAAATAGAAGCCAATTTACAAAAATTTGATTTGGGCAGTTTTTTTGGGAATGTCATTTTGAGACATGAGATATACTCTTTTGTTTTTTTGAGTGCTTTCTTGCCTCACTCTCACCTAATTTGCCAGATATGTTTAAAAGTATGGCCTCAGAAATTAAGGAGTGTACTTGTTGTAATGAGCACAGGGTGATGTATGGAACTGTTGAATTACTATACTGTATACCTGAAACTAATGTAACACTATTATGTTAACCAACTGGAATTAAAATAAAAACTTAAAAAATATAAAATAAAAAAAATGTGGTCTCAGTCTTAAATAATGATAAACCATTTTGTTTACAGTCACTGTAAATTGCAAATAATTTAGATGGCCAACCCATTTTTATTGTAATCATCTTTCTAGGTTTGGAGGTCTGTTGAGACTAGTTTGTTTTTCAAAATACATTTTTAAGATTTATTAAAAATATGGGATTTATCTACTTTTTGTTCTTTGTGGCAGAAATGATCATGAATGTTTCCTAGCACACTAAGGCAGTAGATGCTGTATCTACTGAGGAAGTGCCCAGGAAGAGCTTAAACCCTTGGAATTCTTTGAAGAATAGCTGGGCTGAGAAGACAGTCCCTTCTCAGCTCCCCTTTCATTTTAGTTTGAGCAATAGATTTCTCTCACATTAGCAAATAATTGACCTAAAATATAAGTTCTAATTAATGCATTAGAATTGCATCTGGAAAAAAAGTTTCAAAAGTAGAACTTTTAAAAACAAGCTATTTTCATTGAATCAGCTCAGTAGTGGAATTTCCCGCAAGACCTGAATTTTATCCCCTATTTTTCCTCCACCTTAGTAAAAGGTATAAGGCCATGTTGATGTGATTATAAAGTGATATCATTATTAAATGTCTTTTTTTTAAAGATTTTTTTTAAGGTTTTATTTATTTGTCGGGTCGGGGAGAGAGAGAGCACACACAAGCAGGGGGAGCAGCAGGCAGAGGGAGAAGCAGGCTCCCCGCTGAGCAAGGAATCTCATGCAGTACTCAATCCTAGGACCCTGGGATCGTGACCTGAGCCGAAGACAGATGCTTAACGACTGAGCCACCCAGGCGCCCCTCCACTTCTCTTAAAAGTTTGTGAAACACATGGTTTTCCGTAGAGTTGCAGTGCTTATATTTTAAAGGTTTCTGCTTAGTTGTTTCTACACAACATCCTTTTGAAAATTATATGATGTCATATCTAGTATCCAGTGCGTATATTTTAAGTTTATAGATTATGCAAGGAAATAATCATCTTTGTGCTTAAAAACAATCCATATTTAGGGGCACTTGGGTGGCTCAGTCAGTTGGGCATCTGCCTTTAGCTTAGGTCATGATCCTCGGGTCCTGGGATGGAGCCCCATGTTGGGCTCCTTGCTTAGTGGGGAGTCTGCTTCTCCCTCTCCCTTGGCACCACCCACCCCCACCCCTGCTTGTGTGCTCTCTCCCCTCTATCCCAAATCTCAAATAAATAAATAAAATCTTCTTAAAAAAATCCAGTCCATATTTAGGTCTTACTAAATGGAACCTTCCTCCATTAGTGCTTTTCAGATAATAACATTTTTTATTGTGTAAAGGAGGAAGAGAATTTAGCATCTGCATTAGGATCATTTTTTCCTATATCCTATTAGCTAATTCCAAGGTTGTTTAATATGGTATCCACCCATTTCATTTGGCTGCGACTTTTGCTCTCATGAAAGTAAGACTGATTGTTCTGAATTGCTATGTATATGTGCTTTGGCACAGCATGAAGGTACCCTTAATAACATTGCCATTGTCTTTAAAACAGCTTGCAGTTATGACTACAAATAAAAGGGTGGGGACAGGAGGGCATGGCAGATAATGGTTCTTTTTTCCACCCTGAGTGTTTAACAAATCTGCTGTGTACTATGAGCCTTTTGTGTGCCCTTGGACTACCTACTGTATTTTCTGTATATTGTTCCTAGTCAACTAAAATGTTTGCATATTTGTCACTATAACTTTGACATGTCTGCAGTCGACCACTTTGATTTCTTTTTGTGGAGGCAAGCAAAACAAAATGTGTGGAAAGAAGTTGAGTGGCCTTGCCTCTCTTGGCATTTATTTTTTCACTTGCATGTTTAAATACTTACGTGTCTAAATTATTTTGGGTGACTCTTATCCTCCAAACGTTTGTTTACTCTAGTCTGTTTAGAAATTTGGGAATGGTCTTTAGTTTTAATCCTTTTCCTTTTTCAATGCACAGTAATAATACTATCTGTACTGTGTAATTTATTTTTAAACAACGATTTTCTATGGAAAAAATTGCTGGCTATTTGAGTAGCTCTGTTTTGGATTGCTGATTCTGTACTGACCATTAAGGAAAGATATTATTGCTGCTATACTTTATCCTATGTTAAATAACTGTATGAAGTGATGAAAGAGGAGAAAACAAATATCCATAATTCAGAAGTCAGAAAAGCTTGCTTACAGCTTTACAGAATCTTCTATTCCTCATTGGCCCCTTTAAGAGAAGAAGACATACTTAATGACGTTCATGGCAATCACATATGGTTGTTAGCATTTATTCCTATTTTGCTGATTCAGAAATGGAGAATCAGAGAAAATAACTGTTTTACCTAGAATTACAGGCATATAGCTTCTAGTAGTGCGACTCCAAAGCCAAAATTTTTTGTTCTAAGCATATCATTTTCTATTTGAAGTGGCTTATTTTTAGGATCAGTTTTATCCTTTGGGAGATCCACTTAGTAGCATAAAATATTTAATGTATTAAATAAATCAGAATTCAGTGATGCTTCAGGTATACTAAGAAACAAGAATAACTTGTCTTTGATTTCTTATGGAATTCATTGGTAATAGCCTTACCTTTAAAGGTACTGCTGTAGTACTTTAACATGGATTTTTACATTTGATTTTCACATTAAGGTTCTTCCATATTTGGATTATTATCTTCATTTTATAGATGCTGAAACTGAGATGCAAGCTTGAGGTAAGTGCTAAGTATTGCTAGATGTCGAGCCCCACATCGAGCTCCCTGCTCAGCAGAGAGCCTGTTTCTCCCTCTCCATCTGCCTGCCGCTCCCCCTGCTTGTGCTCTCTCTCTCTCTCAAATAAATAAATAAAACCTTTAAAAAAATAAAATAAAATAAAATGAAGAGGTTGAACCAGGTGATCTCTAAATGCCTTTTTAAATGCTCCAAAACGATTACATTTTAAAAGTTTCAGGGTCCATGAACTTGAATGAGAAAAATGTTAGATACTTGTTTTTACTAATCTCTAACTGAAATTTACCATTTCCTTTAAACCACAGCAAATTAACAAGCAGTCCCTGTGACTTTGTGAAATCACAGATACTTTTATTATTTGCAGTTGTTGCAGATATCTTTTTTTTTTTTTAAAGATTTTATTTATTTATTTGAGAGAGAGAGAAAGTACGAGAGGGGAGAGGGTCAGAGGGAGAAGCAGCCTCCCCACTGAGCAGGGAGCCCGATGCGGGACTCGATCCCTGGACTCCAGGATCATGACCTGAGCCGAAGGCAGTCGCTTAACCAACTGAGCCACCCAGGCACCCTGTTGCAGATATCTTGAAAATATTTATGTTGGTCATAATTTAGAAATTATGGTAGTTAATAGACTTGTCATTAGAGCTTGTTATTTTATATATTACAAAAGAAATGTATTTTATACTGTATGAATTTTTAAATATTTTGATAACTGTATTTTAATGTAATTGGCTTTCTTGGTGTGTATGTGTTTCTTTTTGCTTTAACAAAGTTTATAGGTGGCTGGGTGGCTCAGTTGGTTAAGCATCTTGCCTTCAACTCAGGTCATGATCCCAGGGTCCTGGGATTGAGCCCCGCATCAGGCTTCCTGCTTAGTGAGGAGCCTGCTTCTCTTCCTCTGCTGCTCCCCCTCTGCTTGTGCTCTCTCACTCTCGCTCTCTTAAATAAATAAATAAAATCTTTAAAAAAAAAAGTTTATAGTTTTCACATACTGCCAAGGGAATTTATGGCACAAAAAAGGTTTAGTACCCTTGAACTGCATGTTCTCCTTAGTGACTGCAGGAGTGATGTGGTTGATGTGAAAGAACTTTTGGATTCTGCTTTATGGGGGAACTATGCATAGAGGGGGGAGTCATCTCTATATCACTCAGGTTTCCAGAATGATGGATTATGATTATATGATTTCTCAGTAACACAAGGAAGCTAGATAGAACCAAAATGGCGACGATAGAAATAAACTTATAATCATCTCTATTTTGGATATTCATTTTGCAAGAATTAAGTTTCTAAGTAGTTGTTCCATTTGAGGGATATAGGAAAAGACCTCTTATTTGAGGTTATCTGCTGTTGATATTCCAAGCCAGGAGGACTAGCTTGCCAAGAACAAAAGTTACCCATACAACACATGTACTGCACAAAATATTTCTGAGACAGAAGATGACTTGGAAGGCTGTATTACCTTAAAAACATTAGTATTAGGACATTTGCTGTTGAGTTTTTGTGTGTGAGAGTGTGTGTGTATTTTGTTTGCCTTGTTTATTTTGCTTGTTTGGCTCTTAATGTACGTATGTATTAGTTATGAGGAAGGAAATGGTAACAAATTCTTCATATTAGTAAAAATTAGGAATATGCACAAAACTCAGTAGTTTAATTGGAACACAAAGCCTGCTGGAGTTCTGTCCTGTGGTGAGTCTGTTATTCCATTTGAAATGCATTTATCTTTTTGATTGGGTAGGGTGGGATTTGCATTCTCGAAGTCACAATAAGTTTCCAGATCCTTATCAGTCAGTATTAGGAGTGACTGTTTTTAATAGTGATAATGAAGCAGCTATTCCCCGGAGGAGACTTAGTCACTGGCAAAATTGTCAGGAGCCTGAAATAGTTTGGGAAAACTCAGGATGGAAATAGCAGGCTGTTTCAAAAACATAACAAAAAACTCTAGCTGCTTTTTTGGGGACAGTGGTCTGGGGTGGATGGAGGTGACAAGAAACCAGATGAACTTCCCTAAGTCTGCAAGCTACCTAGAAGCCGGAAGAGATGAGTATTATTTACCTAAAGCACTCTAGTGTGAACAAGTTTTGAATATCATAAGATTAAAGTGGTTAACAGCCACTCATCTGGAATATTCTCTGTGTACATTGGCAATACTTAAATTTGACTTTGAGGAAAAAAATTCTTCTGGTAGCGGCTTGTTCTGGTTGCCAGTTTGAGAAAAATTTGGTATTTTATGCCAGATATTTTACTGGTGTTAGGGGCGTGTGTGTGTGAGGGGAGTCTTCATGATCCTACAGACCACATTGGCATGCCAGGGTTTACTAATTAATAATGAAGATAAGATAATCTTTGCCATAATTAGACGAAGATGAGAAATGTAGAACATGTCTTCATATATGTCTAGCCTGCCTTAATTTTAAGCGCAAGAGGAATCTTTTTTAGATTAGGATTTCTTCATGGCCGCCTGCCTGCCAACATAACAAGCTGTAAAACCTTGTTTAGTTTCCTTAAATCCAGAAATGATTCTATACCAAATCCAAACAAACCAAATCACTCTTAAGGGAATAAGTGAAAACATGTGTAGCTAGCTGCCTTGGCTGGCCTACATGTGTTTGCAGATTGGTTCAGTTCTCTGTGCTAAGCAAATTCCTTCTTAAACATCCTATGATGACCATGACCATCAGCATCATCCATTGTGAAGGTGAACAGAGGATGTGACATTTATCTGAACTGTGTTTTGCAAACTCTGACCAAAATAACTTTTCTAGCTAGATAGACAGCTGACAGCTAATAGCTGATCTGAGAGCTATATAAAGACAGAATAAAAACAAATGCTCTCCAGTTGTGTTCAAATAACATATGGTATATTACAATTTCTGTGTACTGAAAGCTTTTAATTTAGTGTCAGGAATAGTATAGGTATGAAAGAAATTGAATTTGTTGCCCCCTTAAAGGCACATTCTATAGTTAATTATGTTTATTTGAATTTTTCACAGAGTTAAATGGAAAGTCTCTTTATATTGTTTGGAAAGAATGTAGGCTTGCAGAGGGAAACCCAGTGTGAGATACGGAGTCATTTGGTATAAACTGCTGAGCTAACTACCTTCTGAAAGGTAAGCCACCACCTTTTCCTGAGTTGGGCCAGATTGGGTATCATATGACACAGCAATATCCCTAACTAATAGATGGAATTACAGATGATTTTGAATATTAGGTGATGTGGGAAACAAAGGCAAAAGAAAAATTAAATTTCCGTACTACTTACAGCCCATTGACGAATTCTTGAAACAGGCAGAGTGACATTCCTCTAGGAACTCAACTGCCTTGATGTTAATACTTTGCTAAGGGCAAAAGAGAATCTTAATCTTACCCTGAGCCCCCAGGATCCTTGTAAGTCTACTTTAACATATAAAAATTCCTCTGGAAACTTTCTTTATCTCTACCGCCCAAGATATATGTTGGCAGTCATCCCCCAAGCATATGACCCACTGATATACATCTGAAGGGTCTTATGACTAAGGTTTTATTAGACAGCAATAAATGACCTTTTCCTAACAACAGCTAGCCCCCTCAAGGTCCGAGAAACCTTGCTTCTAGAATTCCTTAGAGACTTAAGCTATCCCTGACCCCCTCCCAACTTGAAAGTATATAATCAGCCTCTCCTCATGACCTCAGTGCAGCTCTTCCTGCCCACAGGTCCTGTCGCCATGCTTTAATAAAACCACCTTTTTGCATCAAAGACATCTCGAGAATTCTTTCTTGGCCGTTGGTTCCAAACCCTAACATCTTTCTTACATCATTAGACAGTAGTAGTAAGATGCTTAACTTTTTATTATACAAGTAATAAATTTTTGTAGAAAATTTGGAAAAACTTGAACAAATGGAAGGAGAAAAATTTCTTGTTGAGAAAACTTGTAATCTGGAAGAAGAATCATGAACTAAAACATTCTGAAGATTTTCTGCTAGTTTTTCTGTTTTTATTTTGTATCTTTTTATCAAAGTTTTAAATGTGCATAAAGATTAAATAGCTCTATAAGAAGTGTTTTGAAAAGCAGCAGTTCTCCTCCACTTCATCTCCCACTTCTCCCTCTCTGGAGGCAAACATTTTAATTTCTTAGAGCTGATTCTTTTTGCATTTATCTCTGTGTTCTTGTGGGGGAGGAAAATTTTTTTTCCTACTACCCTTCTAAGTTCTCTAGCTGGGGCCCTGTAAACTGAACTGACAAAAGACAAAAAACAAACATTGAACTGACCCTGTAAATTGAACTGACAAAAAAAACAAGAGAAAAGCATACAAATTTATTTAATAAAAGGTTTATGTGACACGGGAGGCCTCATAAGGAAATGAAGACCTAAAGAAATGGTTAAGCCTGAGTATTTTTATACTAGATTTGATGGAAGAATGAAACATCATATAAAGAGCATAAACTGAGGGTATTAAACTGTAGGAAACTTAGCAAAGCCATTTCCTTTCGATTTCTCTCTGTATCCCTCCCATCTTCACAGAAAAGGATGTTCCTTTCCTCCGGGTATAGGAAAGACATCTCTTTACATGAAGATCTTAGGACCTGCTTCAGGAGAGAAGGGAAGATCAGAAAGTCCTTCCTGCACCTGCTGTTTCTCAAATTTCTTCAGTTTAACATAGTCAGTATGCCAAGGCACCATATTTTGAGGTAGCAAGTTCTGAACACTGTCATTATTAACAGCACGTTTGTATTCTGATTTCTTGATTGGTCAGCTTTAGCCAGTATTTCTTGATTTCCCATTATGGCAGGGTTTAGTTCTTTCTTGACTTCCCCAGGTACCCTTTTTACTTTTTCTTCTCCAATCCTAGTGTAGTTGTTCATAGCTTTGCTTAAATTGATATTCAGTGCTTACACAGTTAAGACTGAACATGCAGTGCGCCTGGGTGGCTCAGTTTGTTAAGTGTCTGCCTTTGGCTCGGGTCATGATCTTAGGGTCCTGGGATCGAGTCCCTCATTGGGCTCCCTGCTCAGCAGGGAGTCTGCTTCTCCCTCTCCCTCTGCCCTGTCCCCCTCCCCCAAACCCCTGGCTCATGCACACATGCACTCTCTCAAATAAATAAAATCTAAAAAAAAAAAAAAGACTGAACATGCTATTTACAGTTAAGCCATGGAGTAATCTCTGAACACTTGTACTTTTCTATACAACCTTGGGTTTCCCTGAAATTTTTATTTTTCTTTGTTATTATTTACTTTCAACTTGAAACTACTCACTAATGTAGGTTAGATTGTATCTTACCCATATTTTTTTCAGGAAGTTCTGACAGTTCAGGTATTTTCTTAGTTTCCCATATTCTTAAAGATGTGCTTCCGTCTGGACTGGTTACCACTATTTTTATGCACTGCTCTTATCCTGGAACTTCCCTTCACCAGCCTCTTGGGGTTACTTCTTGCCTCTTTGTATTGGATTTCTTATTTTCTAGGTCTCCTGTTTTCCTGTTTATTGGTTTATGCTTTTATTTTGGCAGAATGTATTCTGATACATTAGGTTCCTGATAATTTATGTGATTGGTTCTTTTCTTTGTTTCTCAGTGTTGGAAATTGCACAATAAGGTACCTTAGTGTGAGTTTGGTTCCGTCCATTGTACTGAGTACTTGATGAACCCTTTCAATCTGGGAACTATTTTGTTGATGATTCCCCCCCCTTTTTTTTAGTTCGTTTAATTAATCTCTACACACAGTGTAGGGCCCAAATTTATCACCCTGAGATCAAGAATCTCATGCTCTTCCAGCTGAGCCAGCCAGGCACCCCAACTTTCTCCCCTCCTTTTTCCTTTTTTTCCTCTTTTAGTTTTCTCTTGAACTCTTGTTACTCAGATATTGGACTTCCTGGATTGATCTTCCAGTCTTCTTATGCTATTCTAATGAGTTTTTCATTTTGGCTATCGCATTTTTTAATTACCAAGAAGGCATGCTTTTGCTCACTTTCACTTAGTTTTTCTTTTCTTTTTTTTTTTTTTAAGCTTACTGTTCTTCATGTTTGCGATGATTTCTTTTATGCTTCTGAAAATATTCATGGTCTCTTTTTCCCCAGAGTTTTCTTCTGTCTGCATAATTTCTGTAAGGACTAGCTCCGTAATTTGCAGGGCCAAGTACAGAGTGGCAGTGGGTCATTTATTGAAGAATTTCAAGACAACAGCAGCAGAGCATTAAACCTAACACAGAGCTCTTCTAAGTGCCAGGCACTCTGTGACTGCCTTGGTCACATGCCTGTGAAGCTGACCCTGCTCTCCCTTCCAACTTGCTTTTTCGGTTTCATCTTTTTTATGCTAGGAGGATCTGGCTGAATGAATTTTTTTTTAAGTTTTTGGGGTTTTTTTTTAGATTTTATTGATTTGTCAGAGAGAGAGAGAGAGCATGCAGGCAGGGGGAGTGACAGGCAGAGGGAGAAGCAGGCTCCCTGCTGAGCAGGGAGCCCAATGTGGGACTCAGTCCCAGGACCCAAGGATCATGACGCTTAACTGAGCTACCCAGGCATCCCCTGAACGAATTTTGTTTGAGAATTTTTCATTATCTTTATATTTTTCCTAGACTAATTGGTAATATTCTCCTGAGAAGTCTCTTCTAATCTCCCCTGCCTGAAAGTGAAGGTCCGACTATCAACCTTTTGGGAAAGGGTATTGATAGAGGGGGCTGGGGTTGGTGACTGGTACTGGCACATAGAGACAATTCTTAAACTTTTAAGAACTTTGTGAGCCATTTGCTAAATATAACAACTACTAAAGATTAAACTTATGAAATATTACATTAAAAATCAAATCAATACTAAAAATTTACCACCCCCTAATTATTTTATTACATTTTGTTATTAAGGAAGCTCTTGATGTTATTTACATCTAATTTATATGGTGGAAATACTATTTAATAATAGGTTACCATACATGTCTTCTGAACTCTGCGGACAGCGATATCATTTTTTAGCTTGAAGCAGCCATGGTAAGAGTATTAATACCATAAAAATTTAGAAAATATTACAAATAACTACCCTTGTTCCTCCCCTCCCCCCCACTCCCACTTCCCCGAGGTAGTCGTTAAACATTTATATTTACCAACACACCATCGATGGGGATCTAGTACATATGTTAACTTAAACTGCTTTCATCTTATCTGGTGATTCCTTAGTCCATATAACCCTTTGTTTTAACCCTCTTTGGATTATCTTCAGCCTTTTGTAAGAGTGAGGGAAGGGCATTTGTTTGCCTGTCTAAAAGACTGGATCTGGGAATTTCATTTCAGAAAGATTTTCTGTTAACCCTTCCCATTTTATCTATGCTTATCCTTTTGGGGAAGTGTTCCCTGATGCTTACCTTAGGATTCAGTTTTCTTGGGTCTTTGAGTCCTTTACCTTTTAGCCATTTATATTTCAGCTTTCCAAAATTTGTGGCTGTAATTTCTAGCTCTCATTGTCCCTTTGGGTTTGTCTTAAAAAAACAAACAAACAAAAAAACCTTGGTGTTTGGGGAAGGATCAACAAATAGCTGTGTGTTTAGTCTACCATCTGGTATTACCCAGAAGTCTGGGATATAATTCTTGACATAAATAGGTAAATAACCTTAGCAGTTTAAGGGGGTCCTGAATAGGCTTAGCCAACCTGCCCTTGCTGGTTTGGAAGTCCTATAAATGTAGTCAGGAAATAATTCTACTGATTTTAGAATATTTTTCCTTTTCATAAAGAAGTAACTATAAGTAGGTATTTAATCAGATGACCTGCTGTTAGGTTTTTATATGGATGTGCGGGGACGTAAGGAGACACATAATGCAATTTCAGGTCACATAGTTTGGTTTGAGAATTGGGATAATAGTAGTTAATTGTCTTAGGTCTAGGCAATTCCAGTTGTCCTTCAATGGCTGGATCTGGTGACCTGGTCACCTCATCCACTCTGAAGCAGGCATTGATTGCTGCATCATCAAGTGAGTCTTCTAATCTTAAGGCTTTGCCTTTACTTATAACCTCTTCTGCTCAAATTCAGTGCCCTTTCCCCTCATTAGATTTGATGTGATTGGGTTGGTTGGACACTCCTTTCCTTTGATTTCATACCAGGCCACTTCATAGTCCATTAAGATCCTCCCTTGTCTGTTGATGGTTACCTCTGGAGAAGGTCAGAGTAGGAAGGTCATAGGATACCAGGCTAGCAGCTCAAATAAAAACAATTGCCTGTGATCTCTCAGAAAGAGGATGTGGGCCACTCCCACTCTGGCATTTAAGATACTCAAAAGGTTTTAGCTATGGCTAAAAAGAATAAATATCTAACAGGATACAAGTGTACAGCAATATCTAGTTGCTAAATTAAATTTAATATTTCTGGGGCACCTGGGTGGCTCAGTCGGTTAAGCGTCTGCCTTTGGCTCAAGTCATGATTCCAGGGTCCTGGGATCCAGTCCTGCGTTAGGCTCCCTGCTTCTCTCTCTCCCTGCCCCTCCACCCCGCTTGTGCTCGCTTGCTCTCTCTCTTGCTCGCTCTCTCAAATAAATAAAATCTTAAAAAAAAATAAACATTTCTGCAAAAAGGGCTTCTAGCAACCACTGTTTATTCCTTTTTCTAGTCTCTCCTTTCCTCACCATCTTTTGTGTTTTAATTAGAAGGTTTTTGTTTTTGGTTTATACATCCAGGTCAGACTCTTTGTATGTGCTATAACGGCTTTTTCTTTTTGTTTGGTTGGATTTTTAAAAATTATTTGTAATTTCTGGTGATGTCCTGCCTGGGAAGAAATGCTTCCCTTTCTCAGGATTGGTTGGGAGGATTTGGCTAGGTTTTTTTCCATAATGATATATGCTCAGGACTAAAATTCTGTGGAGAGCCTGAAAAGGTTTTTTTCTGTGTTTTGAACTTTATTCACTTAAAAAAACTTTGACGAGTCTCATTATTAAATCATCTCAAATCACATATTTAACAAAATCATCTCAAGTGAAAACAATAGAATACTGTGAAATTGGGACTGTCTTGAGATATCTAGGTCCAATGACTATCATGCTTACCGTACTCTTTTCCTCAGAAACAAGACTTGCATTTGCCTTGGTGTTGCCCACATCATGCATGTGAAATAGGAAATCTATAAATGAGGGACCTTGTCTTCCTGGTTTGGGGAGAATTATGGTAGCACTGTGGTAAGTTTAAGAAAATCTCACTCAGGCAGTTGGCTTTGTCAAGGTGACTGTGATTGCCTGCTGACCAGCAGCCTCCGAAGAGCTCCTTTGCTCTGCCCTAGATGGTAAAGCAGAGAGCTGTAGGGTGCTGGTATAACCAGGCACTGCTGCCACACCCCTCAGATTTTGAAATGTCCTAAGCCAAATGGTAGGGTGAACTGTTTACCAAATTTATCAGCAGTTTCTTTTTTCTGCCTCCTTTCGCTTAGGGGACATTTAAGTAAGTTTTAAGGTGAGAAAGTTTAAAAATTTTTTATATACTGTCATGGTCTTTATTAAAACTTGTTAAAACTGGCTTGCTGTTGAAATAGCAGATGGCTGTGATAAAATGGGAACATGTCTAAAAAGAAACCAATGCAGATTAAATCATAATTAAAAATATCTTTAATGATTCACTAAAATGTTTTTCTTTTGGGCTGTTAATATTGTGTCCTCTTTTTATTCATCTTTTGACAAAACCAAAGAATTTTTAAAAGGACAGAAAATGACTAACGATGGCTTTGAAATTTCTTCTTCTAGAGATTTTTAGGACTTGGACTTTCCAAAGTCAAAGAATCTTGAAAATAAGACAGTTTTACTTGTAAGAGCAAGGCTGATACCGGGTTTTTGCTTTTTTTCTTCAGTGAGTTGTCAAAATATGGGTTATACTTACCAGGAATACCTGGTCCTCTTGTAATGCAAGGAATATCAGAAGGATAGGATCCACAGATGTCTTAAAATGGCAAAGGTTTTACATACATCCCTCATTTCTCCCCCCACTAAAACAAAAGAATAGGTGTTTTCCTTTTTTTCCTTTGCACCATTGCCCAAAGTAGGTATATATGACCTTTTGGAGAGACAACTTGTGACACTTCTTTTTTTTTTTTTAAGATTTTATTTATTTATTTGACAGAGAGACACAGCGAAAGAGGGAACACAAGCACGGGGAGCGGGAGAGGGAGAAGCAGGCTTCCCGCTGAGCAGGGAGCCCAATGCAGGGCTCTATCCCAGAACCCTGGGATCGTGACCTGAGCCGAAGGCACATGCTTAATGACTGAGCCACCCAGGCGCCCCAACTTGTGACATTTCTAACTGGTCCCAATGCTTAGCTCCATTGTTGAATGAAATGAGTCAAATCTGATTCTAAACTGGTGCCTCTTCTATCCATTCTCTATAAAGCTACTCCAGGGATCTGTCAAAAATACTGAACCAACCATGCTACTTCCCCTTAAAAATCCTTTAGTGTGCCTCAGCTACTTAAAGTTTGCCTCTCAGGCTTTTTTCCTTCTTAAATTGTTTTTGGTATTTTAAAATTAATATATATACTGTGGTCAGAAATCCAAACATTGAAAATACATTTAAAAAAAATGTCCCTAACTCTCTTCCCAACTGACCAGTTTGCTTGATATTAATGTATTTTTCTGTGTATTTGCAAACTACACATAGTCTTTTCAGTTTTGTTTTACATCAGTAGTATTATACTAAAATACTGTCCCCTTTCTCCTGCTCCCTTTCCATTGTATTGGGTGAAGTTTTTAATATCATGGAAATTAATCCTTTGTATATATTGCAAATACTGTTTTCTCAGTCTTTTGCTTATCTTTTAACTTTATGGTGTCTTTTCCCCAAATAGATATTTAGAATTTGTATCTAGTCAGATATGTCAGTATTTTGTATATTTTGTTTAAGGAAGGAGGAGTTATGTCCCACTAAGATTTTAAAATCATTCATGTTTGACAGAATTGGATTTTACTTTATTTATTTATTTTTTAAAGTAGGCTCCACACCGGGCTTGAACTCACAACCCTGAGATGGAGACCTGAGCTGAGATCAAGAGTTGGACACTTAACTGACTGAACCACCCAGGCGCCCTTGGATTTTATTTTACTCAGTCTGGCACTTTTAAGTTTTTATGATGAAGTAGACATCTACCTTTCACTCAAATATCCAGTTTTCTCAGTTTATTCGGACATCCTGCTTTAATCATTTAGGATGTTGTTTTCTTGAACTATTTATCTATTTCTGCTCTCTTGCCATACTGTTTTGATTACTCTGGTTTTTATGTATGTTTTGGAAGTTTTATTTTTCCCACTACAAATCTTATTGACTGTTCTCTTTTTAAATTTAGATATAAATTACATGCCATAAGATTCACCTTTTAAGAGTATACAGTTCACTGGTTTAGTATAGTGACAAAGTTGTGCAACCATCACCTCATTTTCATCACCTGCCAGAAGAAACTTCATACCCGTCACTCCCCACCCCGCCCCACACACTCCCACTCTCCAACAGGCCCTAGGCAACCATTAATCCACTTTCTGTCTCTATAGGTTTGCCTATTCTGGACATTTCCTACAGATGGATCATAAAATACAGGACCTTTTGTGTCTGGCTTGTTTCACTTGATATAATGTTTTCAAAGTTCATCCATGTTGTAGTACTGTCATGAACATGCTATGAAGGCACACTCAGAAGTTGTGTCTTTCCACAATGTCAGCTTCATTCATTCATAAAGCAAGGTTAACGTAATAATAAAGCAGGTTCAGGATTCCAAACTCAGTGACATTTCATCACATGATTAACTTGGCTTCTCACAGGGCACACAAAGCAGAACACGAGTCACACAACAAACAAGATAACACAGGGCTAGGAAGTTCACGAACCAAATGAGAAGTCAGTCTGAGCAGTCAGTCTGTGAGTATGCAGTTGAGATAAGGCCTCTGTCCTGTCTGGGTCAGCTCTGGGCACTTACTGCTTACTATGTTCAAGGAGTGAATGATCTCAGTTCTGCTTGGAGATCAGTCAGGCAGAGCCTTTGGTGGCAACTGCCTTTTTTAAATGATCAGACGTAGAAGGGTCAATGCCTGAAGAGTCTGACAGTTTGCTGCAAAAATTCTCTTTTTAAAGGGCTTTAATCAGTCTTGGGTCCTGTCCATCTCCTCTGCTTCTGCTCGTTATCAGTTCTAGGGTGTTGTTAATTGGTACTGGTTTTGGTGATAACTCATAGCTTCAATACCCTTAACTGCTTGTGTCGTTGCTTGATAGAAGTGACTCCATCTTGCTTTCTCTTGGGGGGAGAGGCAGAGGGAGAGAGAGAATCTCAAGCAGACTCGCCGCTGAATGCAGAGCCCAACATGGGGCTTGATCTCACGACCCTGAAATCATGACCTGAGCCAAAATCAAGAATTGGACACTTAACTGACTGAGCCACCCAGGTGTCCCCATCTCGTTCTCCACAAGTACTTGTATCATTACTTCATTAATCCATTGTATGTGTATACCACAGTTTGTTTATCCATTCATCCACTGATGGACATCTGGTTTGTTTTCACCTTTCACTTTTTCACCTATTTTAAATAGTGCTGCTATAAAATTTTGTGTACAACTCTTTGAGTATCTTGTTTTCAGTTCTTTGGAGATATATCACTAGGAATAGAGTTGCTGGGTCATGTGATAATTCTTTGTTTAGTGTTTTTTCGTTTGATTTTATATTTTGATCTTTTATCTGGTAAGTTTTTGAACTGTTAGACCAGTAATTTTTAATTTTATTTTTAACAGGAAAGCCCCATAACCTGTAGTTTGCAAATAATAGGAGATTTTTGTCTCTTCCCTTTGAATATTTTAGTGCTTGTTTTTTGGTAATGTGATGGCTGGCATCTTTGTTTTATTCCTGGCTATGGGATGGGAATGTTTTTAATATTTTGCTCTTGGGCATGCTATTCTATAAATTTGTTAGTTTCCTTTTTTTTTTTTTTTTTTAAGATTTTGTTTATTTGTCAGAGGGAGAGCAGGGGGAGCATGAGGCAGAGGGAGAAGCAGGTGTCCCTGTTAGTTTCCTTTTATTAAGGTCAAGTTTTCCTGTATCCCTAGTTTGGTAAGAATTTTTTTGAAAATCAGGAATAGGTGCTGAACATTATTTCCTTGTAAGAATTTATTGCGATATGGTATCTTTCCTTCAAACTGTTAATGTTTGAGGAGCATTGGGCTTGCACTACTTGGTTGATACCTGGTTACTTGAGTGGATTTTTCTTCCCTCCCAGGCTGATGGTTGGTCACACATAAACAAAACACATTGGCAGGAGGCTAGTAGGGGACTAATGCAGGTGAGAAAATAATGTGTTTTGTGTATGTGTGACCAATCTGAAAAACCAATCTAAGAACCTTCGTTCTGGAAAATCTGTAGCGACAAGTTCAGCAATGGTGTAGAGCTGTACATATTAGAATGTAGTCCAACATGTTTATTTTCTTTAGTCCTCTTAGTCATTTTTTCTTGCAAACTATCTATTTATTTTAAAGATTTTATTTGAGAGAGAGAGAAGGAGAGACAGAGAGTAGAGTACATGCGGGGAGGAGAGGGAGAAGTGGGCTACATGAAGAGCTAGGAGCTGGATGCGGGGCTCGATCCCAGGACCTTGGGATCATGACCTGAGCTGAAGGCAGATGCTTAACCAACTGAGCCACCCAGGCGCCCCTAAACTAAACAATTTAAAATCTTGTTATTCAGAATCAAGAAACACACTCCTTTAAGTGTTTATAAATATACTCCATAATTGGTTCTGCTGCTCCTCCCACCTTGTTCCTGATAAAAAACAAAGCTACAAAATGCTTTGAATTTTAAGCAAGTGGCAAATTATCTCTGTTCACAGGGTGCTCATCACCATAGTAACAAGGAGCCAACTCATTTTTGAAGTGGGGCAGGATGCTGGTCCATTGCTTTTCAGAAGGACGTAAGACAAGCCAAATATCTTTTTGTAGATTAGACAACAGGCCTGCTCAAGGTGTGTCTAAACATCTTCAGCATACACAAGTCACAGATGAAATAGTTTGTAGAGGAGGTAAAATCCCCATTTGAGGTTCTGTCACATTATAAAGACTCCAAAACAAATCTAGATGGGCTTTACTTTCTGCCTGAGAATAATCAAGTAGTTCCCTATTAAGGCTCATTAATTCATCCCTCACCCCCACGCCATACGTGTTGAAGACAACTGGTGGAGAAGGTCAGGGGGACTAGGGAATTAAATGAGGCAAAGGTGAAAAGTGAATTTTAGATTTGGCCCAAATTGTGTGGGCAAGGGTTACACGTAATCTTTGGTTTAAGTATGTGGTTAGATTTTGAATTGCCTTGTGTTAGATCTTGCTATGGAACAAGGTTGTTTGTGACCTAAATCTCAGAGATTTTCCTTAAATGTGTTTAAATCTGTATTTAAAGCTAAGTTCTGGGGAGAGGGTTGGTGGAGAGTGAAAAAGAATTGATCTCAAATCAAATTCAGGATTTGAGATTTGTCACCTGAAACATCTACCTTGATTTTTGGAGGATGTCAAAAAATAAAACCAAATTTTCAGGTAGCTAATAAAATATAGAGGGCTATCTAATCTTTTAGTTTGTGAATAGAATTAAAGAGTTAGGAAAATCAAAATATGATCTATTTAAGGGAGCCTGACTGGTTCAGTTGGTATAGCATGCGACTCTTGATCTTGGGGTTGTGAGTTTGAGCTCCACATGGGGTGTAAAGATTCCTTAGGAATAAAATCTTTTAAAAAATCCATTTTGGACTAGCCAAATAATATGGATAATAATGACAAAAAGGGCATTTTTAAAAAAGTAACCTCTACGACCATCATGGGGCTCGACCTCGTGACCCTGAGATCAAGAGTCACATGCTCTACTGACTGAGCCAGTCATGTGCCCCTAAAAAAGCGTAACTTTAATTATTATCAGGAAAACAGGAGAATTTGAGATTCAGGATAGAAAAACTCCCAATAATACAAACTCTGGGGGCATTTTGACATTTAGAACAGCGAAGTCCTCCTGAAACAGTTGGTATAATTTTTATTCAACAAATATTGTCTACAATATTCTGCGCCTCAAAGAGCAGTGAACAAAAGTCTTCTCCTTGAGCTGATGTTCAATCAGAGGAAGATGTGCCAACATGGATACATGTCAGGAGGGAGGGAGCAATTGTTGTAGAGAATGTAAAGGATAAAGGGAGTAGGGAGTGTGGGAACTAGTACTCCTTTATGTGGATAGTCAAGGGGTGCCTCTCTGAGAAGATGAGATTTGAGCAGAGAGATGGAAACAGCCAGTGATCCAGTAAATATCTGGGTGTTAAAAAACAAAATTCATCCAAATAAATTTGAAGATCTGATTGGCTTTCTTAAGTGACTCATGAATCTGCAGCATCCCACCTAGCAAGTAAAGGAGAGCTCCAAGGATGTGTACAAAATGGAAGGTCTTTATAGGAAGAAGGGTGGGGCAGGAAGGTTATTAGGAAAAGAAAAGGTTTTGGGCTAGAATCCCCTTCCCTTAAAGGGAAGGGCAGGAGGTCTGATTATGCTGATACTCCATCTTCCTTTGGGGGATGGAGTGGGCCCTTGTGACAGATTACCTCATTTCTGCTGATCAGAAAATTCCTGACTCACCTGGTTAAGACTGCATTTCTGGGGGAGGTTGATACTGCAGTTAGCTTAGGTATTAAGTCCTCATTTGGTGACTTCGCCTGGCCCAAGTGATCCCATTTTGGGCCTGTGGTTTTCTTTTTAACAAGGATGTGGTATACAGAAGGAAAGGATGGAATTTTCCTTTTTCCTTATGGGATTACACTGGCTGCTGAGTTTGAGAGTAGACCGTATGGAAAGCAAGAGTAGAATTGAGAGAACTAATGCAGGTGAGAAACCATGGTGGCTTAGAACAGAGTGGTAGCGGAAATGGTGGATGGTACAAGTTGACCCTTGAGAAACAGGGGTTTGAACTGCATGGGTCTACTTATATGCGCATTTTTTATAGTACAGTACTGTATTTTCCTTACGATTTTCTTTTCTCTAGCTTTATTATAAAAATACAGTATGTAATACATACATAAAATATTTGTTAAACAGCTGTTTATGTTATTGATAAGGCTTCTGGTCAACAGTAGGCTGTTAAGTTTTGGGGGAATCAGAAGTCATACTTGGATTTTTTTACTGCATAGGGATAGGGAGGTGTCTGTGCCCCCCCAGTCCCCCTCATTGTTCAAGGGTCAGCTGTAGTTGGAGTCTGAGTATATTTTGAAGGTAGAGCCAATGAGAATTCCTGATGTGGTTTGGGAGAGAAAAATGTGGTCAAGGCTGACTCAAGTATTTTGGCTTTGGAAGTTGGAAAAGTAGGGTTGCTGTTTACTAAAAAACGGGAAGATTGTGGGAGGGTGGTGGTGGAACGTGCATAGGGAATCAGGGTTTTGATTTTGGACATGTTGAGTTTGAGATGCTTATTAGACATCCAGGTGGAGATTTGGAATAGTTAGTATACAGACCTGGAGTCCTAGACAGAGGTTTGGGCTGGCCACTTTAGGGCAGCATGTAGGTTGTATTTAGAGCCATTAGACTTGGATGGAGCACTTAGCCAGTTTCCAGTCTGTCTGAGGAGCCCTGGGACATCCCAGTGAACTCATGTGTTGCTGCAAAGTATTTTAAAATTTCCAGAAAAACAGTATGGGTGGTGTGTAGGCTTGACATGTCTTAAAAAAAATTTTTTTTTAAAAGATGTTTGAGATTTGTGCTTGTGTTTTTTATATTTCTGTATAAGCTGAGTGCAGTTTTTCTTTCTTTAAGATTTTATTTACTTATTTGAGAGAAAGACCAAGCACGAGTGAGGGGAGGGGCAGAGGGAGAGGAAGAAGCAGACTTTCCAATGAGCAGGGAGCCCAGTGTGGGACTTGATCCCAGGACTTCAGATCATGACCTGTGCTGAAGTCAGATGCCTAACTGAGCCACCCAGGTGCCTGCTGAGTGCAGTTTTGAATGTACAGTGTTTCTAACAAAAGCAAACACAGAATTCACATTTTATTAAAATTGTTCCCCAGTATATCAGTCAGTCCCATATAGTGGAACTGATTGTACTTAATTAGAAGTTTCTGGAGGGGTGGGGAAGAGAATTTGCCCTGAAAACTATAGAGAATCATTGCCTGGAGGCCCAGGAAAGGGCTGATAGAGATTTGTGCAAAATGTCTTTAAACACTTTATTTCTAAAATTGATGCCTCTTTTGAATTTTTCTCTAATATTCTCTTCCCATTCTTAACCTTAGAAATGTTTAAAATTAATTCCATGGAGTAACATTTGCTGCAGGAATGAATGCTTCAGTATGTTCTTCACTTTAAAGTGAGTATACTGTTCAGCTTTGAGATGTGAAGACTCAAAATTTGGGAGAGCTGGATGTAGTCAGGCATCTTTAGAAGGAACGTGATCTAGGGGTGCCTGGGTGGCTCAGTTGGTTAAGTGTCTGACTCTTGGTTTTGGCTCAGGTCATGATGTCAGCCCTGTTGGGCTCTGCTCAGGGGGAGTCTGCTTGAGATTCTCTTTGTCCCTCTCCGCTGCCTCTCCTGCCGCCTCTCTTGCCCCCGCCAAATAAATAAATAAATAAATCTTAAAAAAATTGAAGGAACATGGTCTAGTTAAGTGAGCAGCTGGAGAGATATAGAACATTTAAGGGAATTAGCTCAAGCTCAGAAGAGTATGTGAGTACCTAGGAAGTTCAAATCCATTTGGCTATGTCACTGAAGAAAGTATATAATAAACCAAAGTTGATTAAGCTTTAAGGAGGAGCTTAAAAAAATTTTAAGCTATGCTTGTTCTGCCTTTAGGAAGGGGTGGAGATGCTGAATTTTCTTGTATTGAGCAAGTCCTTTGGTTCTTTTTTTTTTTTTTTTTTTTTTTTACCACTGTATTTATTTGTCAGAGGGAGACTGCCTAACAGAGCACAAGCAGGGGGTGTGGCAGGCAGAGGGAGAAGCAGACTCCCTGCCGAGCAGGGAGCCCGATGCAGGACTCCATCCCAGGACCCTGGGATCATGACCTGAGCTGAAGGCAGATGCCTAACTGAGCCACCCAGGCGTCCCAAGTTCTTTGGTTCTTAACGGGGTATAATCAGTTGTGGGTCAAAAATTGTACATCAGGATTCATCATAGCTTGGTTGAATTATTCCTTAGGTTTTTTCTTTCTTTGCTTTTTTCACGTGTAACCCAAATCTTCTGGTTTAATAATATTGGTACCAGAAGAGGAGACAAATATGAATGGAGGACTCAGGTACTCCAGTTTCTGAAATTGGAATTTTGATCCCCATTATGACTTAATAAATCGACACTAATTTTAGTATAAGCCAGCCTTTGGAACCTTGTCAGCTCAAGAGTTCAGTGATAAAAGTGGGTGTTCTGGTCCTGACATTGGCTAGGTGGTCATCTCATGGTTCTTTGATTTATAATTCCCACAGTAAGGAGGGTTCTGTTCAGGAAACCAAATAAACATTACACTTTCTTTATTTTTGTTTTGAGCATGAAATAACAAGATGGGATGATTTTAAAACCAAGTTTTATATTTCTTGATGCCTTTCAATCACTCCCTTTCTAAAATTTTAACTAGAATTCTATTCAGTATTATTTTGGAGAGTCACTGAATTTTCTGTTACTGGATTTGTGGGATGTGGGTAGAAATGGAATAGTGGGATAGAATTAAAATATTTGTGCAACTTTGTTTTAGAAAAGGCATTTTGGGTTTTAAATCTTTGTTTAAGACCAAAAAGAAAATTTCACAATAATTTAATTTTTCTGATAAAATTTGCCTCTTTGAGCCTTTCCTATTTCCTTTTTTCCTGGGGCCATGCTAGGAAAAAATGTTAATTTTAGTACTGCTTTTTCTTTACCTTATGGCTAGCCTTTATTTTCATGTTAAGTTCAAAGATAATGCTTTTCCTGTTTGATTTGCCTGTTTTTTGTTCCTCTACTCATGTTTCTCCTTGCCATCTTCCCACATGAGAACCTGTAGAAGGCATTTATCTGTAGTTTTGATTTGTGTGTTTCCTGTAATCATGCAAGAAATTTAGAGTTGAGTTGCATCAGATAGCTATGAAATCAGTCTTCTCTTTCCATCAAATTTAGTTTTAGTGTTTAAAACTTAGGAAATACTGTACTTTTATGCTAACAGTGAGTGACCTAAAGAATAATCTCTTGATTTTTAATGTGATTCCCAGGTGTTGATCCTTTCCCTTATATTGTCTCAAAATCTCTTTGAAGTTTTTTTGTGCGTGTGTCTCTCCATAAATCTTCTAAAATTTGTTTCAGATCTAGAGTATTTCAGGAATGGTTTGAGCACACACCAGGATCAGATTCAGTTCCAAAAAAGACCTTGCTTAATGTGCCATTTTGTTTCTGTCTAGTATCCTGATGATCTTATCCTATTTCTAGATTTGTCATATAAATGGGCACTCATATTCTTTCTAATGAGTTCTACTAAGAATTTTTTTTCATTTCATGATATGGTTGACTGTAAAATAGCTTTCTGAAATCTTATGCATTAAATATATTATTTATATATGATACATACGCTCAGTACTTCCTTTTCTTTCTATAAAGACCTTTTATGTACATATGTTTTATTAGTCTATCTTCCACCTAGAATGTTTAATGAGGATGAGTATTTTTATATTTTGTTCACTACTGTATCCCCGGTCTTTGGACGAGTGCCTGGTACATAGTAGATGCTCAGTAAATAGTAAGTGAGTGAATGAAAGATCTAGTTAGTATCTTAGCTCCCAAACTGAGATTTGAATAGAAGGAGAAATGATTGCTTGAATGTTCAAATTAGAGACTGGAAATTATTTTATACTTGTGAAATGGGAGAAAATTCAACTAAGGATTGGTGAAAATTCTCAGGGATAAGAAAGGCCTGATCTCTTTAGACCCCACAAGATAGTTGCAATTTCTTTTCTTTTTTTTTTTTTAATTAAGTATGTGTGACTTGAACTCATGACCCTGAGATCAAGAATTGCATGCTCGGGTTGCCTAGGTGGCTCCGGGGTTTCAAGCACATTGGAGCATATCTGTAGGTGTTAAATAATTATTTTCCAATTGAATTCAGAAACTGAAGAACATCCTATTTGATTATCCTTGGGTATTTAATATTTTTCTCAGCTATACATTTCACTCAGAAATAAGAATTATAGTTAATGTTATTCTCCTGGAGGGCATTGTTATAGGAAACACTGAATGAACTGATTTAAAGGGTCTGTTTATGCATGAACTTGGGTTTAGCACTGTCACCTCTCCATTAGATTCCAGTTAATACAGGTTAGCTTCTGGTTTGCCTCTGGAAAATGTTTAGTTGTCTGCTAATGACTGTAGAAGGCTTTTTGGATACAAAGTTCTTTCTCAGATTGTCTTTTATTTTGCTTTCTAAAAGTTGGAGGGAAGTGTTCAAAATTAGATGGGACTGAGTGTCAGTTCCTGAAATAAGACATATTACAGAGTGGTTTCATAGGGAAAACTTGGTGTACCTCTTTATTTGAATCTTTTATAACTTAAAATGTAGTGTTTTGGGTTTGTAACGTATCAGAAAATGTTGACCTTTGAAGTTATGGCTACATCACTACTTGATTTTGAGCAAGTTTCAGTTTCTTTCTTTTTTTTTTTTTAACAGTCTTGAGGTCTTTTATTTTCTTTACATTTATCATGCCATGAATTCATAGGGAATGAGTTCCAGCAGTTCGGGCTCCTTTCCATTGGTCCTCACAAAGTGTGCTTGTCTGGGTGGGGCAGGCTGGCGCTTCAGTTGAACCCAAGTACCTTTCTCTTTGGCTTCCTTCTTTTTCTGATATTTTCCTTCACATGCTTCAGGAAGCTATCTCGGCCCTTTGAGTGTTTAATATGCTCAATGTGTACATTAATTCTCTTGGCAAGAATCTTGCCCTTAACTTGTTTGTTTACAACAATGCCAACAGCATGCTAACTAACATTGTAGACTCTTCCAGTTTTGCCATGGTAACATTTGTGGGGCATTCCTTTTTGAACAGTGCCCATTCCCTGATGTCCACAATATCACCTTTCTTACAGATTCGCATGTATGTGGCCAAAGGAACAACTCCATGTTTTCTAAAAGGCCTAGAGAACATATAGTGGGTACCTCTCCTCTTTCCCTTTGTGTTGGTCATTTTGGTGAATTACTGGAAGATGGCGGTTCCAGCCAGAAGGAAGCGCAAGTTTCAGTTTCTGAGCTTTTATCTTCTTTTCCACACAGTGGTTACAGACTGCAATACAAAAACACTGAAGGTTATAGGTTTGTTGGTGGTATGAGGACCATAGTGGGATAGGCATACAGAGATCGGGGAGAAAGGAAAGAAGGAGCAGCTGGTACAAAGGACCCAAGATGCAAATGATCTGAGGAACAGATACAAAGCATTCCTTCTAGCTCAGGTGCTGGTATGTTTAGGGGAGATACTTGTTTTCTTTTTCCAGTGGGCTACTGTTTGTTAGCTTATAAGACCATCTTGCCTAGGGAATAGAATTCTGCTTTGAGGCTGACAAGGAAGAGTTGGACCCTTGAGTCACAGATTCCAAGTTTGTGAATTACGATTAGTTATTTGTACTAATAGTCTGTTTCTATAAGATTGGCAGTAGGAAAGAGAGGAATGGGCTTATTACTAGAAATTTGGGGGGAAAGTTTTGTATCATTTCTAATTCTTACTATATTTGTCTTTGCTGTTTGGTATGTATAGTTTTGCCACCTATTAACCCAGCAATGAAATCTGATCTTAGGTTCTTCTTTGTGGTTTGGTTTGTTAATAATTGAAGTGCCTAAAGGTTCTGGGTGTGAATTCTGCATACTTTATAATTAATTTAGAACCAGGGAAGTTAGGATTTTTCTTTTGAAGTAATTAATGACACATTGTGGCTTTAAAATTAATGTATGTATAGCGGTTACACCAAAATAACCAAAACATGATAATAGGACATAGTTTATGTTTTTAGTGCCCTTAAAGATGAAAGTTTTTTTAAACTTCTTGGTGTTCTTTTCTTTCTAGTTTGGGTGTATAAGAGTCTGTTTATCAGAAATATTTTAGCACTGATGTTGGTTTGACATTTTTTTAAAAATCTATGTAAACATGACCCCAGACAGCTGTGTTTAATATAGTAAAGAATCATGGGGAGACTTTACAGTGTTTCTTGTTGGGACTTAGTGTATGTGTATTTTAGTATTTAAAGGATGGGGTTTGGGGCTTTGAAAATGAGAGGGAGGTTGCCTAACTCATAGCTGAATGCCTGCATATCTAGATTGTTCTGTCCTAGAGGTTATGAGCAACATGAAAGTTGTTTTTACTCTAGCGAAACTGACAGTATTGTTAGAAACCTTTTGTGGAAGTTATTTGCACATCTGCTGGTGAGTAAGATTTTCTTTAAAATCTGACATTGCATATGAATGTTTTAGGTAACTAGGGTGCTGGAAAAAAGCTGCTACTCAAGCCAAACTACTTTTTGCTTTGCAGAAAAGTGACCATGACCTGGAGAGTATCCTCTGTGTCTCCACCTCATCCACCTTCCATCTCTGAGCTCGCAGTGCACTAGGTCAGGAAATGGTGGGTGGAGTTGCTTAACTGCATCAACTTCCTGGGCTGCCCAAGTATTGATTATTCATATGTTCCATTTAAAAGATTGTTGCTGATTGGCTGGTTTCTTTTAAATCCTTAGGTTTAACATTGATTCACTCTAGTGAATGCTTGCCAAGTACAAGGCACTGTGCTGCATGCTCTGTGAGAGCTACAGAAAGGAGTATGATTACTCACACCTTTCAGTTTACAGTATAGTAGGGGAGAGGAAGACAAGATAGACAACGGTAAGTGTCCCAGGGGAGGCATATGGTAGCCATTCCGTAACACTGATGGGTGAGGGTGGGGCAGTGGATGAGACCTGGGCAGGGAGGGGCCCAGCGGGGTGAGCAGTTTCAGTAGTTCTAGTGGGTAAAGAATGAAAAAGATGGTGGAAAAAAGGACAAATGGCCACTGTGAAGGTGAAGGAAAAATACAAGGAAGAACTAAGGCCGGAGCTGTTAATTAGAAGCCATGAGATTTTCCAAAATTCTGTGCAGAATTGTTTGTGTGCTCTGGCCTTTTTTCTTGGGCAGAGAACTTTGACTTTTTCTGAGATTCTGAAGTGTCCCGAATCAAAAAAGATGGAGAACCACTGCTAACTTATCAACCTTTGATAACAGAAGGTATTGAGGCTTTGTAGAGAAATTAAGTCATGGGGTAGTACAGTATTTTCTTGGGGGAAATAGGATTTGGAGGACCGAGTTTATGAAATTGTCTCTGGAGCAGGGCAGGGATTGCCTTGTCAAACTGGGTGTCCCACCCAGCAAATTTGGTGGATCCATTGGTAGATTGCATGACAGTGAAGGGTAGGTGTTTTGAGTCAAAGGAGTTTCCTAAGCATTATTTCCCCCGTTATTTGGAGGCCAGATTGATGGAGATGTGGGCTACCCGGATGCTGTTGTAGAACAGTTCCCACTGCTTACTTTTCATGGAGCTCCTCTTATGTGTAAATTGTTCTGTACTTGATCCCATGGGGGGAATGTATAAAATACCACACAGGGACCCTGCCCTAAAGGAGTTGATGGTATGCAATGCTTTCCTTTTGGCTTTTTGTTCAGCTTGGATCTGTGTATGTTCAGTTAATCTTTGAGTCTTTGATCATTTCCTGGGCAAAAGAAACATTTCTATTAAAATGAACTCAAAATGACTTTGGTCTGTGACTTAATTTTCCTTTTAAAGAATGGAGAGGGCGCCTGGGTGGCTCAGTTGGTTAAGCGACTGCCTTCGGCTCAGGTCATGATCCTGGAGTCCCGGGATCGAGTCCCACATCGGGCTCCCTGCTCGGCAGGGAATCTGCTTCTCCCTCTGACCCTCTTCCTTCTCATATGCTCTCTCTCTCTTTCATTCTTTCTCTCAAATAAATAAATAAAATCTTTAAAAAAAAAAAAAAGAATGGAGAACCACTGGGATTTGAGGATTTAGGAAATACCATCATAAATATACTATACTCATAATTAGGAAGCTCTGTACAGCTGATTTGGTGACTTTGGGCAAATCATTTGACTCTTCTTACTGTTAATTTTTATATCACACAGCTTTAAAATGTTATAAGGCACATTTTATTTTTTAAAGATTTTATTCATTTGAGAGAGAACACAAACGGGGAGAGGGAGAAGCAGACCCCTGGATGAGCTGGGGGCCTAACATAGGGCTTGATCCTAGGACCTGGAGATCATGACCTGAGCGGAAGGCAGACACTTAACCATCTGAGCCACCCAGGCACCCCTATAAAGCACATTTCAAAAAATGATTCATCCCCTAATACTCTAAGATGAATTGCTTGTATAACTGATTATTTAAAATATTCATTATACTTTAATTGATCAGTTTCCACATTTGTGAAATGGGAGTAGATAATAATAATCATAATGTATGTATCTCATAGAGTTGTCCTGAAGATGAAATTAATGCACATACATGCTTAGTAAATATCAGTGGCTACATTATTAATAATATTTTAATACTATCATTTTCCCCTTCCCCATGGGTGAATGTAATGGGGTGTATTGTTATAAAAGAATTTATAATGAGATATCTGTAAATAACAAAATTTCCTATGCATTTATCAAAATGTTTAAATTATATTTATCTTTAAAGTTATGGAAGCTAAGTGCATTTCTACATAAGGCTGATTTGGGTATTAGACTGCTCATTTAGGTTACAGAATGAGAATGAGGGAATTGAAAGCTGTGTCTGTTTAAATAAGAAATGGATGGGGCGCCTGGGTGGCTCAGTCGTTAAGCGTCTGCCTTCGGCTCAGGTCATGATCCCAGGATCCTGGGATCTACATCGGGCTCCCTGCTCAGCGGGAAGCCTGCTTCTCCCTCTCCCACTCCCCCTGCTTGTGTTCCCTCTCTCGCTGTGTGTCTGTCAAATGAATAAATAAAATCTTTAAAAAAAAAGAAATGGATTGATTGGTCTTTTTTAGGGGGGATTGATTGGTGTTGATCATTGTTGTCTTTCCGTTCTTTTTTATTTGACTGTGTCTGCTTTTTCTTTTATCTTTTTTGTTGTTTTCTGATTTATTTCCTGTTCAGTTTTCAGTAACTGGTGTGGAGTAGAATTTATATTGGCCCGTGTCTGAACCAAGAAGGAGTGATACATCAGATAACCTGGGGCTTAGTGGAGAGGGACTTAAAATGAGTCCTGTGGAGCTGTTTCACCCAGGAACCACTGAAGGAACTCCACAGTTTCCTCCAAATCAGACTGTATGCAGCTTCACCCTCTTTGTGCATATTGAACATTTCTAGGCTCATTCATCCATATTTTTCCAAATGCTTCTAATTATTTATCCTTTTTAAAAACCAGTAATTATGGAAAAACTCAGTTATGTACAAAAATACAGAAATAGTGCAGTCATAAACCTGCACTTAGCTATACCCAGCTTCAACAATTATCATCTCATGACCAGTCTTGTTTGGTCTATACTCCCAGCCATTTCTTCTCTCCCATATTGTTTTGAAGGAAATCTCAACTATCCTGTCACTTTATCTAAAAAGATTTTAAGAAGTATATCTAAGAGATGAAGACTTAAAAATACATACATACACACATACATATTAATTTTTATAATATGTCTATTTGGCTCAGCATCCATGTATTTAGTTGGTTTCCTAAGTTCTTTTAGCAGGTTTTTTTTGTTTTGTGGGTTTTTTTGTTTTTGTTTTGGTAGGCTCCACACCCAACACAGGGCTTGACCTCACGACCCCAAGATCAAGAGTTGCACGTTCTACTGACTGAGTTAGCCCGGTGCCCCTTGTTAACTTCGTTTTTTAATGTATAGTCGTCATCCCCCCCCATCTCTCAGTCTTTCTAACTCGGAATTTGCCTGAATAAACCAGCCTTATTTTGTTCTGTTTGCCTGTAGTCTAGGTTTTATTGTTTTGTATCCCTCAGATGTTTAACATATTTTGTGTTTCCTATAAATTGGTAGCTGACTCTAAGGGACCAGATTAGAATTTTTTTTTTTTAATGTCTTCTTTTCCTCCATCAGGAGCATGTGCTGTGTTCCAGGTTTGTGATATTAATAGCTACAATGCCTAGATCCATTAATTCAGTAAAAGTTGGAAAATGGTAACATATATTTCTGTCATTCCTTCCATTTATTTTGAATCAAAACCTATGAGGAAATAAAATTTTAATTTAAGGCATTAATGGCTTTAAGTGTATTTATTACATCCATGGATCATGATCTGAGCCAAAGGCAGATGCTTAACTGTCTGAGCCACCCAGGTGCCCCTCTCTGGAAGCTTTTACATTTTTAAAGAAACAGTGAATTTATTTACTGTATACATGACTGCTGACAAAAGTCTTCACTTGCCAGATCTTTTGTCTGCATTGTTACCGCAAACAGTTTTGCTTGATGCATTAAAACTTGTTACCCTGAATTTTTACTTTTTGCCCCTTTTTTTCTATGCTGAGGGATACGCCTTTTTTTTTTTTTTTTTTTTTTAAGATTTTATTTATTTGACAGAGAGCGAGAGCAGGAATACCAGCAGGGGAAGAGGGAGAAGCAGGCTTCCCGCAAGCAGGGAGCCCGATGTGGGACTCGACCCCAGGACCCTGGGATCATGACCATAGCCGAAGGCAGACGCTTAACGACTGAGCCACCCAGGTGCCTGGGATAAGCCACTTTTTAATTCATTACCCATAATGGGCTAGCCTGTGCCCAGCTGGCTGTTACAGTACTTTGGTCAAGATCAAGGCCCAACACAGGGTATATGTCTGTCGGCCGACTTGTGGCGTGGTGTTGCATATACACCCAAATTTTGTGCTGTCCTCTTGATTTTTCATATCAAATGTTATTTGGCACCTAATGGATTTTTGAACTGTGTTTGTGGCTGGCCTTAGAATCTTTAACATTTATTTCCTAGGAGAAATGACATCTTTATGTCCAAATTATATTTGGTCAAAGAGGATATATGTTAAAGCTCTGATCAGTTCTTTGAAAGTACTGCATTATTTTCAAAGAAAGTATTACCTTAAAAATGTGTTAAAATTTATATAAAATGTATATATGGAAGAATGACTGGTTTCAAAGTAAAATAAAAGCATCAGGTCACTCAAGGAATAAAATTTTGCTATGTGAGAGGGTAGAGATTTTCCTTTGTTTTCTTTAAGAAATATTAGAATAGGAAAAATAAGATCGTTTTAACAGGAAAGCTAAATATCTGAAAATCTGTGGAAGTGAAATTTTCTTGGTAATGCTCAATGTACTTTTCAGGATATATCAATGATTTGGGGGGGACTAAACTTTTTATTGGGTTTCATTGGATTTTGATGTTCATTCTAGTGGGACCTACCAAATTGTAGATTTCCCATCGGTTCAGGTAACAATGAATTGTGATATTCCAGAATTAGGTGTTTGGCATTATGTCAGAGGAACAATAGGAAATAACTTTGTAAATTGTTGACTGGATTAATGTAAACATGGTAAGTTTAACAAAAACATAATACTTGCAGTTTGTCTCTGTCCCCAACAGTTGTTTAATAAATCTGAATAGCCTGAGCAAGTGTTCTTTTCTCTAGCTTCCTCTCCCTCTTCCTCCCTACTCCAAGAAAAGCGGGAGAGGAGGATCCATGTAAACTCATCACTAATTCAGTATTTTGCAATACTGTAAAACTGTTAGGTGTTGCTTCTATTGTGATCACAATAGAAGAGCAAAGTGGTGGCTCCCCTTCCCAACTTGTTAATACTCCATCCCAGGACCCTGAGGTCATGACCTGAGCTGAAGGCAGCCACTTAACTGACTGAGCCACCCAGGCACCCCCTTGGGAAGTTAGCTTTGTTTGGTCTTTAATCATGATACACATCCTATATTAGACAACCATGAAGCATGTATGTTCTGTATTTCCCGTTCCTTCTCACTGAGTGCTTCAGCCCCTCCCCAGGGACATCACTGGAGCCCACGCCAAGCAGGGTTGGGGAGACCTGGCAAGAGGTCCTGTTCCCTCACGACCCCAGGTGATGACTGAGTCCAGGGTTGATCGGGGACTCCTGATGACCACAACAACATTGTGGAATGGACAAGGGTCCATCATCCTTAGAGCTGTGGCTTAGGCATTTTATTTTTTGTTCATTTGATTTTTTTTTTTTTTTTTTTTTTGAGTGCAGTATCAGAGTTTAGAGGGATTTTTGTTTTCTTGATTAACATGATTTTCCAGGTTGTTGCGTGCAGGACATAGTGGCAACCTCAGCCTTAAACTTTGTTTCTGCTCCTACCCCGGAGCCCCAGACAGCGTGGGGAGGGTCTGGCTACCCCCTGCCCAGCCACCCTATTGTAAGGAAACTCCTTCAGATATTCAACTGGCTTCCAAGGGTAGGGGGGAATTATCGTGAATTCTAAGAATGATGAAAGCTGTGGGCAGTGAGTTCTGGAAAACTGTGCATGTGCTTCCAAAGGCTAATCTCTGTATTGCTCAGTATCTTTTAACAGTAAAGAATTTTTCCATTAAATTGTGCACTATTAACCATCCAGCCCTCCCGAGGCAAAGGTCAAAGGTCCCACGAAATGGCTTTAGAGAATGTTCTTTGAAAAAAAGGAGTGAACTCTCTCCCTCCAGAATATTAGCCCGCCCACCCCCCAGTATTTTGGAGCTTGGAGTTCTGTTTGACAACCACTGTCTTTTCTGGCTTAGTTCAGGTTTTTTGTTGTTGTTAAGGCACTCAGTGGGAGTTGGATGCATTCTGTCAGTGTTTAGAGGCTTATGAAGGGAAGTCCTTTCTTATGTCTCCACCTGTATTCCCATCCTCCTGGTCTTGGCACTTTTTCTACTTTAACAGCCATGGAAGTAATTTCTACATGCTTTTAGATTATATGGTTTCTTATGTGATATGGTATGTCTGCTTTAATTCATCACAGTTCTGTGTAGAGGTTTTATGTGTCACTGAAGAAAAACTGACCCAATTTGAAAGATAAAAAGCTCTTTGAATAGATGCTGTGAGGATTATTTAATTTTATTTGTGTCATAATTGGACCTAGGTTTTTTATATTTTTTGTTTGTTTTGTAACAAGGAAAATAGATCCAGGAGACTCTTACCTAATTCTCATCCTAATTCTACCACTATCTAGCTGTGGGGCTTCAAAAGTCATTATAATAGCTTTATTGCTTCATTTGCAAAAACAAAGATTTCATTATGTATACATGCAGTATTCTGCTGGAGTTGCTAATCATAAAAAGAAATTGGTTTTAAGATGTTCTCTGAAGCTTTTTTTTTTTTTTTAAAGACTATTCATTTGAGAGAGCAGGAGCAGGGGGAGAAGCAGAGGGAGAGGAGAAGCAAACTCCCTGCTGAGCAGGGAGCCAGATGTGGGGCTGGATCCTGAGATCGATCCTAGGGCTCTATCCTAGGACCTGGAGATCATGACCTGAGCCAAAGGCAGATGCTTAACTGTCTGAGCCACCCAGGTGCCCCTCTCTGGAAGCTTTTACATTTTTAAAGAAAGAGTGAATTTATTTACTGTATACTTTTATCCCCTCTAAAGGTATCATGGGAATGGTCTTTCAAGGACTAGTCTGTTTTAATTCCTCTGGCCTTTTTAAGTAGGCTCCACGCGTAATGTGGGGCTTGAACTCAGGACCCTGAGATCAAGAGTTGTATGCTCTACCAACTGAGTCAGCCAGGCGCCCCTCCTCTGGCCTTTTGTAAAGGAAGAGTGGCTCTTACTATTCTTTTTTTTTTTTTTTTTTAAGATTTTATTTATTTGAGAGGGAGAGAGAGAATGTGGGTGCATGGAGAGAGGGGCAGAGGGGGAGGGAGAAGGAAGGGGAGAGAATCTCAAGCAGACTCTGTGCTGAGCATGGAGCGTGACATGGGGCTCAGTCTCACAACCCTGAGATCATGACCTGAACCAAATGCTTAATGGACTGAGCCACCCAGGCATCCCCCCCTTACTGTTCTAATAAAAGTTGACTCCTTTTTGGAGTGCATTCCTGTACCTTTAATGAAGCAGAAAGAAACAGGAAATAACTTATCTTCTAACCTGTTTTGATAGGCAAGGCTATCGACTAAGAGTGACAAGTTAGAAAACAGGCATCTGCTTTTGATTTTTAGGCTTCCTGTTAGCACTAAGCCTATTATTAGCACTAGGAGAAATCTCATCCTTTCTCCTGTTCTGACCCTGTGTTGCCATTGTCATTGATCAAGTTTATTCCCCCATACACCAAAATTAGTATGACTCTTTCAACTTTGGGATTTATCCAGGCACTTTTTTTTCTAAGCAAAGTTAAATTCTCTTCTATGGCTCCATTTTGGGATTGTATACTTTGTTTAAAAGTGAGAGTTCTTCCCAGCTTTTTAAAGCTGAAAACAGAAGTTAGAGTCTAAAAGGCTTATTTGGCCTTCAGTGGAGGAAAGTTGTTCAAGTTTTAATTGATTCATTGTTATATCTCACCTTATTCCTGGAAAGGATTAAGGTGACAGGTACATACGAAGACTTTCTCTTTCACAGCCATGCTTTGTGAATGAGTTGCTAAGGTTCACTTTATCACCTTCCAGTCGCTCCTTCACCATGAACTTCTGGCTCTGCCCTGCTCACCCACTGTAGTTCTTATAGTGGGGTCACCAGGGATCTCCTTCAGTTTTTCTTGGCCAGACCTGTGTCAGTCTGCCTACTAGATATCTGTCAGGCAACACTTTTTAAAACCGAACTTAACCTCTCTTCCCCTGCTCCAAATCTGTTTAGCCACCTTTTCCACTATCTCACTAAAAGGTACCACTCTTCATCCAGTTGCTGAAGCCATAAGCTGAGGACCCATCCTTGACACCTCTCCCTCAACCTCCACTTAAAATCAGCAGCTAAAGTTCCTGTCTGTTGTGGCTTATTAATACATTCACTTACTGTCTCTGCTCACAGCACCTTAGCCAGACTGTTTCTCACTTACCTCAGTTTCCTAAAAGCATCATTTACTTTTGAACCTCTTAGGACTTTGTGTATCTTGCTTTAGGGCTTAGCTTAGAAAATCAGGGATTCTCTGACCTATGTCTGTACCCTCAAGACTAAGCTTGGTGCTGGTGGTTCCTCTCGTCCCTTCCTACACCCCTTCCTTCCGTGTGTTGTCCTCCCCACCTCCTTGCATGGGCTTTCCCAGCACCCATATTCTCTTTATAAACACACATCACATTCTATTGGAATCGCTTATTGACTTCTCTGTCTCCTTCAGGGCAGCGACTATGTCTTACTCATAATTGCACCAGTAATATCCAGCCCAGAGTGTTCAGTAAATTTCTGACAATAAATGGATAGTAGGAAATGGGGTGGTGGTTATTTTGAAAACAGTGTTGAAGCTGTTATGTTAGTTTTATGGTTCTGGTTGCTTTAAAATTTGCATCTTAAGTGCTATGATTGGCCTTCATCTACTACTGGGTCCTATAGGTAGTGGTTCTGTGCATAAGCTCCCAAAATGTGAAGTAGAGTAGGGCAAAGCAGGACTGAAGCTGATAGGTTGGCTGGGTGGGCTCCACTTTGCATGCCATTGATAAAGAGGTTAGGCTTTCTTATGGGTAACGATCATGTAGCAGAGATAAGATGGCTGCTTAAACTAGGGCATTGGAGCCAGAAATGAAGAAGAGGGAGCACTTTAGTGACCTAGTGATTGGATATGGGTCAGGGAGGAGGAATCTTTAAGTGAACCAGCTTTCTGGCTTGATTGGCTCGGTCTACTTGATGCTTTTATTAACTAGTTGTGTTGATTCTTGAGATTCTGACATCCAGCCATGTCTCCAATAGGATATGAAGTTTGGGAGAGCACACCACTGGAGAGTCATCAGTATATGCTTGTTAGAACTACAAGACAGCACTTACGTATGTAGCCTGAGTAATAATGGTCTAGAAAAAGAAGGAATTCTGAGGAACATGGACGCTTAAGGCTGGGGAAGAAGAGAAGATAGCTGGGGAAAAAGCAGTGTCAAACTGAGGAGTTGAAGTTAAAGAGGAAATTTGGCCATAAAGAGGCCATTGACTTTTTTTGTGCTTTAAAGAGAAAAAAACAAGTAAGAAAATGGGTCTGTCTTTAACCAGCTGTTAGAATAGTTGCTTGGGTCTGGACCACCTGCAGGGTTTTCTGTTGGGCAGCTCCACCTCACCCCTCAGCCCAAACCCAGAATCCCATTGGCATTCTTACAGCAGATCTAACACATGACCTTAAATCCTGTCCAAGTTAAATCTAAAGGTTAAAAACAGCAGAAAATCTGGATCCAATCCCAGAAATTCTGATTCACTGGGCCCAGGGATCTTAATTTTTTACAAGGATATTTCTGATTGTCTAAGGAACATTCATGTGTAGGTAGGTGCCAGAGCCCTTCATTTTATTTAATTGCAAGAAAGCAGGACTTTATTATGGTGCACTTTAAAGTACAGTTGTGATGAAGAGATTGGCAACCATGGAAACCTGGCTGGAGCTTTCCACAGTGCCTGTGTTTATGGGGGTGTGGTGAGGGTGGGCAAAGCCCCACCATCTGGTGTAATCTGTTAGAGATGTAAAGTTGCTATCTTACAGGTTTTGTGGCTGATGCCCCTGGTGCCCTGCATCATATCCTCGTGGTCTACCACTGATTTCAACCCAAACTGATTGCCAGTTTCTCACTTCACTCTAAGTCTTGCCAACACTTTTCTGTTTTCTGCCTCACGACCTTCAAGCCCCAGCAAAGGAAAGAGGGAGGTTGATATCCTCGCCAACCTTTAATTAAGTAGGAGACAAGAGCCCATGCCTAATCGTTGTGCTTCCTTCAGGGGTCCCACAGACTCGTCCCCTACCCTCCTGCAGTCACCCTGTTTGCATCAAATGGCTTTTTCTCCTTCCCAGTTGTACCTTCCCTCACTTCTGTTCCCTAAGATCATCTCTTATTTTAATCCTGCTAAAACCCTGTCCACTATCAATGTGTCAGTTGAGCTGACTTCACAGGTTAATAAATGCAAACAAAAGCCTTCCATAATTACATTAGTTTCTTCTTAATGTCCCTGCCTATCAATAATAGCACCTAAAATAATGTGTGGGGGAAGAAGGCAAAGAGAACATATTGTGCAATGCAGAATGGCACACACATTGCTGAAGTTTAAATTTATTCATAGACACTCGGTAATGAGATCATTATGTGAGAACTTATTGAATTTTTCAACAACCTCCATTTCTTTGATTTCACTTAGAGAATGGTTGAAGGGAATATGAAAAACCAGAAAATTGTTGACACAGCACTAGATGTGTCTCTTTTTATTCATATATATTCATCTTGTTCTTGAAGAAATCTCGGTGGGTCTTTTTGTAAGACTATATAAATGATAGAAAACTATCAAAAATGCTATAGTGTAGGAGAGTGGGAAACATCACAGATTTAGGATAGAAATTACCAAAGATCATCAACAAACCAATCTGACCTATTTGAGATATCTTTGAAAAGGTACTTTGTCTTAAATGCAAGATTTCTCTTCACCTAGCTAGAAAATATTCATATTCCTGTTTCTTCTTTTAGCTGAGCCCAGACTCAAGGAAGTAAGAGTTGAAAGGTGAACAAACTTGTCCTGGATGATCACTTTCATCCTTGACAATTAAAATTAATATTTGAAAGCAATTATCATAGAGCCTGACATGTTGCAGGCCATCACTAACTGTTATAAGGTGAATGATAAAGGAATATGCTGAGTTGCCAAATATGTATGTCCTAGACTGGTGTCCCCATGAGTGAGAGTAGGGAAATGTTTCTATTACTTGCTAGATTTGTGGGGGCTCTTGCCACCAACCTCTGATTGCAGATGTTTATTTTTGTCTGTAGGTTTATTTTGTAGGAGACCAGGCATCCCTACAGAACACTTTTCTCAATGCACAGTGCTCTGGTAACAATGGATATTTTATTGTAAAAATTGATGAGATTAGATAATTTAGTATTCCAACCCCTCAGTCAACATTTCAAGTCAGACCCAGAGAGGAAGTGACTTGTCTGAGTTAAACTCACCAAATCTAGCTAATTAATGATACAGCAAGGACTAAAACACACATGTAAATGTGTGTAATCGCATGTAATCATCTTTCTAATTTCCAAGATGGCTCTCATCTCCTCCAGCCTTGCTCAGGGAACAAAACAGGGCATTGTTTTTTTGAAATAGTGCCAAATGGTTTTTAGACTTAATAAGGATTATGGAACGGTTCTATATTTGATTTAAGGTATTTGGAGGAAATTTGACAGTTAAGAGCTTATACAAATAGATGATTTAGAAAATCAAGACTAGAGGTGCCTGGCTGGGTGGCTCAGCTGGTTAAAACGTTCAACTCTGGATTCCAGCTCAGGTCATGATCTCATGGTCATGAGATTGAATCCTGTATCGAGCTCCCCACTCAGCGTGAGTCTGCTTGAAATTCTCCCCGCCGCCCTTCCCCCTGCCTACGCATGTGTGCGTGCTCTCTTGCTCTCTCAAAGATAAAAGATCTTTAAAAAAAAAAAATCAGGACTGGGCGCCTGGGTGGCTCAGATGGTTAAGCGTCTGCCTTCGGCTCAGGTCATGATCCTGGAGTCCTGGGATCGAGTCCCGCGTCAGGATCCCTGCTCCTTGGGAGCCTGCTTCTCCCTTTGCCTCTCTCTCTCTCTCTCTGTCTCTCATGAATAAATAAATAAAATCTTTAAAATAAAAAAAATAATAATAAAAAAATAAATCAAGACTAGTAGATGGGCACAGTACATAAGCAAACAGGTGAAAAAGTAGAAGCATCTGAAACTGAGCAGTAAGAGAGCAGCATAGGAGGCGGTGCGACGTTTTGATAGACTAGTAGCAGCCAAGAAAACGCCAGCCATGACGGCTTAGAAATAGGGTCGGTCTGCTAGGGATTCTGGCCAGCTCGCCTTGTATTTGGAGGTTTTCAGTAAGTTAGTTATTTCTTTTTAACATTTGAAGGACTGATTTTATGTGTAGAATGTTAACTAATGTCAGTTTCTGAAATTCACTCTCTTCAGCTTCAAATTTACCAATTTATTTTCTGGCCTATACACCACAGAAAGTGGTGGTTTTGCTCTTGTGATTCTTGATCCGTACATTAAAAACTAGCTGAAATGAGAGTTGGTATGGTAAAGATTTAATGAACTGACAAAATGTTTCTATTACTTGCTAGAATGGTCAGAAGATTATATGTTAACTTTTCTAAAAACAAAAGTACTATTTTAATCAAGTATGTATTTCTTTCCTGTAGAGCCTCTGTTATGCACCTAAAGCCATATTGGAAACTCCAGAAGAAAGTGCGACCTCTGGAAATCAGCAAGGAAACTCTGAGAACTTCTATGAGCCACCAAGAAGCTATAGATGATGAAAAATGCAAAGCTAGCTACGTGAAACCAAGTGTCTTTCCTTCACCCTCTCTTGGTAAAGCATCATCTCGAAAGCCTTTTGGGATTCTTTCTCCAAATGTTCTGTGCAGCATGAGTGGGAAGAGTCCTGTAGAGAGCAGCTTGAATGTTAAAACCAAGAAGAATGCACCATCTGCAACAATCCACCAGGGTGAAGAAGGGGAAGGGCCGCTTGATATCTGGGCTGTTGTGAAACCGGGAAATACCAAGGAGAAAATTGCATTCTTTGCAGCCCACCAGTGTAGCAATAGGATAGGATCTATGAAAATAAAAAGTTCCTGGGATATTGATGGGAGAGCTACTAAAAGAAGGAAAAAATCAGGGGATCTTAAAAAAGCCAAAATACAGTTAGAAAGGATGAGGGAAGTCAACAGCAGGTGCTACCAGCCTGAGCCCTTTGCGTGTGGCATCGAGCACTGTTCTGTGCATTATGTGAGTGACAGTGGTGATGGCATCTATGCCGGGAGGCCTCTGTCGGTCATACAGATGGTCGCCTTCCTTGAGCAGAGAGCCAGTGCCCTGCTAGCTACTTGCACGAAAAACTGCACTAACTCACCTGCTGTGGTAAGGGTTCCTGGGCAGTCCAGAGGTGTGCTCTCAGCCTCCGAGCCCTTTTCTGCTCCTGGAGCTTGTGAAGAATCCACGGAAAGAGGAAATCCTGAGGTTGGGGAACCACAGAGTGAGCCAGTCCGTGTCCTTGACATGGTAGCCAGGCTGGAGTCTGAGTGCCTGAAGCGGCAGAGCCAGCGTGAGCCTGGGAGCCTCTCGAGGAATAACAGCTTCCGTCGGAATGTGGGCCGGGTGTTGCTTGCAAATGGCACTCAGGCTAATGAAGGCAAAACAAACAAAGGCACCTTGGAGGCACCAGACACTCAGGTGAATCCTGTGGGGTCTGTATCTGTGGACCGTGGCCCCTCAAGAGCTGACCGTTGTTCTCCTAAGGGAAATGAGGCCTGGGACAGTGCTCCTCGGGGCTGTCCGCCATTGCCAGCAAGTGTGAATTTCCTCACGGACAGTGCAAAATTTGAGCCGGATCAGCACACTGCTATGAAAAATGGCGATAGATATGATGTGGAAATGACAGAGGAACTTGCCGGGTCACCTTTTCCTCCTCACACCTGCTCTCAAGCCATTGAATTGCCCACCGATGCTGTTGATTGTATGAGTAGAGAGCTCGCACCGCTTACTAGCCAGAGTCCTGATCAGAGAAGAAGGGGATCTTTGTGCATTAGTATCACTGTGTCCAAGGTAGAGCAAGGCCAGCCTTCTAGTTCAGAGCCCTGCGAAGATCCACTTCCGGGGATGTTGTTTTTTTTGCCACCTGGTCAGCACCAGTCAGACTGTTCCCAGTTGAGTGAAAGCACAAGGGGGACTTCTGAGGCCAGCCAGTTTCACGATGCTGCGGAGGGTGACAGTGCATCGGAGGAAGAAAGGGTTCCCGCAGATGCCTTTGTCCTGCCAGCATCTCCGGTGGAAAGTACATTACCGGTGCTGGAGACAACCGGTTGGAAGAAGCAAGTGTCTCATGACTTTCTGGAGACCAGGTTTAAAATCCAGCAGCTTTTGGAGCCTCAGCAGTACATGGCGTTTCTGCCCCACCACCTCATGGTGAAAATCTTCAGGTTACTTCCCACCAAGAGCTTAGTGGCTCTCAAATGTACCTGCTGCTATTTCAAGTTTATCATTGAATACTACAACATCAGACCGGCAGATTCCCGCTGGGTGCGAGATCCACGATACAGAGAGGACCCTTGTAAGCAGTGCAAGAAGAAATACGTGAAAGGGGATGTGTCCCTGTGCCGGTGGCACCCTAAGCCCTATTGCCAGGCATTGCCCTATGGGCCAGGATACTGGATGTGCTGCCACCGGTCTCAGAAGGGCTTCCCCGGCTGTAAGCTGGGGCTTCATGACAATCACTGGGTCCCTGCTTGCCACACCTTTAATCGGGCAATCCATAAGAAAGCAAAGGGGGCTGAAACTGAAGAGGAATACTAAAGTCTGTGTGAGAGGCGACAAAAGGACTGATTTTTAAAATTGCAAACCACCACCTAGCTCTACCATTCAAGTGAATGTTGCCTCTCAGAGCCTGCACTCTAGGAGAATCTGTACTTATTCCATCAGGACTGCCATTGCTCAGGCTTTTTTTTTTTTTTTTTTTTTTTTTTAACTCTTGCTTTATGAGCTATACAAGGAAATTGGTCTCATTGTTTTAGAGTGGCGCCATTTGGTCCGGGGTGGTATCTCACAGTTTGATTCACTTGGCTGTGAATATGCCTGTTCTCCCAAATCAAATCCATTCTCAAAGGACAAAGACTTGCCACCATCAAGGACGTTCAGAAGAGTTCATTGCAGACTATGCAGGCAATCCCCAAAAAGGGGTTCCAGAAATGTTTTAAGCACTGGCACCATATTTGAAATAAGTGAATAGTGTCCTATGGAAAGAAGAGCAGCACTCTTTGGATGAAAAGTATGCTTACAAAGGAAAAGTCAGGCACCTTACCTTAGCCCTTGTATGCTTGATCTGTGCGATTGAAGTTTGTGGTTGGAGATGGATTTCATGCCCTGTGGTGTTTACAGTGTATATAATGGTTGTGTTTTCATAGGGCTATGAAAGTGCACATTAAACCCGAGCGCCTTTACCTTAGATGAGTGCTTTTGGCCCCTCTGTAAATAACACTATTAAATCCAGTTGTATATAGTGGACAACAGACTGAACATAATCCCCACAATGCAGCTAGGATAGTGTTGCGGCTACAATTGTGTGGTTTTTTTTTTTTTAATTGTCTTGTCTTAAATTTGTACATCCTGTATAAAATATGAATGTTTCCCAAATAAACTATGAATGTTTCCTGTATAATATATGAATGTTTCTGAGAAGAAACTCTAAATAGTTAAGAGGTTAACCTGTTGAAGATACCAAATAATGGTTTAACTGGACAACCTTATAATTAGCATAGAGAACAATCCTTTGTTATATTTTAGTGATCCTCCAAGAATGAGAAGATATTATATAGTCAGATTATAACATTCTTGTCTACTTTACTCTTTCTGTCTGGTTACAAATTTTTTTTTTTAACTTCAATAAAAACATGCATCTTAAATGGGACCTGCGTTGCTGACATTTTATCTTCCTTTTTCGAGGTAATTAATAATGGAGGATTATGTTGTGAATTGAAATAAGAATTTAAAAAATTTTTTGAGTCGTTAGGGGATGGGAGAGAGAAAATTGTTTTTCTGCCATGGAAAAGAGACCATCTTCAGTTAACATTATGAGCTTACATTTTTGCAACACTTTATGCTTATTTTTTTTATTTGTCGTAACTGCTACATCCCCTGTTGGAGGCCTGTGTCACAGCTTGTCTAGTAATCGTTAAGTCAGTGAGGAAATACTCAGGTCTGTGGTCCTGTAGTGCTGGGTGGGGCTGGAAGGTGTTGAGCCCCAAAAAGCTGCTAGGTTGGTTTGAAGTCAGGTACCCACCAAAGCGTGTCCGCTTCACGCTGTGGAGGAGCATGATGAATGTTGCAGGGAGGTGATGAGTGCAGGCCATGATGGCCCTGAAGGAGAGGAGAGGTAGAGGTTGAGGAGGCTTCGGCTAGGTCAGCCAGGCAGAGTGGGACAGGACAGGAGCCAGGTGGAGCCAGGGTCACCCGTGGCCGAGGTGCTGGTGGCCATGGAGCAGCTTCCACACTGGAATCTGCCTTGGGCTCTCCTGCCCCTTAGCCGGAGGCAAGCTGCTCCTTCCTCCCTGAAAAGGCAGGGTACTAAAACTGAAAAGTGTCTCTCAATGCCAAACAAGTCTGTTCCTGTCAAGCAATGATAAGGATACCTCTGACCGCACTAGGCTGGAGCCTGTGACACGGGTCGGGGAGAGGCTGAGAAGAGCTTACCTTTCCTTCGTGGTATCTGTGCCCTTCCTCATGACTCGCCGCAGCGGAGGTATGTTGGAAATGCTTTTCAGTTCGAGTGCCCTGGGCTGAAGTTTCCAGTGCTCGCCCTTCTCCCCTGTGGTTTGCTTTAGACTGGCAGTCTCCGCACGCCTTCCTGATAGCTTCGTCATGGCTCAGGATTTAGGATTAAAGCTGATCTGCACACACAGGATTTAGATGCAGCTGGGCATGTGGAAAGTGCCCAGAAAACCCAGCTGTCGCCGTTACTAGCTGTTGGTTCTACGTTTGCCCAGGTGGACGCACAGAATGTCTTGCTTGGTTTTCCCAAGCCAGCCATTCCGGATCTGGGTTTTGCATGGGACACAAAGCCATGACTCGGGCTGACTGAGAGCAGAGGACAAGGTAAGAATGCCCCAACCCTGTTTTGGCATGTGATCCTCGGGGGCCTTGGAAGTCACTGACGACCCCTTTTGAACATTGTGGCCGGGCCCTGTTCCCAGTGCTGTCTGTGTGAATGATGGAGAATTTTAGCAGGTGGCCTCAGAGGCCCCCCCCCCCCCAACCGCCCCTGCTCCTGATTTAGACGGGTGTAGCTTTCCCCTGAGGGGAAAGGTGCTGTGCGTCAGAGCCCCCTAGTGCCAAGCTGCCCAGAACAGCCCGCGTTAAATTTCTGGCATCAGTGCAGCACTCCCTGCTTTGCTGCGCTGCTGTAGGATTGTGGACCCTAGCTGCCTCCCGGCCGTGGGGACCCAAATAAAGACTTCCACCTTCGGCTTTTGTTCAGAGGCTTTGGTGTGCCCGTTTCCTCTCCCACCGTTAGAAAAAAATCAGAGAAATCTGGGAGTCAGAGAGCCCTCTGCCCCCATCTCTGGGGCAGTCTGGCTTTGTCCCCTGCTCAGTGGAGGACATCAGATAGCCAAGGCAGGGATGAATTGGAAATGGGAAAGGGGCAAAGAAAAAATTTGTTTTCAGGCCTTATCAAAATGACTCTGGCATTAAAATGGCCATGTGAAAGGATCATTCAAGACTGACGGCATACCCTGCCTGAGCAAACTGCTAGCTCTGTGCTCGGGGTACCTCCTTGGGGACCACCCTGCCCTGTCCCACCCTCATTTGGCTGCCATCTACATCTCCTGCCGCTCTCCCATTTTATGGATCGGTCTTGCTCCCCCACTACTGTAGCTTCAGAGAGAGCAGCTTGGTCATGCCATCCCCCCGGTGCCTCACACACAGTACATGCTGCTAGTGACCATGTTACTGTGAAGGGTGCTGGCACGTTCTGGTGGCCCTGGGCTGTGCTGTAATTTTCCATCCCAAGTACGAGAAACCTGAAGTGGGAGGATTAAAGGGATCTAGGAGGATTAAAGCTGGTTCCATGGGGCCATTCTTGGTTAGGGATGTTCCCAAAGCAGCTCTCTGAGTTTGCTGGGTAACCGTCAGTTGTGCATTTGGTATGATCTGGGCTCTGTTGCTGGTGGCTCTTCTGACCACAGGCTGCTTTGGGCCTTGGGGCTGCAGAAGGCTGGGGGCTGACAGTTATTCATGATCTAGGGGCTCCCTTTCCGGGCTCTGTCCGAATATCCCTCCTAACTTGGACTTGTCAGGGTGTCCCTGCCCGCCTGTATGGACTGGCCTTGGAGCCTTTTTCTTACATGGGTATTCCCAGGCATCTTCCACAGCTTTCACTGCCTTCATTCTTCACTCAGCAGACTGGCTATCCTCCTCTCCTTCATCCCACAAAAAGAGACAGCCTGCCTCAAAACCGGAATGAAGCCAGTCTGCCCCAAACTCCCTGCTGTGTATACCGTAGCCTTCACTGATGAGAGCTGAGGTTACATAGCTCTCCTTGTCAGGTACCAACGTTGTGCTGAAGTGCGTTCTCTGCCGTGCACCTCACCTAGCATTTGGGGAAGCTGGTCCTTGCTACCCCTGCTCTTCCCCTGGGTTCAAATGAGCTGGTGTTGCAATCTTTGTGAGTCGGTAAAAGTACCTCTGGTGGGGAATGTGCAGTCCCTTCTATTGATGTTCATGCTGTTCCTAAGTTTGTGGCCATAGCGAGTGTTTGCACAACCTCATGGGAAGAACAAACATCTTTGTGGTCATGCTCCCTTGGGTGACCTCCAGTGTATTTATGCCTAAGCAAAACCAGTCAGGCAGCACCCCTATTCTAGGCAGCTCATTGGACCTTGGTGTTAGCTTAGAGGAGCGGAGCCACTAATGTTGGTAGCTGAGGAGTCAGGAAGAGAGGGGTGATAGTCTCTTAAGCTGCAACAAGTCTTGTGAGAGGTGATGTTCCTTTAAAAAGCAAAATGAACTCCCCCCACCCCCAGAAGGGCCCTTCCATCCACTCTTTAGTTAGCAGAGAAAAGGCCTCAGGACAAATTAGTTAGAGGACCCTTTGTCTCACATTCTCTTTGGAACAATGAAACAGCAGGAATTCGGTTCTAAAGTTGGCATTTAGGGGAGAAATGGCATACAGCTGAAATTACTCTTGGAAGTCCTCTGTGTCCATCACCCGGTAGAGAACGATCTGTGCCACGCGTAGGCGTGAGAAATGTCTAAGGCGTGAAAGGGGAGGTGCTTTTCTGTGCACAGCAGAAACAGGCTTGAGGGATGGGCACGCTCCCTCCCAGTTAATCACTGCCTATCACCCGTGCTCTTTAAATTACTTCCTTTCTCCCCCCGCCCCCCCCCCAACAGTTGATTTCCAAACTGGCATTTTCAGGTGTCAGTTAAGTAGTATGAAGAGTATGATGCAGTTCTTCAAAAACCAAATTCAAACTAAGTTGCCGATCAGTAGAATGTAGAGAGCGAGACTGTGTTTGTGTCAGTCCCCGCCTGGTATGAGGTGAGTTAGACGTTCCATTTGCACAACTGAGTGCAGTCCGGTGGGGGTGTGGGTGTTGCCAGGCCTGACGCAGCAGCCTTCCCCGTTCCCGGACTGAGCCGTTGGCCTTCAGTCTGTTCTTCCTCATCAAGCCCCCTTTCTGGAGGCCGCTGAGCAGGATTCTCCTGCAGGGCATGTAACCTGCCACTTTCATTTCAGCCCTGATTGACTCCTGAGAAGAGATCGGTGATGAGGCTGCCCCAGTATGCAGCTGGGACCTCTCCCGTTACCTGTTTCTTCTCTGTGGCGAGTGGTCTTGGCTTAAGGCCCCTCAATCTGTTCTGGTCTGTGCTCTGGTTCTTCACTGCACAGGGTCTCAATAGGAAAGTGGGGGCACACCCCAAATGAGTGAATTCAAGGAGGATTTATTATAAGGGTGTAGGTAGAGGGGCAAGCCTTCCCCAGTATTTTTGTGGCTCAGGGCAAGAATACAAGTATGACCCTTCTGCAGGCCCTCTCTGGCCCCCCATCTTACTTTTTTTCACATTGATGACATGTTGAAATAATATTTTTGGGTATTTTGAATAAAATATAAAAATTTTTACCTATTACCACCTTTTTAATGAGACTAACAAAATTTAGTCACATATGCAAATTCCATTATTTCCACTGGACAGTGCTTATTCTGATTCAGTAGTGCCCCAAATTCTGCATTTTTTTAATACACAGACTCATTTATAATCCCATCTTTTAAAAAATATTGGAGTGTAGTTGACAATGTTCTCTTAGTTTCAGGTGTGCAACATAGTGATTCAGCAATTCTGTACATTACTCAGTGCTCACCACAGTGAGTATAGTTACCATCTGTCACATACAGTGTTGTTGCAGTATTCCTCCCTATGCTGTACTTTCCATTTCTGTGACTATTTTTTAGTAAGCTCTATGCCCAGTGTGGGGCTTGAACTCATGACCCCGAGTGAGCTGTATGCTCTACTGAGTCAGCCAGCCAGGCGCCCCCGTGACTGACTTTGTAACTGGAAGTTTGTACCTCTTAATCACCTTCTCGTCTCATCCTTCCCCTCTACCCCTCTGTCGACCACCGTTTCCCTATTGATGAGTGTGTGCATTTTTTTGAGATGAAATCATGGTGTTTCTCTGTGTGAATTATTTCACTTAACGTAATACCCTCTAGGTGCATCCACGTTGTCACAAAAGGCAAGATCTTGTTCTTCTTTATGGCAGAGTAATATTCCGTTGTGTATATACACCAGATCTTCTCTATTCATCTATCGATGGACATTTGAATTGCTTCCATATGTTGGCTTTGTAAATAACAAACACTGCCATAAACATAGGGGTACATATATCTTTTTGAAATCAGTGTTTTCATTTTCTTTGGGTAAATACCCAGTAGTGGAATTACTGGATCATGAGATAATTCTATTTTTACTTTTTGAGAAACCTCCATACTATTTTCCACAGTGGTTGCACCAGTTCACATTCCCACCAACAGTGAGTGCACAAGGGTTCCTTTGTCTCCACATCCTTACCAACATTTGTTATTTGTCTTTTTGATACTAGCCATTCTGACAGGTGTAAAGTAATATCCCATTGTGCTTTTGATTTGCATTTCCCTGAGATGAGTCATGTTGAGAATTTTTTCATGTGTCTGTTGGTCATCTGTTTTAAGATTTTAAATAATCTCTACACGCAATGTGGGAAACTCACAACACTGAGATAAAGAGTTGCATGTCCCACTGAGCCTGCCAGGAGCCCCTGTCTTCTTTAGAAAAAATGTCTATTCAGGTTAGGACTTGGATTGATTTTTTTTGTGTGAGTTGTGTAAAATATATATGTATTTTGGATATTAACCCCTTATTGGATATTTCATTTGCAAATATCTTCTCCAATTCAATAGGTTGCCTTTATGTTAACAGTTTCCTTTGCTATGCAAAAGCTTTTATTTTGGTGTCATCCCCAAATCCCATACTGTGTATGCGTTGAGTTTTATGGTTTCAAGTCTTGCATTTAGGTCTTAACTCCCTTTTGAGTTTTTCCGTGTGTATGGTATAAGAAAGTGGTCCAGTTTCAGTAGCTGTCCAGTTTTCCCATTTAGAAACTGTCTTTTCCACATCGTATATTCTTGCCTCCTTTATAATGTAGATTAATTGACCATATACATGTGGGTCTATTTCTGGGCTCTCTATTCTGTTCCGTTGATCTATCTGTTTTTGTGCCAGGACCATCATGTTTTGAGTACTATAACATTGTAGTATATCTTGAAATCTGGGGTTTATGATACCTTCAGCTTTGTTGTTCTTTCTCAAGACTGCTTTGGCTATTTAGGGTTTGTGGTCCATACGAATTTTAGGATTATTTGCTATTTCTTTTTTTCCAGGGTATTTTCTCACCAGATCCTTGGAGTGTGCTGGTGGTGGCTCTCTCTCATTGACCATTTCACAGCTGAAGTTTAGAGGACTTGCCCAAAGCCCACTCCATTTTGTTGATGTAACTTTTAATGACCACCCATCCGTTAAGGACAAAGTTATCCTCAGTGCTTCCCATCTGCCTCACCCTGATTCCTGCGTCAGTCATGATGTAACTGGGGTAGGCACTAGACAGGAGCATGGTTTTTAAGTGTTACCTAAGGAGGTAGAGGGGCACTAGCCCTGAAGCACATGCCGTATCTGGGAACCCTTCCGTTTCCTTGCCTGCGTTCCTCCTGCTGCTGGGTGGCTTTCTGCAGGCAACAGTTCCGTCGTAATCACTCCTGGTATCCCTGTTACCTGCAGGTAACCCCTCTCTGTAATCTAACCTGAAAGGGGGTGGAGGGAAGGGGGAGTGATTTTCCAAACTACTTGGTTTTCATCTCAATTTAATAGATCCCCTCTAACCTCCCATACTTCACTTTCTCTCTTGTCCTGAAAAGTCTGGGCAGGTTCCAAATGGGCAACCTCCCCACGGAGCTGCTGTGAGACACCCAAGTCACTGTAGGGCATGTGCATCATATGATGGCTACAAAAGAAAAATGCATCTTTAGAGATAAAGTATGTAACTGGGAAGCAACTAGTTCTTGCCAGCTTACCAGAGAGGGACCGTTACTGTTAATACCACCATGAGCTATAATTTTTAGGATTACCAGACCTTTTTCCTTACCTTAGCAAAAGAATTCTTAAAAAATTACCCTATAATCTGTATAAATTATTCCAGAGCTAAATCTCATTTTTGCTTCCCTCAATGTATCAATAGAAACAAGTAATCAGTTTGAAAAAGACACACATATTAGCAAAGTACTGTTAAAAGATTTATTGCAATAATACAATAAAAGTTTAGAAAACATTTGTTATGACTCAAACTGGTTTGGAAGTCGCAGAGTAATAGGAAATTCCTGCAACATGACACCACAAGGAGATTCTCAGATGTAGTTCTTCTAAAAACAGCATGCCCCCAAATGTTCTTTCCCAAATTATCAATACATGAATCCTTAAGTGAATTCTGTCCATACACCCAGTGTTGACATACTGTTTTTCCCCTTAACTTACAGATGTGCAAAACTTCTTATATTCCATTACAAAAAAGTCTTTAACAGACCATTTTAAGCAGCCTATCTGGTGCCTGTAGGTTTTTATTAGTATTACCTTGTTTCAACAAATCATTTTATATGGAAAACATGACCAAGTTCTATGGCTTTTGTTTAAAAAAAAAAAAATACCAGCTTCAACTTTTTAAAAAGCTGTTTACATATGGTTCTGGCACCTACATGAAAGATTTTAATGAGCAGCAAAGAGAGTAGAAAAAACAGTGGTTGAAATGTATATTTAAGAGTATTTACAGAGTGGATCCAGTGCAAAATAATGAAAACCAAAATATCTCAGCAGTGTCAGCCAGTATGTTGGTGTTCAAAACCACTAAAGGGTTTGATCATTTAACCCTAAATAAAGTGCCTCTAGTTGATATAAAAAACAACAAAACATACCCTATCAATCCCTATTTCCCGTATCCTTTAAGTTTTGTTGAATTACTCTCTAGATAGGAGTTGTGATCTCTGGATTCTATTCTTTAGCTTAATTTCAAATTCATGGTTTCTTAAGTGGTCTGCTTGAGAGAAACCATGACAACTCCGGATCTTTTAGCTGAAGTCAATCTCTATCCCCAAGCCCCAAATCTGTCTTTCATCTTAGCTTGAAACTTTTTTTTTTTTTTTGAGGGTTTGAAGTGCCTAGACAACCCTTCTATTAAGTTCATTTGGTATTTTGTTCAAGTACCCATTCCCTATGAACTTCAGACCTGGATGGTATAATGCTAGCTCAGCAATCATGAAGCTGAGTACTTGACACCAGCTATTGAGAACCCACATGGAGAGAAGCCTGTTTCCTCCCTAAGTGGAAAATTCATAGAGTCAGGGAACTTGGAACTCCTGGATGGGAATAAACACCCTTCTTCTGCAACTCTCCCAAACATTAAATATACCAATAGCAAAAGCTATATAGCACCTCGGATTTGGAGGCAAAGTATCAACTATAATAATTACAAGAAAAGAAGCTAGGGTAGGGTAAGTCTCTGATTTATCTGAGGTACTGTCATGCTAATCACACTTAACAAGATATGGTAATAATGCCTCTTAGGAATTTTTCATAGGATTTCTTTTTGTAGTTGTTACATAGGACTTTTCTGTAATTATTAAAAATAAAAAACTACTTACATATTTGTACATAATGCCTCTCTACAGTTTTCTTATAAGATTGTCACTAAGAGAATGACAAGACGACACATTAGCTGAAAATGATCTCTTGGTGAGGGAAAATTCTGTCAGAGAAGAGTAGTATCAGCTCTGATTTGCTCTGCGTTTCTGAGTGAAGGGAGTGTCCCTAGAGCAACAAAGACCTCTAAGAAAACAAGCAGGATGGTTTTCCCTGGGAAAACCTGCCACCTACTGAATCCCTTAGAAAAAAATGGGGACACCAGAAGAATGACCAGAGGCCATTTAGTTAAGTGGCTTTTAACCTGTGCCCAGGCAGGCATTTAACTTACACAAGGGAACTACCTTAATGACTTTTCACTCAAAAAGTAAATTCAATTTCAAAATGCACATAGTGTATAGAAATTCAATAATCTAGGTGAGAATGAACTAATTCCTTTCAGAATATAAGAAAATAGTTTTTAAATCTCCAGGCAATCCTTGTAGCTGGGATTTCCTCTGTTCATGGATGCGGGTCAAAAAATAAGAGAGACTTTATTTCTTTGGCGTGTGGGAGAAATAAAAATAGGAATGTCTGACAAGCTACGACAGCAGCAGCATGAGTGAAATAATTTTTAAACTACCCCTTCCCCCACACACACAAAAAGCCCCTCCCTTCCAAACAAAACCAACATCCTTGACCTAAAAACCAAAGACGACCAGATTCTAAAGAAATCAAGTATTTCAAATTGCCTGCTGGTTCTCTATACAAAAAATGATGGCATAAGCACAAACTCATATGAAACAGTTTTTATCTTTCAAGTCCTACTCATCAAGAATCACTTCCTTGTGATTCAACTTCTAAAATGTAAAGTGTTCAGGAAAAGTCTCAGCATCACAAGGACCGATGTGTCAGCCCGCCTCTGCGGGTCCTGTGGCCCATGGCCAAAGGGAGCCCAAAGGAATTTTCTGCTTCAACAGAACAGAACACACACACTCGCCTTTCTTCCGCCAACACACTCGCCTTTCTTCCGCCAACACAGGTCTGGGCAGAAGGACCTCTGACCCCACTGTTCTATTTTAAGCATGTGGGTCACCCCCATCGGCCATCTGATACACAGAAATGCTTGTCTCCCTGCTTTAAAAAAAAAACCCAACGGTTTAACCTCTTTTTGTTCCAGGCACTACCCTAACTGAACACACGAAGTTTACTGGAGCACAGTGGAAGAACAACTTTGACACAAACCTGGCGCGTTTCGGTCCGCGTGCATCAGCGGTGTCCAGTGTACGCCTTAAACCAGGAGGTCACCGAGGCCGCGGCGGACGAGATCATCCCCCCGGCACTGCTGCTCGCACCGGGCGGGGACAGCTGGCCACTCTGGCTCTGGGAGCCTTCCACGGGCTGCGAAGGGATATCACAAAACCGTGGGCTCGGCAAGTTCTCCCAGTCCGTGCCCAGGTCGGTCTCCTCATCACTGATGCGCTCATCGCCGCTCTCAGCAGATTCTCCGGCAACGCCGGGCTCCACGATCTCCATGGACTCCTCCAGGTCCGCTCGCACTTCAAAGGGTCCCGACCTGTGCGCACACAACCAGCACTGTGACGACGGTGACACAGGCCTGACGGGACCTAGAGGTCCACCCGTTTCCCAAGCCTACACTGGCCCCCTGATGGTCTGTAATGGCGGCCTGCTTCACCTAAATAACTGCCATCCAAGGAAGGAATAAAACCACACCACCACTCTGTTCGAGTGCACCTACCCGATTTGTGAAGATCCTGGATGGAAAAAAACCCATCCACCGAGACTAACCCTGCTGGTCCAAAGTACAATTTCCTCTTTAAACAACTGCAGTATCTATGCATTCCAATGAGACAATTCTGACAAAAACAGTCACTGGATGTAGACTCTGGGCTGTCGGTGGAACAAGTAATAAACTATAGAAAAAAACGTACAGATGTTCTCTGCCTTATGGAAGTCCCCAATTTGTACGTTCTTATGACTCAAAAGAGCCAACTGGTATGGTTGCATGCATGTTAGCAGTGCTTCCTTGGATTGGTGTCAACAGCAGGCTTGGGCACCCATTTTAAGATATGATCGCAATTTTCTAGGGGCCCACTTATAACAGAATGAGTTATAACTATTTAGAACATAGTCATCTGGAATAATCCATATTTCTGCACTGTATTTTTGGAGAAAACTATCCCCCAAAGGTCCCTGATGACATCATTGTCTCCAAATCTAATAACCTCCCTCAGGCCTCACCCTCTGGGACAGCTCCTGAGCGCCGCTGTGGGGCGGTGTCAGCAAACCCCACCCAGGCCCCCTTCCCAGTGCCTGTCAGCCCCTGCCTCACGAGAGCCCGGCTGCACTGGCTTCGGGTGGGCAGTCACCCCACCACCCCCTGCTCTTCTCCTAGGATTTCCCGGTAGCCAAGGCCCCCCAGCAGCCCCTCTCCAGCGCTGCCCCCAAGATAAGGACACATGCCTCCGATAATGACTAGGGAAAATGATGGGGGTTAGCAAAAATCAAATGACAGAGATCTAGAATAGGTACAGCCTGCCATTTTAGTCTATGGCCCAAAATTCTTTATGGCCTTAACAATGACAAAAGCCTAGCGATGGCCTCCCATAATGTACCTGACCACACCTGCACCTTCCGACTCACTTTCTCCAGGGTCAAGCAGGCTTTGTTCCTCCAAGACAACCTTGCTTCCTGGCTGCACCAGCAACAGTAACAGCTAACACTTCTGTCCCAGGCACTGTTTTTAGGGCTTTACAAATATTCATTAAATTGGAAGATGCACCAGAGGGTTTCCCTTTGGTCTCCTGTGAGCAATTTGCATTATCAAAGAGCCCCTCTGACCAGGGGCTCCCAAGTTTACAAGGCCTCCATGTAGCCCAGAAGTCCTTACTTTTCCCAAGGGGTGAAGGCAGCAAGAACTGGGAGACTCTCCCCAAGAACCCCCCACCTCCCCCTGCAGCTTTTCCAAACTAACCAACAACCACTGAAACCAGCATCTTAGCTGAGTATCCCTTTCCTGTTTCCTTAAAAGGCTCTCCTTACAATCCATTTCTTTTCTCTTTTCCTTTTTCCCCTTGGTAAACAGGTCTACTCCTAAGATTTATTTTTTTTGATGCTTCTCCTTCCTCCCAGCTTCACTGCCCGCCAGGGCTCTCCACCTGAGCGCCAACCTTTCCGGCTCATCTCTCCTTATCTGAGCCAGGCGGCCCTTCTCCAAACAAGCCAGCTGGGCCTCCGCCCTCATGCTCCTGCCTGAGATCACCAAGTAAGTCCCCTTTCGAGCCTCAACACATCCCCCCCCGCCCCAGCTCAGGTCCTCACTGCACCACCACCGCCTCATGGCCAGCGTCTGCCTCCAGTCAGCCCCACCCGCCTCAGCGCGCCAGAGACCTGCTTCTTTCTCTCCTCGTGGCGGCTGCCTCTGAAAACTGTTCATAACGTAGCATCTTAGCGGGTCCCCGCCTTTCCTAAACACAGGGCCCTCTCATTCTGTCCTGTTGAGCTTTGCTGTCCAGGGGCCTCTACAACTAACGCCAGATGAAGCCTGCCTTCCTGCTAGCTCAGAGGCACAGCCTGTTTTCTGTTCCTCTCTGATGTCACCTTATCTGCATGGCACAGGACTGCCATGGTCCCCAGACCCCCTCTCGACAGGTTTTCCCAGGAGACAGGAGTGATACTTCCTCCAGGAGAGCTCCCCAGGAAGCCACTTGGGACTTCAGTTCTCTGCTGGAATCCCACAGGGCAGAGTCTAGTGACATGGAACAGGTACTCCATGAAGTATTGCAACTGAAAAACCAGTGGATGATTCCCAAAGTGGCCAGCTGGAGCAATTTTTGTTGCCCAGCATACCCTGAGCCACACACATCACACAAAATTAGCAAAAGAATTAAATCTTTTACGCTTAATGTCATCAGGGAATAAAAATTACTAATTTTCTCAAGATGCTGCAAGGAATTATTCTTCTCGATTAAGGCAACAAAAAGACCTTTTTGGTTTTTTAAAACTCTCTTTTGCAAAATACCTTATTTCAAAAATATTACCGGACAGAATACAGAACATCAAAAATGAACTCCAATGTAAACTACGCACTCTGGATGATAATGTTGTTAACGTAGGCACCATCATGATAAAGACTGAATCCGATAAGAAAAATCAACAGATATTAAATCCAGGGGGAAATTCTGTTGAGCAGGATAACTGCATGGTCTCAAAGTGGCTCCCCACAGACTGCTTCTTAGTGGCAAGGAAGGAAAAATCGGAATTATACAGTGGAAAAGGTGGAAAGCATCGTGACTGGGTGATCAAATTAACATCACCAATGAGGGACAGATGGCCACTGTGGCCCCCAGAGTGTCCAGGAAACACTCCTGGCCCAGGCGGTGTTCCAGCCTTGAATGCACAGAATTCCTGGAATCTCACTCCAAGGAAGCACCAAGTTCAGAATGAAAGTTCTATTAATACAAAGGGAAAAACGTTAATGTTGTTAAAGACAAAGTAAGTTATGGAAAGGTTCCAGATTTAAAAGAGGTTAAAGAAATATAGCAATTAAATCCAGCACCAGACTCTAGGTTGGACCATATATTGGAGGGGGAAATGCTGTAGAGGACATTAATCTGGTCCACAGACAAAATGTGCAGATGGGCAGCGGATTGAACTATTCTATCAATGTGAAATTTGCTAATGTTGGTAACTGTACTGTAGTTAAAGAGGAAAATACCCCTATTTTTAGGAAATACATATATAAGTATTTAGGGGTCAAGAACCGTGATATATGTATATCACTTACCCTCACAGGATTCAAGAAAAAAAATGTGTATGCGTGTGTCTTTATGGAGATAGATTACACAAATGATAAGGCAAATAGGGTAAAACGGTAACAAAGGTGAGTCTGGGTAAAGGGTATATGTCTTTGTACTACTTCTATTTTTTGCAATTTTGAATATTTTTGCAAGTTTGAATTTATTTCAAAAAAAAAAAAAGGTTTATGTTGGATTCTGAATGGGATCCTTCCTTCAGCTGGTCTCCATGGACACAGGACGTCCCACCCAGGTTCCGGTAACAGCCTTGACTCTGACTGAGGCAGGTGTGGAAGGGGACTTCTGAAGCTCCAGCTCCTGGCCTCTGGCCCACAGACCACCAGCTCGGGGGCAGTGAGCCTGGCTGAGTATGCGTACCTCTGTCACACAGACCCCTGCCCTAACTGGAGAGCTGACTCCAGGGCAAGCCCAGAGAAAACTTCAGACCCTCCAAAGAAGTCCACCCCTAGCAGAAGACAGCCTGTTTTTGGAACCACCACCAATACTGGATATCGTCAATCCTTTCCATTTTTGCCAAACTGATGGGTGAAAACTGGAAAGCTGTTTTGAATTGCACTTCTTTATTCTTGATTGAGGCTGAAGACTTTTTTCATTTGAATACTGATTACTTGCATTTCTTTTGTGTGAACTGCCTGGATTAATCCTTTGGCTGTTTTTCTATTAGGTCTCCCTTTCTTTTACAGATTTGAAATTTTAATCCATTGTCTGATATACAGACTGCAAAACAGATCTGTTGCTTATCTTTTAACTTTATGGAATCTGGTATTTTACCAAAGGCATTTAGAGTTTTTACACAGTAAAATATGTAACTCCTTTCCTTCATGGTTTTGGGGTTTTTGTGGCTTGCATGGGAATTCCCTCCCCATCCTGTGATTATAAAACACTGTCTTTCTCCTATTTTATAGGGTTTTTCTCTTCAATAAAATAAGGTCTTTTCTATCATCTGGAATTTATTTTTATATACAGAATGTAGTATGAGTTGAGCTTTGTTCTTGTGTAAATACCCCACTAGCCCGCCGCTATCAATCTATTATTATCCAATTCAACATGCTGGCCCTTGTCGTGTGACGCTCGGGACACAGGGACAGGGCAGGTCTCTGGACTCTCTTCTCTTCGTCTAATTGCTCCACCTACTTGCATGCTCCACCTTGTTTTAATTACCTTTATACTATGTTTTAAAGAGGGCCAAGCCCATCCTTTACTATTCTTTTCCAAAATTTCCTTGCAGCCTGTGCTTCTAGTTCAACTTCCGAATTAGCTTGTCAAAGTTCCATGAAATATCTGTTGAAATTCTGATCAGGTTTCCTTTTGGGGAGAAGTAGCATTTTTGTAATACTCAGCCTTCCTCTCCTAGAAAATCCTGAGGGTGTTCACTGCCTCAGGCCTTCTTTCATTCAGGCCCACCCCTCGTGCAGTGCCTGGCAGACATTCAAGAAATAGGTGTTGAATCATTTTTTTCAAGTTTTATATTTTCTTTGTATGGTCTGCATATATTTTGTAAAGATTAGTCCTAGAGAATTTATAGTTTGTGTGGCTACAGTAAAGGGAACGCTTTTCTCATTCCATCTTCTGACTAGCTGTCAGCACGTAAGCAAACAAGCTCTCTTGGATGGCCAGTTCACCCATCATACCCTCCACAACAACGCCAATCTAGCTTCTTTCTTTCCAACATAAATATACCTTACACTTCTCTGTAAAACTGTTCTGCCTCGCCCAAGCCTCTGGAGCCATGTGAACGTAGCAGTGACACAGGCATCCTCTTGTTTTCCTCACTGTAGAGGAATGCTTTTATTAAACATCCATGGAAGGAACAGGTCATTAAATATAGTCTTTTCTGTAGGCTTATGGTAGATATCCTTTATTAATAAACTATTTTTAATTTGCAACTAGTTTTCTTTACTTATTCATAGGAACGGAATTTTATTCACTGCTTTTCTGGCATCTATCAGGTTGATCTTATAGGTTTTTTCTTCCTTTTTAATCTGTTCAGGTAATGAAGTGGTGTGTACTGGTCAAAAGCATGAGTATCTACCACTTCGTGGAAGTGCTGGGACCCTGGACCTACTACGCAGACTGCCTCTGTGATCAGGGGCACGAATTACTTGACCACGCTAAGCTTCTGTTACCAGCCCCCTCCGTAAAATAAGAGTAAGCCCACCTATGATTTAAGGCATGTCACGTAGTTGGCTGAGGGTCAATAAATATTGGCTCAATAAATATTAGTTCTTATTATTAATTTCCTAATGTTGAGCCCTATATAAATAATGTATAAAGAGGATGGCAAACAACCCACAGAAATCAACCACTAAAACCGGGATGGATTTCTAACAGGTTCATGTGGTTTATGAACTAATGAATGGAACTTGAGGAGAGGAGCATAAACTCCCTATAAGATGGCACAAAATTCTAGGTGTGTGTGTAGTTCCCTGGAGAGAGTGCAGAGCTTTTTCCAAAGCATTCTATGTCCCAGGAAAGTTACTATTTTAGGTGGCGGGGAGAAACACAAGCCAGTGGCTAAGAGCAGATTACCATGGCAAGCTCCCTGCAATGTGGAGAAAGCCAAGCACCCTGGCCGGTGGAAGGGACCTCCCCTGAGCCTTGGTTCCAGTCGTAAAAGCAAATGAACGATGGGAAGGGGACTCCCCAAAAGAACGTTCCCACCTTTTATTTTCTTGGTCCTCTTTCACAAGTGCAGATACACTAAACCAAGTCATATCTCAGAAGTGAATGAACAGACTGCTAAGAGTGTGGAAAAAGGACAGATACTCAGAGAGGGGTGACCCGAATGGTACTAAAGAAAAGCTTCCTCTGTGTCACATTTTTTGGGCTGAGAGACCAGGAAGATCCCATAGACTAGCCCTGGTTTGTCTTTTTTGTTAGACTCCTGTTTTTAAGCTAATGGATTTTAAACTAGTTCACCCCATAAACTTGAAATACCCTTTATCTCCAATAGATGGTGGCCAGAGAGACAAAGAGACCGGGAAGAACTGTCACAGTGGGAGGAGGCATGAAAGGAAAGGCACAGGAAAAGGGGCAGACACTACACAGTGCTGAGAAGGAAAAGACGTGGAGTCTAAACACGGCTTCCGGGCTTCAAGGACGGCACGAGGCGGCCCCTTCGGGAACATGGCGGGTTCTTCTATTTCATTTTAGGTGTTAAAAATGTTTGCTATTAATTTCCTGAGAAATGATTATGTAAGGACCATAAAGGTTCAAATATGATTAGCCACTCTTTCCTTCTGTACAGGAGTGCATTATTTTTGTCCTTTGTGGAGACTCTGGGGGTGAGGACCAGGCCCCTGTGCTCTGCCGACGCACACGACAGCTCTATTAGAAGTACTCATAGCACCACCACTTAGAAAAAAGCAAGCCCCGTTCTTACCTGCCCAGGTGTTCAGAGTTCGGACTGACCAGGTACATTAGGTTCCTGAGAGTATGCAGTGGTTGTAACTGATCTAAGTTTACATGCTAGAAAAAGCAAAACACTGATTAATATTTTCAACCAGGTAACACATTAAAAATTAGCTCACAGTGTATTTTCCATACCTGAGAAAAGCACAGGTAGAGAATATTTGCATTCAGTTTCTTCACTGCTCGAGTAAATTTCTGTCTACTGAGATTTTCCCCACAAAATTCACTGGAAAACAAACATACAATTTGTAAAATTGTATCTTTTTGAGGAAATTCTATGGTAAAATGTCTATTTGGAAGAGTGTATTTTACACCACAGCTCAGTATAAAACAAACCCCATGTCATTTGCCTCTTTATAAGTTAGACTCAACAGAGACTTTCTGAGAATGAACTACTGCCCTCATGACGAGCAACTTCACTGCAGCTACAGAAATTACAAATGCAGATACCCTCTAACCAAGCAGTTCCACTTCTGAAAATTTATTCAACACAAATACTTGCACACCGATGAAAGGACGAATGTACAAGATTATTCTGTGAAGTATAAATAGGGGGCTGGTGAGACCCTGGCACACTTATACAAAGAAGCCTCTGTTAACTGTCCACTCTGTGGACAATGAGCTGGAGGCTCGCAATGGCCTGACGAGGCCCACCCAATTTGTACCCCCACCTTCTTTGCTGCCCTCGCTCTCCCCAGGGCTTGCTCCCCTCTTCCCTCAGGGTCACACGTGATCATACACCCGCCCACTCTCATACTGCAAGCCCCTTCTCTGCCTCCACGTTCCCATTCCCTTGCTTTCACTCTGCTTTAATGTCCTCCACAGGATTCATCACCATCGGACACACTGCTCATTTATTATCTGTCCCTCTGTTAGAATGAAGTGCCAAGAGGGCAAGGATTATGTTTTCATCACCACTGTATCCTCTCAGTGCCTAGAAAAGGGCTCCAATATTTGTTAAATACTCAAAAAGGTGTAAAACACCCTAGTATATCTTTTGTGTTTAAAAGGGGAGACAGATGATAATACGTATTTATTTGGCTTGAGATGTAAGGATGACTAGACAGGGGTAGGAAGGTCTTAGTACAACTGAGTATAACTTAGAACTGAGTACACTGTAAACCTTTACATTTTTTTTTAAAGATTTTATGTTGGGGCACCTGGGTGGCCCAGTCAATTACGGATCTGACTCTTGGTTTCGGCTTGGGTCATGATCTCAGGGTCATGAGATCAAGCTCTGTGTCAGGCTCCCCGCTCAGCACAGAGTCTGCTGAAAAGACTCTCCCTCTCCCTCTGCCTGCCTTCCCCCTCACCCCCACATGCTCTCTCTCTCAAATAAATCTTAGAAGAAGAAAAAAAGATTTATTTTTAAGTAAGCTCTACACCCAATGTGGGGCTCAAACTCACAACCCGGAGATCAAGAGTCACATGCTCCACCAACTGAGCCAGCCAGGCACTCCTACATTTTTGTTTGAATTTTTAAACCACCTGTTTTTATTTTAAAAAGTTAAAAAAAATATTCAAGTTATAATTTACCCAGTTCTTACACGTGAGCATACCCTCTGAAGGTCATAGTTTGTCGTTCAATTATTTTTCCAAATGGGAGAATTCTCTGTGGTCTTCTCAAAGACTTCATGTGCAATTATAAGATAATGAAACAAATTTGCACATTAGGCTTTTGAAATTAATCTCAGTATTTCACAGTCGTTTTTCTGGCTTAATAATACTTAAATTCCTGGTTTGGGTTGAATGAGAGTAAGCATACATAGGAAAACGACATCCACGGTAAAGATGACACTGCCACCTTCGATCACTTGCCTGTTGCACAGCCTTTTGGGGAGATTTATGTCAAGTATATGAGACAGAATGTTGACCAGCTGAGTCGCATAGCACAATGCAGCACTGATCGTGTAAGCAGGGTTACTGTGCTCCATGTCTGAAGTATAAAAACAACCATATACAAACAACTTTAAGTTCAACAAAAAATACCAATGAACCTAGATTTTATGATTTATAATTCTGTCATTACACTGTTGATGATTATGTTTCGCTCCTTATCAACATACTAATAAAAGGTTCATGGCCACACATTGTTTCATCATTTATGGTTTTTGCAGAGTGGACTGTAACCTCAACAAATGACCCCAGGCAGACCCAACATAAATGAAATTAAAATCTGAACTGCTTGGACCTGCGAATGTATTATTTATTAGAACAGTAAATGCCCAACTTAAATGTCACCCCTCAGAGAGGCCTCACCTAGGCTACACCTGTCTGGTGACAACACCTTTGTTTCGCCAGTACCTAGCATCGTACATGACAGAAAGCACATACTCACTGTGTATTTGCTAAATGACTAAGTGAACAATCTTTTCTCCACCGAAGAAAGCTCTAGAGGTTTTAAAGGGTTTTTCTACCGGGCTATTTCTATCTCCATTTCGGGCTGCTAAAACAAGCTCTTTACAAAGAAACTATAAAAACAGGATTCAACTGGCTAAATATACTAACTAGTGAGGTCTTTTCATATAAATAAAGCAATACTGGCCCCCAAAAAGTGAAATATCTAAAAAATGTTTTCAGTCCATTCACTGATGGACTGGATATAAAACGTGGTATATCCACATTACATACAATGGAATATTACTTGGTCATAAAAAGAATGAAATGCTAATTCATGCCACAATATGGATGAATCCTGAAAACATGCTATGAAAAAAAAGCCAGACACAAAAGGCCACCCATTGTAACCCATTTCTATGAAATATCCAAAAGAGACACATCTGTAGTTACAGAAATCAAAATTACAGATCTTCCTTGAGTTACAATGGGGTTATGTCCCGATAAACTCATAAACTGGAAATATCCTAAGTCGAAAATAACATTTAATGCTCTAAACAACTGAACGCCATAGCTTCGCCTGGCCTGCCTTACACGGGCCTGGAACAATGACACAAGCCTACAGTTGGGCATAATCATCTAACACAAAGCCTATTTATAATAAAGTGTTGAATATCTCGTGCAATGCATGGCATCCTGTACTGAAAGTGAAACACAGAATAGTTATCAGTGTTATCTACCGGCTGTGGACCCTCATGACCACGGAGCTGCCTGGGAGTTGCGGCTGCTGGGGCCTGGACCATGAGAGAATATGCACGGCACAGCGCTAGCCGAGGAAACGATCCAAATTCAAAGTTCAAAGCATGATTGCTACTGAACGTGTACCGCTTTTGCACCAACATAAAGTCAAAAAATTGTTAAGCTGACCCATCGTAAATTGAGATCATCTGTAGGGGCTGCCCAGAGCTGGGAGGAGAGGCGACAGGAGCATGACAGCTTCGTGCCTTGGAGCTCCCGCCTGGGGTGATGCCAGTGCTCTGGAACTCAACAGAGAGGGTAACCACACAACACTGTGAATGTATTCATGCCGCGGGATTGTTCACTTTACAACTGTTCATCTCATTACGTAAATTTTACCTCAATTAAAAAACATACCTACTTCTAAGTTTTCAAGGACTAATTTTGATTCTCACCAGGCCCCTGCGTGGTTTTCTTCTCTTCCACCCAATTGTAGTATGCAGAGTAGTCCCCATTGTTGGGAAGGCTAATCCAAGGCCCTGTAATGCTAATGCTGGTGTCCCCATTGTGATCGTCACAGACCCATCTTCCCGAGAGGTAAGTCGTCCTCCGGGCTTCGGCAAGCTTGCTCACGGTGCTGGAGGTCATGGCACTGTCGCTCTCTGAGGACACATCTGCGGGATCTCTAAAAATCAGAACATACATACAGATTTCAAGGGAAGAGCATGCAAGATACTTGCCTGATATGTAGAACACTGAAAGATGCACACACGAGGACAGGAATTTAACTAGGATATACAAAGATAAGTAATTCTATCAGACATGAAGCTCAAACCAGCTGTGGCACAGAAGGCCATACCAATGGGAGGAGAATGGCACCATGAGCTGGGGCCTCAAGTATTTGGTCTCAAGACCCCTTTACATGCTTACAATTTTTTGAGGACCCCACAAAGAGCTTTTGTGTATGTGGGTTAGATCTACTGATATTTACTTGTATTAGAAATCTGAGAAAATTTAAATTATTCATTCATTTGGAAATAATAAACCTATTACATGTTAACATATTTTATGAAAACGAAACAAAAAACCTGTACTTTTCAAAACAAGAAAATTAGTGAAGAATGGCATTGTTTGGTGACCAGCTGAAACACATAGAAAAACAAAGCACTGGTCAAGACTTTTGAAAATCTCTTTAACACCCAAGTCTTGCAGTTGTTCTTTCAAGTAAAAGTAGTGTCCCATGCAAAAACCAGCTAGTTCCACTTGAAACCCACTCAAGTGCTTTTTCTTAAGCCAACCGTGGCCCTTCAGTCTGGAGCCAAAGAGCCTTCTGCACACTTCCCATTTCATCATGTGGTATAGCAAACGATGTGTACACATGGATCAAGACTTAATAAAATTTAAATAAAAATATGATTTCTACTGCTTCAAGAGCATCCTTGCTGTGAACTGCTTTTTTTCTCAAAAAACTCAAGTACATGGTAGAATACGACTAGTAACATAGTTGGTGTCACTGCTTAGATATCTGTCAAGGCACCAGTTTTTACCCACAATAGCTTCTGAGCCACCAGTGCAAATGTCCACACAGTGAAAAGGGAAATCAAATGTTACTGTTTGTACAGAAATACTTGTGACAGCGCAGACGGCACTCAGCTCTGAGCACCGTGGGCCAGGAAAGCGGGAAGGAACGAGACGTCAGGGCAGACGCAAGCACGGCAAAGAGACCATCTGATCCCCGTGGTTGGGGCGGTCGGCCGCACAAGGGAAGCACTAGGGGATGGTGTTTGACAAGTAGGTGGGGAACTGGCAGACTGGGGGAGGGCCTCTGAGCTGCAATAAGTTGAGGTTCTGTTCTCAATCCTTTCTCCTCCTGCCACCACATGCCTGTGGTTACGGTAAGTGCCCCTGGCAGTCACGGGGAAGTGGGGCAGGGCACTACGGCCAGTTCTGAGTGGCACCTCTGCTTCCTCCTTCTTCCACAGAACAAGTCTGAGGAATGCGAATGAACAAGAAATCTTATTACAGGAATAACTTCAAAACTATCAGCTTTAAAAATTACCAGCATATAATATCATATACTGCTATAAAAGATTTAAACAGCACAGGCGGAGAGGACAAAGTTTTTCTCCATGTTTTCTCTTCTGCAGCTTCGCATTCAGTTGTCAGTCTCCTTGGTCTCCTCAGATCTGGGACAGCATCTTAAGACTGTGTCATTGTTTAATGTGTTTTAACACTGATGTCTTGGTCCATCAGATTCTAATTTAGCACTGGGGCTGCCTGGCTAGCTCAGCCGGAAGAACACCCAACTCTCGATCTTGGGGTCGGGAGTTCAAGCCCTATGTTGGGTGTAGAGGTAACTGAAAAAAATAAACTTAAAAAAAAATCTAATTTACCATAATGTTTCTGTTTTATTAGCTTTTTCCTCCCCAAAGGCCTGGTCGCCTGTTTTTACACCAGTCTTTGGATATCCCAACTCCTCCCCACTGATCCAAAAGAGTCTATTTCTGAACTTCCTATTCTGTTCTATTTTGAATCTGCCTTTTTGTATTTGCCAACTATTACTAATGAAAAATTACTTGGTAAGAGGGAGCAGGTTTTCAAGCCAGAATAATCAGACCTTGAGGCTTTTAGGAAGTTAACTATGGCAACAGCCGAAAGGACACAGTGAAGTAGAGGGAGCAAAGCAGAGTAATAGTCCTCACTAGTCAGTGCACAGACTAGCCAGGGAAGGATGCTTCGAAGTGAGGACAACCAAGAGACAGGAAAATCCTCAACTGGAACAGCCTGATGGTTAGTGAGAAAGCAAATGAACTTCTCAGTAGCAATTTTCAAACCTCATCAATTATCATCTGGGGAAGTTAAAAAAAAAAAAAAGTATTATGAGATGGGCTGGATGGCTAAAGGTGTGTCCTCTGGAACCTGTATTTTTCAAAAGTTCCTAAGTGACTCTGATGAACATCCAGGCATGGAACCACTGTCTTGTCCATCTGATGACTCCTGAGAGTATCCATGCACTAGAGCCTAAGACTAAACTCACAGTCTCCGGGGCACCTGGGTGGCTCAGTAGGTTAAGGGTCTGCCTTCGGCTCAGGTCGTGATCCCGGGGTCCTGGGATCGAGCCCCATGTCGGGCTCATTGCTCAGCAGAGAGCTTGCTTCTCCCTCTGCCTGCTGTTGCCCCTGCTTGTACTCTCTCTCGCTATCTCTATCCCTGTCAAATAAATAAATAAAATCTTTAAAAAAATAAACTCACAGTCTCTAGCACTTGCCAGGGGCTAGTTACCCAGGAAAAGGCTACGTCAACAGGTCAATCAACAAGTGAGGGCCCCACTTCTCTGAGGGCCACCGCCCTTCACCTTGGCTGCCTCCCCTATTTCGTGCAGCGTGTACTGTTTGCTGAAGCAGATAAGACTTCAGTTTCATTACCAGGAAAGCCAATGACCCCAGAATGAACCTGATAAATGAGGCGCTTCCATATTTGAAAAATACCTGATCTTTGAAACTTGATCTATTCCTAGAGTCAAAAGACTCACTGTACCTCACACTAGTCTTTACTTCCTCGATTGGAAAAATGACAGAGGTGAGCTCTAATATATGAGATCGCCGAAGATCTGCCAGATGCTCATAATGACTCCTTAAGTCAATGGTTTTTTTTTCTACCAGGTCACCAAGTCTGCGATTGTGCCTCTGAATCTTCTCCTTTTTCTCTTGATGCCGCTGCGCTCGAGTATAGAGCTTCTGATTCTTTTCCTTGGTTTTCAGAAGGCCTTCAGAATCTGAAATAAATCACACCCAACAATTATCTCTACAGATGGCTCCTGGGGCCTGCAGAACCCACCTCACAAGTGTAAGCATCTTCCTGAAGTTTAAACCGAAAGCAAAACTTCAGGTTAACTAGATAATGTTCACTAAGTGGAAATTGAGTTTAGCTTAAGTAAATAAATAAATCAAAGTGGACCATCACCTAAAGGACTCTGGGTCTCCATCTGTAGTCATCATTTGTAAGAATCACTCAACAACTATCAAGTTTAAGTTCAAGCCAGGAAATACTTGACTTATTGGTAAGCACTGAAGAATAACCATGATGGGCAGAAAAGATATCTAATCCAAGTTTGAAAAACTTACTGGCTGGCTACCTGATTTTCCTTAGAAACCTCTTACATGTGCCTTGGGCTCCACTGAGATCCAGGGATAATCTCACGACAGGTGGTCATGCAGCGAAGAAACAGACCAAAGGCTCTGAAAAGTTACAGTGTAGTGTCTCGGGACCCAGCAGGGTGGGAGCCCTTATTATATGCCAGCATTTGAAGCACTGCAGGGGCAACCAAAGCCCGGCCACACAACCAAGAATGGAGACAGACGCTCATCCTGTCTGATGTGTGTCCTTTTCATGAAGCTCCTTCAGATTCTGGATCAAAACCTGTTAGGGTGTTAGGGCTGTAACTCAACTTCTCTCCAGTGGCAAAAACGAGTTGCAAAATCTCAGACAGACTCCTAGAAGTAACTTAGGGGGCTCAGACAAAAGTTCAAAATCAAGCTCATTATTTTTCCACAAAAGCCTCATCTTGATACCTAGGTTCTCTACTTAAGGATTTTTTTTGACCTGTCCACAGCCTAAGTCAGTTCCCTGCTGGTCAATTCCATGGGCTGACCTACTATTCTTCCGTAGAGGGCTTTCTTTTCCTTCCCAGTGTTACAATCTTATTAACTCTCCCCCAAACCCCACTTCCAGCTCAGTTCCACTCCAGGCCTTCACCAGCCCAGTCTTCATCAACTGTAAGCAGTGCCTGGCGGTTCTCCACTGCCCAACAAACACACATCGACCTCCTTGGCCTCGAGGCCACTCCCACACTGGCACACATCCCACAGTTCCCTTCTGCACCCCTTCACCTCAGCCTCAGTTACTAGGCACTCCAAACCTTTTCTACAAAGTGGAACTATTTCAATGCATGCATGCATGGATGGATACTAAACCAGTCATCATTCCCTTTAGGATGTCCTCTACAGATCCTATTCAGATCAATGTCTCTAGGAATGCTATTAGCTTCTACTCTTCAAATGTCCAAATTTTTCTCATTCAGCCAGGCCCCCTGCCATAAGTGCTCCCCAGACTTTTTGCTCCTCGGAAGCCTGATGCAATGTGTGTACCTCACCTATAGCTTAGTTCCTTACACCAGGTCCAACCAAAGCCTTGTTCTCCCCTGACTAGATTATAACAAGCATCTGATAAATGTCTCAAAGGTGGTCCTCTGAGCGAGGACCACTGAACCTAGGTATTTCACTGTAGGCATAAGGTTTCTTGCGGTTTAGTTTCCCCTTACTTGTGCATTCTCTTTACCATTCTTGCTCAGTGTGGATGTTCTAATGTTTAAGTTGCTGGTTCCATCACACTTATCTTCCAGCAAGCTCACTGATTTTCATGATCACTACTGAGCTCTTTACAAGTGCTCAAATGAATGTCTGGCCATGGGCCCCAGTCATATGATGGTCAGATTTTTTAAGAACAGTTTCCAACTTGATATCTACTGGATCAAAACCTGTTAGGGTGTTAGGACTGTACCTCAACTTCTCTCGAGTGGCAAAAATGAGTTGCAAAATCTCAGACTCCTAGCAGTAACTTGGGAGGCTTCCAGGTACCACCCTTCACAGGTGGCAGGACACCACCAGTCACCTAGGCCGCACTAGTGCCGACCCAGCACTCAAGCGTTTGATCTGTCCTCTCCATGCCAACATCCCCAGACATAAGAACACTCTGATGCCACTTCTGTCACCTACTGTTGCTTATTTGGGTAAGTAACTTTATAGCACAGATCAACTCAACTTTAAAGGTTCATACAATCCAACTTCCCTATCTATACCATATATCTGTATTATTCTGTATCACATAAAATTATGTATGTGTTATTTTAACAATAAAATTTTAAAAAATACTATTTACTGGGTAACAAGCTCTTCACTTGTGGACTTGAGAACATGCATGGTTTCTGGAATCCATGAACTCCCTTAAAATTGTTTGCAAAATTTTCTGAGTCTCGTCTAAAGGGTGGCAACTAGACTGCTTTTATGTTCTAAAGAGCAGTGGTTCCCAGCCCTTGGTAGGTCATCAGTACCACCCAGAGTAGTGCTCCTCAAAGTGTGGCCCGTGGATCTAGGCCTATCAGTAAACTTTTACCAGTCAGACAAGAGAAGTACAGAAATACAGAGTAAGTTTAGCAACATTTTTCTTTGACATGCCATCCAAATGTGCAATCATTTTTCTAGTATTTTATTGTACTTTATAAAAGTATTGGTATCAGCTTATGACAGATTAGAAATCAGAGAGGAAAAAATGGTCTTTTACTACAGACAGTTTAAGAACCTCTGACCCAGTCCCCACACATGAGATTTGAATTTCCTAAGTCCAAGGTGGGTCCCAGGATTCTCTCTCTAGATTTTACAAGGGTTACCAGGTGACTCTGAGGATTTGCTAGGTCCACTACTTTAGTACCAAATCTTTTCTGTGGTGGTCGTTTTGTTTTGGGGAGTCAGGAATCTGTTAAATTCAGCTGACCAAAGTTTTAAACTTGCTCATCAGGCAAGGCACAAACTCAGTAAATCCAGCAATTCTAGGAGGTTCACAGACACCTGGGAGCAAATCACTCATGTGAACATCATGGGAGGATGTGGAGAGAGGGGTAAGTCTCAAGTCCCTACGCTGCTGCTGAACCAGAGCCTCTGGATACGCACGCAAAGCTCAGTGGGTAACCAGCTGTCTCTGGTTCTGACACCTCTTCCCCATGCTGCTTTCCTCTCCAGCTCACTAAGCCTGTGAACTCCACAGGAGCATTTTATTAGGACAAACATTTTCAAAGGAAGCTTTTGCTCTATTACATAACACTATAAAATACTTGCTTCTGAAAGCAACGAGCAGACAAGAAAGGGATTCATAAGGTATGATGGTGACTCACTCTGAATTTTAAACAATGATCTTCAGAAATACATGGAATATGTCTAAGGATACAGGATTTCTAAAAGGACTCTCCTAAAATTTGATAACCATTTACGATGAAGGATGAGGTACACAAATGTAAGATTAATACAGATTAAAAGGTGTATGAGACTCACAATGGAGAGAAAAAGCCAATAGTCTGTGTTTCTGGAGTGAACTAATAATTATAACTGAGTACCAAGCTTCTTGTTAGCAAAGGCAAATGGAAATATATATTCCTTAACTTTTTTAATTGAGAAAAGTAGTTTATTCAAAGGTCATATTTGTGTGTATATGTATATATAAAATATATATATTTGGAAAAATATTTACTTAAAACCCTCATACAAATGTTTTACAAGAGGAGGAAGGCAAGCAGGAAACCTTTCTAGGTTGCTGTTGCCTTCCCACCCCTCCTCTCTCCGTCTCTCTAGTTTACTAATCCAGTGAAATTCCACACTAGCCCTTTATTAGGTCTAGAAGGGGGACACATTACTTACTTATTTTCATTTCTTCATTTCCTTTACAGATTGTTTGTTTAAGCTGTTCAATCCTCATCTTGCAGGACATTATTTTCCATCTCTTAAAAAAAAAAGTATGCAATAAATATCACAAATGTTGGTCTCTTATGATTAATATGATTATCTACCTAGGATCACTATTATTTTGAGGCATAACTTAGAAAACACAATGAAGAAAAGACCAATATAATTATATTTATTATAACTTTTGTGACTATGGTGGGCTACAAAAAGAAGAAAATGTTATTCTGGTTCTGTGCAGAAGCTGGTAGGAAATTAAGACAGAAAGAAATTCACTTACTTCTTTCATGTGTAATGAGGACAGACAGAAATGGTGAAGTATATTCTCCTAACCTGCTCTGTCCGATATACAGCTAATGATCACATGTGGCTATTTAAAAGTCATCTGAAATTACATAAAATTCAGTTCCTACTCAACACTACCCACATGTCAAGTGTTCAACACATGTGGCTAATGGCTACCATATTGGTGAGTTTAGACATAGAACATCTGCGTCATCACAGAACGTCCTACTATTGCACTGCTCCAAACCCTTCATGCTATTTACTGAGGAGACCATTAACATCACTGTATTATCTCACTAATACAATACACAATTATTACTTGCAAAATAATAAAAACTTCAATAAAAACAGAAGGTTTTCTCCCTCAAGATGAATAAAAGATCAGTAAAAATGCAACCTGGCAGCCAGTTAAAAAGTATGATTACCTATTCTATAATGCCTCTATAAATGTGGATAATTAAAAGGCTAAAACAGCATTCAAGTATTTATGGTGTTTAACACTGGCCGAAGTGGTCTGCTGGTACAAGACACAGAGCAGATTGCTGTGATGTTGCAGCAGCAAAGTGCTAACCGCCCTGACGGAGGGACACTTGAAAACAGACTCGTGGGGACCAATGAACTGATTCAAAGATGAAATGGCCATGGGATGTCTTCACTTTTAAGGGGTTTTAGTCCTTAGGAAGCAATACTGAAATCTTTTATAGAAAAACTAGAAAACAGTACAGGGAATTTAGAAAAACGGCAAAGGGATTCTTTATAAATAGCCTTTAATGGTCTTTTCCCATACAATGTATTTTGTTTCACTTATGTCACATACATTCTTCAAGTATTTAAAAATTATGAATGATGCTTATTGTGAAAAAAAAATTAAACATCACAGAAGAGAAAAATACAGTGATCATCAGCCTGACTCCTTCCCATTCTTCAGGGGTAATCTCAATTAAATTTTAATATGTATCTTTTCAGATTTTTTAGAGTATATTTATATTTAAAACACATACACAAATGGAATCATACTTCACCCTAGCCTACTTTTTGTTTGCTCTGTCATTAAAAAAACTCTTGGATATCATTGTTATCAACACATGTGGACTGAGCATTCTTTTGAACAGCTATACTGCATCATTTATTTATCTCATCCTGTTTGATGAGCATTTAAGATATTTATGGATCACTACCCAGGCTCTAGTCAATCATCTTCTTCATCCATAAATCTCTACATTCCTGTATTTTCTTAGGAGGAAAACTGATTATACCACATGTGCAATTAAAAAACAAAAACAAAAACACACACCCCAACAAACCACTAACTTGTCCTCCAACCAAATACATCAATGTATACTCCTACCAAAACTGAATAAGTACTATCAAACTCCTTATTTTCATATGCTATACTCATTTTTCCCAGTTATGTTCATTTTGCTCAGAGTCTTCAACATACAGAACTTTTAAAACTTTTACATAGTCAGTGAAAATGTTTTCCTTTTATGGCTTATAAAGGTCTGCCCATCTGTAGGTTACATTTATAAATACTCTCCCATATTTTCTTTTAATATTTTTATGAGTTTACTTTTCACATTTAATCATCAATCCATGTAGGGGGTGTGTGTTTACAATGAGTAAGTTTTTTCAAAAAGGATAGTTCATCGTTCTTGTATTCCTATGTCAATACCAGACTTCATACTTATCCTTTATAATGGCTCTATAATTAATTGCCAGTACTCTGGCATCTAGATAAAATATTTGAGGACCCACACTACAAATATATTCAAATAGAGGGCTGCCAAAAAATGATAATTTAAATTCAAAGTGATACTTTTAAGCACTACCAAATGAAAAGCATGTAACCACAAATATAAATATTATTTAAATACTTCTTACAGCTTACCAACTGATCTGTTATCCATTTTCCTTCCATAGCTTTTAACACTCTGCACAGAGAAAAGACAATCATAATTATATTTTGTGAAACTCAAAAATGTAAAATCAACATCTTTTTAAAGTAAGTTCTTAAAAATGTCTGGAAATACCAAAGTGAGACTCAAGCATTCAATAATGTTTTCCAAGGGTGCCTGGCCAGTCAGTGGAGTGTGCGACTCTTGATCTTGGGGTTGTGAGTTTGAGCCCCATACTGGCTGTAGAGATTATTTAAAAATAAAATCTTTAAAAAAATAAAAAATAAAAATGTTTTCCAAATTCCCCATTCTCTAATTTTTTCCCATTTCCTTCTTTTTGCACTTTTAATACTGCCCAGAATCTTTCTGTAAACACTCACAATTTCCAATAAGAGCCAGAGCCTTTGTCCTGTCATAATCAATCATTTCTATGAGTCATAATTATTAATAATAATAGTTACAAGAGAATTCATAATCTAAAATGTGATGCTCAGTTCCCAAAGAAATGGCACAAGTTGGCACCTGTAAAAACCTGTCCTATGAAGTGTTCTACGGAAGAAATAAAAGTTTCTGTGATTAAATTAGAGAAATGACTTAAATAAATCTAAGCAGGGTTCTGTAATGCAGGACATCTCAGAAGATTTACTCTGCTCATAAATGTTTTCATAGACCTGGAGTGCCTCTGGAGAACAGTGACTAGGTCAGTTTGGGACAGAAGATTCTACAGGACAATTCTCAAATCCAGAGGGTGAGATTCATCAGGGGTGCTTGTTAATAACTCAGATTCCGGGACCTTGCCCCCCACCCCAGACCTAGAGTCAGAATATCTGAGGATAGGATTCCGAGAATCTGCATTTTTAACCTTTACCTCAGCTAATGAATTCTAATGTAGATGATATGCAAGACCACACTTTGCAAAACGCTGATCCAGAAGAAGAAAGATAAATGGAAGACTTGACATCTTACAGGAACCACCACTTATTTGCCTGTTCTGGACCCATTTGCTGCACATCAATTATCTGGGCCAGGGGTTTGACTCATCAGTCTAGTCACTGAGTGCCTGCTGCGAAGGCACTGGGTCTGATCCCAATGTTTTCTAGGAACCTGATAATCTCTCCTGTTTTGCTTCTCCCACATGCACTGCTCTTCCAAACTCTGAGACTGTATCCTAAATTCAACAAGTGAGCAATCCATGTATCTACATACCACAGCACTGAATTAAACCACACGGTGACAACAGAACCTCCACACGCAGAAAAGCAAAAGGGAAACTCACTCTTTTTGAAATTCTTCTTGCTTGCTCTTAAGTTGGCTTAACCTTTCTTTCTTGTCTACAAACCTATAAGAAAAAAATGTAATGTTTTATTTAAATGTTCATTCTTTTCAGTTCAGTGAGATTATGCAAATTCCTAAGAGCCAATCCTTTCTGTAGATTCATCTGGAGATGTCCTGGTCCTGAAAGTAAACACACATCTTCTCAAGGCGGTACGCACATGGCTGCTTATGCCACTTGCTCACTTTAAAACTAAGTTCAAATTCTCAACTTTAAAATTCTTTCATGGGTATATAAAATATGTCTAGAAGCCACCCCCCCCACCCTGCTCAGATTAAATTATCTTCCAAAACAGGCACATCAGAGCACTAGAGTGAATTTGAATTCAAGGAAATTGAGGCTTCTAACATAAACATGATTTTAATTTAGCTTAATTCAATCCTGCTTTCACCTATAAACTGGTTACTTATAATTTTTAAAGTACAATTTTTTTTCCTTACTAATTTTATTGCTAGTCCTTATGGACTAACAAGTTATTTAGTACAAATTATCAAAAGGAAGGGATATCACATTGCAGTTCATTTTCTCTACAGTTTTCTCCCCTTACCCTTTTCTTCCAGTTACCTTATTTAGGGTTTAGTCTGCTTTTTTTTTTTTCTTTGCACAGTTTAAGATGGAAACTTAGATCATCCATTTTAAGCCTCTCCCTTTTAAATATAACCATATAAAGTTATAAATTTCCCAAGTACTGTGTTAGCTAAACCCCAAAATGTCTGATAGGGTATATTTTCACATCATTTGGTTTGGAATTCCTAATTTTCCATAAATTCCTTCCTTGACCTCCAAGTTCTTTAGAAGTATAGTGCTGAATTTCCAGATATATGGGTTTTTCTAAGTAACTAGTTGTTTTCCATTTTCTGACAGAATATACTCTATGAGATTTCAATCTTTTAATTTGAGAGTATCTTACGGCCTTGCATCTGGTCTGCCCTGGTGAAAAGTTCCCTGTGCACCTGAAAGAATATGTATTCTACAGGCTTTGGGTACTGTGTTCTAGAAATGTCACCAGCTGAAGGTGATGAAGAGTGACGTTCACATCTTCTAGATCTGTGCTATTCACTAAGATAGCCACCAGTCGCATGTGCTGAGTACCTAAAATGTGGCTTGTTGCTTAATAAGTATCTGGGTAAAAAAAAAAAAAAAAAATTATATGACTAACATCATGCAACTGACTTTTAAACAAGCTAACAGTGGCTTGCTATTTTAAAAAAACATGATAATGCCATATGCTATAGTAACATAGTATGGAATCCAAGATTAGGTTTTTGGCTGTCTCCCAAATTCCTAGCCTAAATGAAAACAATCTAACAGAATAGTAACAACCCTAGAATCGCTTCCTTAAAATGGTCCAGACTAATAGCAGTCTAAAATATTTCTAAAACCTCATGTTTGAAACATATCCAAATATAAGTACTTCAAAATGGAAGGGATCAATAGATAAATGGATAAAGAAAACGTGGTAAACATACATGCTAGAATACTACTGCCAAGAAAAAAGAATGAGACTTTGCCATGTGGGGCAACACGGACAGACCTAGAAGATACTACACTAAGTCAGTCAGTCAAAGACAGGCAAATATCATACGATTTCACTTACATGTGGCATCTAAAAAACAAAACAAACACGAAAATACTTAAATACAGATAACTGGTGGTTGCCAGAGGGAGGTGGGAGAGGGGAGAACAAAACAGATAAAGGGGAAGTTTATCAGTTATGAAGTAAATAAGTCACAGAGATGAAAAGTATAGCACAGGGAACATAGTCAATAATACTGTAGTAACACCGTATGGTGTATGTGACAGATGGTGACCACACTGACTGTGGTGAGCACTGAGTAATGTACAGAAGTGTCAAATCAATGTGTTGTACAATACACATGAAATTATTTTAACATTCATGGAACACTACATCAAAAACTAATGATGTAATGTATGGTGATTAACATAAAATAAAATTTAAAAAACAAAAAAAATTTAACATTGTAAGTTAATTATACTTCAATTTTAAAAAGAGAAAAAAATGGGAGGGATAAAATATTCTAATTATGACCCTATCATTTAATAGGCAGTCACTGAAAATGTATAATGTATGTTAAACAAAAAAAGCAAATCAAGTGATATTATATACTTGTGTGACTAAATTAAAATTAGATTAAAAATTCAATTCCTGGGTGGCTCAGTCGTTAAGCATCTGCCTTCGGCTCGGGTCATGATCCCGGGGTCCTGGGATCGAGCCTCGTGTTGCGCTCCCTGCTCTGCGGGAAGCCTGCTTCTCCCTCTCCCTCTGCCTGCCACTCCCCCTGCTGTGCTTTCTGTCAAATAAATAAAATCTAAAAAAAAAAAAAAATTTTTTTTTAAATTCAGTCCCTCAGTTGCACTAACGACACTTCAATAGCCACTTACGGCTGGTAGCTATCTTACTGGACAGTGTAGACGGACAACATCACTGCAGAAAGTTATACCAAGTAGCACTGCAATGGCCAGTAAGGTAGTAAGTGCATGAAATAGTAAACACTCAAAAACCAGTGTGGAATTTAGACAAACTCATAGACTCATCCATTAATTTATCAGGCAACTTACAACAAAACATCTTCCAGAATAATAAATCTAATTATATATTCTGCAGCTGTGTACTCTCTGACATATTGTTATATGCTTCCATCTCCACATATCAAAAATGAGAAACTAATGTGGTATTTACTTCTACCTCACTGAGGCAATATGGTGATTCGTGTTCTGATAACCTGCAGGAGGTGACAAACTCACAAGACTCATCAAACCAGGCAAACAAAGACTGACCATGGAGGATAAAATCTTGCTTTTAGAGGCTACAAAAGTTCTCCCTTCAGATCTGTTGTAGAAATATCACTTTGCACTAAAACAAACTGGGATGACAAACAACCTTGTCCAGCTTTATACTGAGCTGGTTCTCTTGGGCTTCATTAAAAAACTTAAAATGTAAATATACAGTTGCCAGCAGGAATAATAAACAAAAGACAACAATTCCTACTGTATCAAACACTTCATGAGTAATGTTATTCTTCATGAAGGAAATTAAAAATAGGTGGTGTTAACAGAGCTAAACAGCAGATGAGATCAAGGAATGTGGCTGGGTCAGCATTTCAACTGCTCATCTGCACACTCATCCATTCTCTGCATTCTCCGTCCCACCACTCATGGAAAGATAAATTCATTCCACAATTCTGTGCTTTCTCAATATGGTTTCCAAGAAATAGATTAATGCAGTCATCATATTCAAACTAGATTTTCTTTAAAGATTGTATTCATTCGAGAGAGAGAGAGAACACAAGCGGAGGGGCAGAGGGAGAGGAAGAAGCAGACTCCCCGCTGAGCAGGGAGGGAGCCCGACCGGTGGCTTGATCCCAGGACCCTGAGATCATGACCTGAGCCGGAAAGCAGACACTTAACCAAATGAGCCAACCATGGGCCCCCAAACTAGGTTTAAGGATACAAAAAAAAGCAGGGAGGAAAGGAATATTTTTTGTACTATCTTTCAGAAGTGGGGTTTATCACAAAATATCTTGTGTCTTTTTCCATGTCAGAACATACAAACTAATTTCATTCTTTAACAAATACACAGAATTTCAGTGAATGGACATCCTGTAATCTATTTATATGAACTCCTATTGATGAACATTAGCATCACTTCCAAATTTTCACTATTATCAGTAATGTTGTAAGTGAATAGCCTAGTGCACAAATCTTTAAAAGCTTTTAGGTTTCTCCAGAAATTCCTATAAATAAAATAAACTGCTGGGTCAAGTATTCACATGCAAAATTCTGGCAGTTATCTTTAAATTTCCTCAGAATCATTTCATATAATTTACAACCCCACCAACAGCTGAGTAACAGAACCTGTTTTATCTCACTCTCTCCAAACTGCACACTTCTTTTTAGGCTTTGCTAAGCTGATCGGCCCCCCACCACTTCCGCCCAAAGATCATAATCCATTCACTTGCTTTTCTTTATTTCACTATTAGAAATGTTGAACACCTTTTCCCATCTTGTTGGCTATTTACTTTTCTTTTTTTGTTCCCCTATGTCTTTTATTTTCCTATAGCTTTTTTAAGAATTAGGGAAATTAGCCATTTTTCTTTCCAACATCTTGAAATTATTTTTTCTCACTTTGCTTTCTGACTAACGTGTGTTTCTGCTCTACAGAACTTCCCAAACTTTTATGCAGATACATTGAGCAATTCTTGTTGCAAAATGGCTCTAGTTTTGTATTGTTTTCTGAAAGGAATCTGCCAGTGAACCTGTACCAGGCACTGGGGCTTTTACAACACTATATTTTCTCTCCCAATTTAAAAATGCCTTGTATTTACCAAAACCCTACATACTTAGAGTTGTGTTTTTTCCCCCCTAAAAAAGTACTTCCTTAAATGGACTTTGTCTCCTAAATTCTCTCATACTTTGCAACTATGATTTTTTGTTCCCCATTAAAAAAGTACTCCCTTGGGCGTGCCTGGGTGGCTCAGTCAGTTAAGCGTCTGCCTTCGGCTCAGGTCATGATCCCAGGGTCCTGGGATCGAGCCCCACATCAGGCTCCCTGCTCAGCTGGGAGTCTGCTTCTCCCTCTCCTTCTTCCTGCCATTCCTCCTGCCTGTGCTCTCTCTCTGTGTGTCAAATAAATAAAATCTAAAAAAAAAAAAGGTACTCCCTTAAACTAACTTTTAAACAGTCCCCCTGCAGTGGAGACTGATGAGAATAGGGGCCCTGGTCCCATAATGCCGGGGTGATACCAGCGTCGGCACAAAGCCCAGCTCAGTGCGTCATGCCTCTCTGGGCTGACCTGGGGATGGGTTAGAGCCGGCTCTGTGAATGGAAAGAAGGCATGCCAGGCAGAGGGAACTCTGCTGTTTCACAAAGCAAAGAGCTAATTTGTCCTGCACGAAAGCATGTCAGCACTGTGGGTAGGATAACAGGGTTAGGGGTGTGCTAATGAGGCATCAGTTAGGACCGTGAGCCATGTCTCTCCACACCGTTCCAGGGCCACAATCACAGGCAACTGAGTAGATCTACCCACAGGTCAGACTATTCATACAAATCTGCTCCATACCACCAGAAAAACAGCACCAGGGTGTGTACTCTATCAGGGATCCACATTATTAATTCTGCTATTAATTCTAGGTGATAATTAACATCCTCATAACACCCACGACTTGAGAATTTAATATGTCCTAAGCATGTCCTTTCCTAAAATAACTCTAATCCCTCCATCTGCCTGCCCAGTCCTTGCCCTCATCCTAGGAATGTAAGGATGAATTTACACTGTGCCTAAGAATAGAGCAACAGAAAAGTCTAAGAGTTCTAGAAACACTAATGAATTTTAAGAAAGGCAAAAAATAATAACAACCTTTCAGATGTGGAGTTGAGAGCCTTAAAAATATTAAACCCTTTGAACCAGTTATTGCAGTTCAAAGAAACAGATCAGAGATGAGGAAGATTTATATCTGAAGGCACCAATCATGAAATCTTTCATAATAGCAAAAATTGGAAACAATGTTCAATAGGAGAACAATTTATCAAATGATACTATATCGCCATGCAGGACATCATAATATTTTTGAAGACATGAACATGTGTTTATGAGATGCTGGGTTTAAAAAAAAAAGGTGCAACACACTATAGACACATGGTATGATTCCAATGAAAAAATCTGTAAGCACACACACATATGCAGAGCAACAAGGCTGGAAGGAAATATAACAAATTATTAACAGAGCTGCGAGAATATGGGTAAAATTCTCCTTCAGGTATTTTATTTTAGAAGTTTTCTACAATAATGGTATGTACATCTACAGTCAGAAAAAAAAGATCCCAATCAATCAAAATTTCTCATGCTTCTCCTCAGAGGATCAAATACACTATCATAATCCCTTAAAAGTACCTAAATTCATAGGTATCCTGAGACAGATTATAGTCCTTGGCTTCCTTAAATCTAAAAGGGGGGATGAGCACTAACAGTTTTTAGGTCTGTGGTGGAGATTTCCCATCTCTGATCTGGGCACAGGTTTGTTAGAAGAATTAATGATAATTTCTGGCTCTAGAAATAAGGCAGTGGGGTTTCCCAGGCAAAAGTGAGAGCACAGATCTCTCTCTCATATAAGCAGAGATGGTTATAGAACTAAATATTTCTTCAATTAAGATACTAACATGGTAAGAATTCCTAGTCATTAAATTTTTCTTCCTTAAATTCTTTAGGTATACAACGGTATGATGTTTATGGACAAATGCAATATGGGAGAAAAAAATCCTTATCAGGATGGTTCTTTTATCTTATGTTAGAATACTTAGAATATGAGAAAATATGGTAAAAATATACTCTACTGGCAGGAATGAAGGTTAAGTCATTAAAAGAAAATAGAAACAAAGCACTGTTTAGTTTCCTCACTTATAAAACAAGAATAAGGCTTATCGTACTTGGTTACAAGGATTAAATAAGATAAACGCGAACATAAGGTACAGGCCACTTTGCACATAATATACCCTAGTTTCCCTTTCTCTTCATTGCAATGAGTGATTTTGCACTTAATCTTACTAATGCATTAAATTGAACTCCATATATAAAAATATAGTTCAACTCTGGAAGTGAGTTTAAGAATTAGCATAGCCCAGGAGTAAGTAAGATACAAATACCCTGAATTTCCTCATGTTAAAAACAGGTTAATATCTCGTGGGTTTGTGGTAGGGAACAAATAAGATAATAAATGTGAAAGTCTTTTATACATTCTAAAAGGATAGTGATAAGAGTAGCCATAGATACTGACTGAAAACAGAAGCTGTATTTTCTTAGCAGACGTGCAAAAGTGGTATAAATACAATTATCAAGCTGCATGGGATGGGAGTTGAGTTCCTTCCTGAAGGACACAAACAGAAGAAAGGTTGCAAAACTCTTCTAAAGGTGGGGAATCTAGCCACCTGTGGAGCTTTTGTTTTGCTTCAAATGTAGCTTGGGAAATGAATTCTCAAGACAGTAGATTCTTACAGGCTACAGTGACTGACAACCAAAAAGATCTGGAGAACAAAAATATCTAAAGAATAATTTTTGGGGGGGGTGCCTGGGTGGCTCAGTCAGTTAAGTGTCCGGACTCTTGATCTCAGCTCAGGTCATGATTTCACAGTGGTGAGATCCAGCCTGGGGTCTGGCTCTGTACTCAGTGGTGAGTCAGCCTGAGATTCTCACCCCCTCTCCCTCTGAGCACACGATATCTCTCTAAAATAAATAAATCTTTTTAAAAAATAAGAATAATTTTTTGGATGTTGCGTGTGTCTTCCCCTTGAAATCTTCAGTACCATCTAAAATTTTCTCCTTGTCCCGTATCCCACCAATTTATTCAGCACCTGTATTTGTTTCCTGGTAGAAGTGTAACATATATTCTTAAAACTCACCAGTGAAGATAATGCCGCATTGTTCCTGAAAACCTACTTATAAAAGCAATATTCATATGCTTATAAATGTCTTTCTTTTCTGACCCACAAGTTAAAATAACTGGTTCCTAAACCAGCAGGCAGATTTTCTGGGGTGCTATAGTCTCTGGTTATCCTCAGATTATGTTCCCCATCTCCTTCCTATACCTATCATAAACTGGTAACCAATTTCTTTCCAGTCTTGAGTGGAAAGATAAGTTTAACTTGTCAGTTATCTATTGGGTAACAGTATTATTTCTGGTGTTAAATAAATGTAAATCCAGAAAATTACGTTCCCGTAAAAAGCCCTGTAATTTAAAAAATGTTAACCAAAATCCAAGTAAGACTGTGTTGAGAGAACTGCCTTAATATCATTCCTCTTCATCTCTTAAAGAAGTACACAAGTTAAAAGGCAGATGAAAATCAGAGAAAAAAGTGGGTATTGTTTTAGGATTGCAGCCAAGGTGGGAAGTGAGCACAGGACAGTGCGGATGAAGGTACCAAGATTATGAATCTTCCCACTGAACAACAACAAAATATTCATTTAGATATTTTTCAATCTATCTGCCAAGCTCATTTAGTCCACAAAATTATATGAAGACCCATGTTCCCTTCTTAGGAGTCAAAGGAACTAATTGTTATGAGGTAGACTGCTCATTGATAGCTAATTTTCTTTGAACTGCTCAACCATTAAAACCTTTACATTCAGCTAGTCTATTAATGAAGCCTGAAAAAATAAATTTACAAGACCTTTGATATACAAAGTTATCACATTTGATATACAAAGTTATCACATTCAAGATCTATGTAGGCACAGCTAATTTGGCTAATTTACCAAAAAGAAATCAGAGGTTAAACAAGGGTTTTTACTGAGGGTTGCAGGAGCGGGGGGATGGGGTGGCTGGTGATGGACACTGGGGAAGGTATGTGCTGTGGTGAGCACTGCGTATTGTGTAAGCCTGATGAATCACAGACCTGTGCCCCTGAAGTAATACATTCTATGTTAACAATAAAAAAATAAATAAAAATAAAACAAGGGTTTTTAAACTGTGCCGTGTCCGCATTTCCAAGTGTTTTTCCTCAAGTTAGTGAGGGGTTTTCATAAAGTACAAGGAAAAAGAGTCGGAAGGCAGCAAAGCAGAGAATACAAAATTTTTCATAAATACTGAAGACAGTAGAATATTTCACAATCAAGCTATGACTAAGGCTTATTAATATTAAATGTAAAATTTTATTTTATTTATTTGACAGAGACAGAGACAGCGAGAGAGGGAACACAAGCAGGGGGAGTGGGAGAGGGAGAGGGAGAAGCAGGCCTCCTGCTGAGCAGGGTAATTCCTTGAGAGCAAGAGACCTTTCTCCTGTGAAAGTGCCAGGATATTTTATGCAGATAGCTGTACCCACTGAGAGCTCGTTAAAAATGATTTGACTATTAGGACAGTGGTCCTGGGTCTTAAGAGATTCTTACATCCTACCAGATGTTGGGCACTGTTCTGGGGAACAAAGGAAAACAAAACAAAACATTCGACTTATTAAGGAATGCACATCTGGGAAAAGGGAAAGATGGAGAATGAAGTGAAGCAGGCTGGGCAGACCACTGTGGCAGTCCTGTCATCCCTGAGCCCTGAAGTTTCTTTTATTATCTCTAAAAATCTTGAATGGTTCTGGTATTTGCTCTTCATTTTTCCGCTTGGTCGGAAAAAAAATCTGTGATTACACACCCCTCTTCTGAAAATTCACTTTAATGTTCAGATTTAGCAAAAAATTTCAATCTCAGTTTTTAAAGTGGTATTACCTTTGCCATTCTTTCAACAACACGCCTACCCTGTACTACCTGCTGCTGCTACACTCAGCATCGGTGATCCAACTGAACAAACCCAGAATTCATGCTTTCATGGAACTACATTCTGGATGCAGATACCTTCTTTGAATAAATAACATTACATATCATGCTCAGTACCATAAAAGAACTGAGTATTGCTACAGAAAATGATGGCGTGGCAGAGGGGAGATGAAGTGGGAACATACCTTAGTGAAGGTCAGGGAAGGCCTCACTGAGAAAGTGACATTTGAGACTTGAAAGACAAAGTGGCACTCAGGAGGAAAAGTGTTCACGCACAAGGAACAGCAAGGGAAAAGGCCCAGTGGTGGAAAAGTTTCATATGTTTGAGGATTCCTGACTACGGAGAAGTATGAAGGAACATGGCATGAGTTTATTTTCTGAGTGCTTAATATACGCTAGACATCATGCTAAGTATTTCAATGCACGCTCTTATGTCATCACTACCAAACCTATGAAGTTAGATTCTCCCTCCCCATTTTCAAAAGGACATGAACAAGCATAGGAGAGATTAATAAACTTGTTCAGAATCACATAGCAAGTGGTGGAGTATGGATTCAATTCAATGCAGCATGAATCCAAACTTACAGCCAAAGTTAGAAGATAAGCAGTAGACAAATCAAATGAAGCTTTATATAAAGCCACAGTAAGGAGCTTGAATTTTATTCTAAATGCAGTGGAAAGCCACTGAGAAGTTTAAACAAAACAGTAACATTATCTGATTTACATTTCTGTGGCTGCTGTGTGGAGTTGTATGGGTAAATGAAATGAAACCAATAAATAGTCAGGAGAGAAACGATGGCTGTCTGGACTAGAAGTAAACCAATTCAAGGTCTATTTCGGAGCAAATCAAATTAGCCTTGCCAATGATTTGGAGACATAGAATAAGAAAAAAGGGAAAGTCTAGAATAACTCCCAGGTTTGTGGCTTTAGTAACAAATAGATCATGATGGATAATCATGAAATGGTTTAGGATCAGACTACGTTTAGGAAAGAGGGATAGTGTCATTCAATCATTCAATAAATCTTTATTAAGCTTCTAATACGTGAAGATACAGCAGAGTACAAAACTGATAAAGTTTTGTCTTCACAGAGCTTCCACCACTGGAGTGGGGGGCAGGCAGTTAGACAAAATGATATGTAAACCATAAGATAGTGCTAAGTGCTATGGAAGACAACAAAGCAGGTTAAGTGGGAAAGGAGGTTACCATTTTAATTAAATGGTTAGAGAGAGCTTCTCTAACATATGAGCAGAGGCCTGAAGAAAACAAGCGAAGCCACCCTGAAGATTTCTGGGAGAAGAGAGTTCCTGGCAGTCTGAGTAAGACTGCATTGGCCCTGAGGCAGGAGTGTTCTTCGTCTGTTTGAAGACTGGCAGGGAGGCCAGGGTGGTATAGCAGAGTAGGTAAGGGAAAAAAGAGATCAGAGGGGAACAGACAATATGGAACTTTTGTTAAGGATTTCGCCTTTTTTACTTTGGGTAAAACAGGAAATCCTTGCAAGACTGAAGATTTGAAGAGTAGAGGAGTGGTGTTACTTCAGCTGCAAGATGGAAATTACACTATAAGGGAGCAAGGGTGGAAGCAGAGACTCAAGAAGCAATAATCCTCTGGTGGATCAGACCAGGAAATAGAGAAAGGGTCAGATTTAGATAGGTTTTTTTTAAATTTTTAAAAAAGATTTTATTTATTCATTTGAGACAGAGAGAGAGCATGAGCAGAGGGAGAGGGAGAAGATGTGGGGCTCGATCCCAAGTCCCCGGGATCATGACCTGAGCCAAAGGCAAACGCTTAACCATCTGAGCCGCCCAAGCTCCCCTAGACGGGTTTTTAAAGAACAAACAGGATTTCTTGATGGGATTAGATATGATGGCATTAGGAGAAGAGTCAAGGAAGGATAGGAAGTTTTTCCGGACCTGTATCAAAGAAGAATGAGGTTACCATTTACTGGGTTGGTTGGGATGAGCATGGGAAGAAAAGATTTATCATGGAAAACCATGAATTCAGTTTGCCATATTAAAATGGAGATACTTATTACAAATTTAGAAACATGTTGAGTAGGCAGCTGCTTACTGGATCTCAGAGAGGTCTGGGTTGGAGATACAAGTCTGACAGGCAGTCTTTAACACACAGACATTATTTAAATCATGCGAGTGGATCTGGGAAAAAGTAGAGACAGAGAAGAGGGGCCTGAACTGCACCCTTGATAAACTCCATCAGTTAGACATTGCCATCTCATGCCTAGTAGTCTTATAGTAAAACAACTGGTTTAATTTTGAAAGCTATCATTTATTGCACCAGCAATTTCTAAAGCCATCAAGTGCATCAATGAGACACAGTAATGAACTAAAAAGATATCATACAAAATCCAAAAGAGAAACTCCATTTATGATCAGAGAAATACTAGGAACTCAAAACGTTTCCAAATATAGAGATTGTACAATCCTGTTAAGTGCATGATACATGATATACTCAGGCTGTCTGGATTTTAATTCTGGTCCCTCTGCTTATTATCTGTGTGACCAAGGCAAGGCACTTACTGGGCAGTTTCCTCAACAGTAAGTTGGAGATAAAAACGTATTGGGTTGTTGTAAATGAATACCTGAACTTTCGCTCTCAGAAAGTTACCTTACCGTCAATGACACTAAATCACTGAAACAAAAGTTGAGATCCTGCAGTTAATCACACGAATTTTTCAATTATCTTTTTAATTTTATTTGTTTGCCAGAGAGAGTGTCTGTGTGAGTGCACAAGCACGGGGAGCAGCAGGCAGGAGAAGCAGGCTCCCCGCTGAGCAAGGAGCCCGATGCAGGGCTCGATCCCAGCACCCTGGAATCACTACCTGAGCCGAAGGCAGACGCTCAACCGACTGAGCCACCCAGGTGTCCCTAATTTTCCAATTATCTTAACCAGACCCTAGCAGCTCTGTGTTTAGATTTCAAAACAAGGCCAAAACATGCTCCGAAATTCAATTCTCTTAACTACGGGCTTGCTTACGCCTCCCAGTCTGGATTTTTAAATAAAGCCAAAACACATCGCCAAATGTCTTAATGTCCAAAATAATCTTCGGAGGCAGAGAGGGGGAAAGGGAGCAACTAGCTAGTCCTAGTTCACACATCAGAATAAGCATGTCTCCTAACAAGGTCCAGCTGTGACACAGGGCACCATGGCCCGAATCCTCCTTAACCAGTCATTTGATTCTCTCCTGGTCTCTCCTCTAGAGAATGAACGTGCTTTCGAAGATAAAGGTTAAACCAAGCTTTTGAATGGAAGTCCAGCCAAGTGCCGAGAATCCAACTCTATGACAGCAATAGGGGAAGACTTATCCAGAGTCACCAACTATCTCTTACCTTTAGTACCCAGGAGCACCGTGGGGTCAGACTCTTCTCGGGTGGGTTAGTGGAGAAACCGCGACCCTCCCTCTTCTGGTCCCACCCCCGACCCCCGGGAGCAAAGCGCCGGCGCAAAGCTGCTACCCTCCCCATATCCCCCTCCTCTCGCGGAGCTCCGGGCCCCAGACCCGGGCCCCAGGCCCCAACCTCTATTCGCGGAGCGATAGGAGACACCCGGGGAAGAAACAATAGAGCCGCGGCGGCTGCCGTACCTCTCCCGGTCGCGGCCGTCGAAGTAGACGAAATCGCCGTTCTGGACGCACTTGGCGCAGGTCAGCCGCCGGCGGGTGGTGTTACACAGCGGACACCGCTCGACCGCCACGTACAGCCCCTCCGCGTCGTCCACGGAGTCCACCAAGTCCCGGGCGAGCGGCCGGGGCCCGCAGGCAGGAGCCTCCGGCGCCCGGGCTCCCTTCCCACTGGGAGACGCCATGATGGCCGGAGAGCAGAGCCAGTCACGTGGGATTTTGTTTTCAACCAGGTGCATCCTGGGCGAGGAGGAGGGGCCTGGGGAGGCGCCGAGAGGGCGGGTGGGGTCCGGCGAGCCTCTTGCCCAGCCTCTCGGTGCTCTTGGCCAGGCGGGCGGGGGGCGCTGTTGCTTTTCCTGCCTGCAGAGGGGCAGCCAGCCCGAAGCGTGGAGAATTAGGTTAGAGTGGCGGGTCAGCCAAAATGTCATCATTCTCTTGATCATGCCAAGGCTACAAGCTAACGCCTCAAGCTTGTGCAAGAAATAGTAATACGATGCCCTAGGGGTTCTGGGAAAACGGATTGGGAACAAAATAAGGGAATTTCTTTAATTCGCTATGGGTGCTTTTAAATTTGCTGAAAAGTACAGCAAAATCGGGTGAGGGGGCTGAGTCGTGGAGAGAGGTTGTATTTGGGCTCACCCACCTCCTTTATAGGTTTGTGTTTTGGGTCAAATTCCTAACCTCTCTGTACTTGTGTTCTTATCTGTTAAACGGAGATACAGTACCTACCCAACGTTGTGAAGGTGAACCATACCTTTAACAGTAATCTGATAGTACTTTGCTGATAATAGCGAACAAGTGGAAACAATCGTGCTAAACGTGGAAAGCAAAGTTATCTTTCTGAAAACTGAATTTTAAGTTAATGTCCAACATTCTACTCTGGACCTTGCTCTGAGAATTTGAACTAGGTAGAATTTAACCTAACTCGGTTACTCCAAATCACTTTCTGTGGAGGTAAAATAGGGTGCGTGGGAGGATTAAATCAGAGTAATTCGTGTTTGAAAATGCCTCCAAACTACAGAAGGAAAAAAGAAAAATGTGCCTGTAAGTCAGTTTACCTAGACCAGTGATTCTCAAGGATTCTTTTGGTAGGCTGTCAACTGATAACTGCCTTGAATTCTCTAGCTGTGACTCCCAAGTTCCACACCCAAAGATTCACAACTACCTAGGAGGCATAAAGTGATGTAAGGTGGCCACCACAAACTGGCATGTCAGAAACTGAACTCTCCCTCCTCACAAATCTGTTTCCTCATCTTGGTGCAAGACATAATTCCTAACCACTTGGGAACAAGAGCCATGAGTCATGTTAGTTAGCCCCATCCCTCCCTGATAACCTGCACATCTCCATCAAATTCTGAGGATTCCTTGCAGATCCTGCGCCCGAGGAGACACACGCAGCTGACATTGTCTTCTTCGCGCGACTCTCCCCACGGGTTCTCTCTGGGCACAATGGCAACTCTTAAGGAAAAACTGATTGCACCAGTTGTAGAAGAGGAGGCAACCATCCCAAACAATAAGATCACTGTAGTGGGTGTTGGACAAGTTGGTATGGCGTGTGCCATCAGCATTCTGGGAAAGTCTCTGGCTGATGAACTTGCCCTTGTGGATGTTTTAGAAGATAAACTCAAAGGAGAAATGATGGATCTGCAACATGGGAGCTTATTTCTTCAGACACCTAAAATTGTGGCAGATAAAGATTACTCTGTGACTGCCAATTCTAAGATTGTGGTGGTGACTGCAGGAGTCCGCCAGCAGGAAGGAGAGAGCCGGCTCAATCTGGTGCAGAGGAATGTTAATGTCTTCAAATTCATTATTCCGCAGATAGTCAAGTACAGTCCTGATTGTATCATAATTGTGGTTTCCAACCCAGTGGATATTCTCACATGTTACCTGGAAACTAAGTGGACTACCCAAGCACTGTGTAATTGGAAGTGGGTGTAATCTGGATTCTGCTAGATTTCGCTATCTCATGGCTGAAAAACTTGGCATTCATCCCAGCAGCTGCCATGGATGGATTTTGGGAAAACATGGCGATTCAAGTGTGGCTGTGTGTAGTGGAGTGAATGTGGCAGGCGTTTCTCTTCAGGAACTGAATCCAGAAATGGGAACAATGACAGTGAAAATTGGAAGGAAGTGCATAAGATGGTTGTGGAAAGTGCCTATGAAGTCATCAAGCTAAAAGGATATACCAACTGGGCTATTGGATTAAGTGTGGCTGATCTCATTGAATCCATGTTGAAAAATCTGTCCAGGATTCATCCAGTGTCAACAATGGTGAAGGGGATGTATGGCATTGAGAACGAAGTCTTCCTGAGCTTTCCATGTATCCTGAACGCTCGGGGCTTAACCAGTGTGATCAACCAGAAGCTGAAGGATGATGAGGTTGCCCAGCTCAAGAAAAGTGCAGATACCTTGTGGGACATCCAAAAAGACCTAAAAGATCTGTGACTTCTGGCTTCTAGGCTGTAGAAATTTAAAACTATGATGTGATTAACTGTGAGCCTTTAGTTTTTCATCCATATACATGGATCACAGTTTGCTTTTATCTTCCTAAATATGTGAATCTGGGCTCACAAAATCAAAGCCCATGCTTGGTTTAATGCTTGCAATATGAGCCCTTGAACAAATAAAATTAACTATTGCAGTGTGGAAAAAAAAAAATTCTGAGGATTCGGGGCACCTGGGTGGCTCAGTCCTTAAGCGTCTGCCTTCAGCTCAGGTCATGATCCCAGGGTCCTGGGATGGAGCCCCACATCGGGCTCCCTGCTCAGCGGGAGGCCTGCTTCTCCCTCTCCCGCTCCCCCTACTTGTGTTCCCTCTCTTGCTGTGTCTCTCTGTCAAATAAGTAAATAAAATATTAAAAAAATTCTGAGGATTCCACAATCTAATTAGGTCTCGCATCTGAACCCTTTGCTCCGTCCTCTTAGTCTTACCTAGTCTATTGTAATACCATGACATAGAATTATTAAGGCACAAAAAAAGCAGTAAGTCCCTAAGCTGTTTTCAAAATAGAGCTTACACTAAACCTGAATGGTTCCTGAAAGTTCATTTTTAAGCAAGAGGAATAATTTCCTCTCATCATTTCAAACAAAAGGATATTTGTCTTAAGGTTCCAGACTTTCATGTTTCATTTGTATTCTGACAGGATCCTTCACAGTGCCTGTACCTAGTGGCCAGGACCATCTACTCAATATTTTAAAAGGCAAAAAAAATTTTCTATCCTGCTAGATGATGTTGTTGCAGATATGATCTATTCTATGCAGTTATCTGAAATGTCTGTATATTCCTATGTATTTTTAGAGAACACATTAACAGACTACATCTTTCACAAGAGCAGAGCATTAAATTTTAATGATTAAACATCATTCTAACAAGGTCCTAAATCAAATTCTGAAGTGTTTACTTTTTCAGTATTTAAAATAACGTGTCATTTCGAAAAAAAGTTTCTTCAGTTCTTAGGCATGGGTACTCAGAATCATCTTTTAACAAAGTCAAAATCTACATAGAAAACCTATAGTCTAGTGGTTTGTGCACTGGGCTTATGCACACACTCAAACCAATATAATGTGAGATGCTGAGTGACATACTCAGGCTTTTTTAAAACCCTTTAGAATAGGATAGATGTTTTCAAATGCTTCATAGATCTCAGAACGTTCTTTGGCACCTATAAAGAAATCCAAGTTCATATAATCTTTAATATAAAGACAATACCCAAATTTTCTTAAGACTAAAATTTCATTGTCATTTCCAAGTACATTTTTTAATAGGAAGACATCTCTTTAGGTTTACTTGAGAAGTGATATTTTGGTAAATACAAAAGAATTTGATGGTGACAGCCATATTCCCACAAACACATACCCTAGAGTTTTCTAGTACTTCACTACATGGGCGTATCAGAAAGTTCATCTTTTGCCTCACAGGGCACAGTATGAACTATGGAATGTTATCTCTCAGCATGCCATGAGTACGACCACAGAACATGACCTTCATCAGCACCTGTGGACACTTAGCTACCAGCAAAAGGGACTTCCTTTGATCTACTCAGGTCTAGTTAACATCTTGATTCCCTAATATTGATTCACAGAGTGAGACAAACGGCAGCAAAAGTTTTACATTTCATTGTACAAGAAGAGATTATTAGAGGAGGGAAACTGTACCACTGTCACTCCTTAGAGACTTAAGTTTTAAGGGCTCTTTCATTAGAACTGCTGTAGGGATTAAAGTGGATACAAACATGCATTAGACATGGTCCTTACTCTTGAGAGGTGATCAGATTTTGTTCATCTCTCCCCACCACCCACCACCACTACTACTACTTCCACCTTCCAAGCTACGCAGGCACATTGTACTGAGAGGGGCTGTACTGAGTTATGGACTGGTAGTACTGATATTTATATGGAGCTCCCAGCTAACCAGGAAACTATTATTAGATACCACTGGCAGGAGGCAAGGAGATTAAGGAAAAGAATATAAAAACCGTTAGCATGAAGAGAAATGGAAAATAGCTTAAGTTGATAAAGACTCTTCCTTGAGAGCCATAAAGCTAAGGCTCAGTAAGAGAGAAATAACTTGTGAGAAGTGGTTATCTGGTTTAATTACAAGACTAATAGGAGGGGGCACCTAGGTGGCTCAGTCAGTTAAGCCTCTGCCTTCTGCTCAGGTCATGATCTCCAGGTCCTGGGAGAAGTCCTGCTTAGCGGGAAGTCTGCTTCTCCCTCTCCCTCTGCCCACCGCCCCCATACTCTCTCTCTCTCTCTCTCTCTCAAATAATAAATAAAACCTTTAAAAAAAAAAGACTAATGAGAGGAAATCACCAAAAGGAGAATCACCAGATTTGAGAATCAGGTAGAAATCAGGATTCAGAATCAAGCATGAGCTATAATAATAATTTTAAAAATGGAAAATAGCAAAGTATTGGCAAAGATATGGAGAAATTGGAACTCTCATACATTGATGGTGGGAAGGTTAAAATGATTCAGCCACCGTGGAAAACAGTTTGGCAGTTCCTCAAAAATGTTAAGAATTACCATATGACCCAGCAATTCTACTCCTGGGTATATACCCCCAAATTGAAAACAGGTACTCAACGTGAATGCAGACACGTATTCATCACAGCACTATTCACAGTAGCGAAAAAGTGGAAATAACCCAAGTGTTCATCAACAGATGAATGCATAAACACATTGTGATATTCACATACAATGGAATATTACTTAGCAACAAAAGGAATGAGGCTGTGATACTGCTACAGTGTGGATGAACCTCAAAAACATTATGCTAAGTGAAAGAAGCCAGACACAAAAGGTCACATATTGTATGATTCCATTTATATGAAATATCCAGAATAGGTAATTCCATAGAGACAGAATGCAGACTGGAGGTTGCCAAGGGCTAAGGGGAGGAAGGAATGGAGAGAAACTGCTTAATGATAAGGGATTTTATTTTGGAGTAATCGAAATGTTTTGGCACTAGATACAGGTGGTGGTTGCAGAAATTGTGAGTGTACTGTCACTAAATTATTCACTTTAAAATGGTTAGGTTTATATTATATGAATTTCACAAGTTTTTAAAAAATGTTAAAGAATCAGTTAAGTCCTTATAAGCTTAAATTTCTCTAAGAGGCAAGGGCAAAAAGTTACTTATTCGTTGCCAAGGAGTTTACTATGTGTGTGTCTCCACCCTCAAAGATGTGGGGTGGGGAAAAAGGATGAGGAGGAAGGTGAGTTACTGACATGGGTAACAGAAACTCTGTACCTTTGGGGTAGGAAAAACCCCATAAGCCCCAGATTTTTGTTACAGCATGAACATTTTAGTTTCTCAAGTGGTCGTTTTGTAGAAACCAAAAAGTGAGTTGGGGAAGCAGTAAGTAAAACACCATTACAAAAAAATCCTGCCTCTGATTTGATGGACCTTTTCTGCCTTTAGGTACATTTGAATGTGACAGCTTTATTAGGAGACAGTGAAGTAGAGTAGATCTAGCAAACACATACCCAGCCATTCAACCTCCATCCCCACCCACCAAAACCGCGGTTCCTTTTATACTTAATTGAGAAACAGAGGATCTAGGCCCAGCATTCCAGGTAACTATGTGCTTCAGTTTTTCATAAGACTAAAACATCATACCTAAAAGGATTTTGAAGCCCCAAAGAGTTTAGCATTCTGGCATCTGCTGGAGAACAGAAAACACCCATCACCCAGGAGGAAACAGACACTGAGAGTGATCATTATTTTATATCACAGAAAAACACCTTTAGACACAAAGGGGCTTTGTGGGAATTAACTAATCCAATTCCCTTCATTTCCTTCGTGGGAAAACAAGGCCCAAGAAGTTGAAGTTCCCCTGAACCGTGAATAGCAGCTATGGGTGAAGACCGCACGTATCCAGTATCCCTTCTAAAAGTCATCAAATAAATATGGCTAGAATTTGTAACTGGGTATTACAATGAGGGGACTTGGTCCCTTTAGTCAAATATTTCCTCACCAAAAATAAGTATCACAACTTTATGGGAAACTAAACAGTCCTGTAGTCCTATTAATCTATAATCAAACATCCCAACTTGAAGCACCAGGCTCCAGGTAGAGGACTCTTGCTTTTAAGAAAACCTGAGCAGTCTTTTCCTTTAGGTAATAATGAGCACCACTTTGGGGAATAAACACCATTCCTAGCCATGGTGACTGAGGTGAAAATTCTGTGGCTGATGCAATGAAGAAAGGACTGGCTTTGAAATCACTCTGTATGGGCTTGAAGACCAGCTCTACGATTAACTAGGTTTGAAAAAGTCACAGGCGAACTGTTTAACTTCTGAGTTTCCATTTCCTTACCTGTAAAATAAGGACAAGAGCCTTCTCAGAGGGCTGCTAGGAGTTATGTGAGTGAATGTTTGTAAAAAATCCTTTGTAAACCATCACATTTTTAAGGTCCTAGAAGAATGTGCTTCAAGATAGGGATGTTAAGACGGCTGGTCCAAGCACACCTGGTTTACCATCTGGTTCTGTAAGAGTCAGTCTCACATAATCTGTGTCCTTCCCCAGGGCTGATTCCTGGTGGGGGCGAGGGGCAACTGTATTGGATTTGCTTTTCCATCCTCAGCACCTAAAACAGGGTGGGTACCTGATGACACCCGAAGTTGATGAAATATCTGCTGTCAATAAGGTTTATAAGCTCATCCCTACCCTTAGCCAGCCCAAACATCAATTTCCAATTATACGTGGATTTTCCAATTCTATTTTTACGCCAAGTCATAGCTACACATCTCATTTTCCCAAGTGATACCATATGTGTATGCACACAAGGGAAAAATCTTACAAATTGCAAAAAACAGCATTAAACCCTTCAAAGTATACATTTTACAGTACATACTCACTTGCCATTATTGAGGGATTCCCAGTCATGACTGACAGGGATATTATCCCTCTGGCCTACTCACTAACAAGTCTTGTCTTTTTTTTTTTTTTTTTTTAAGATTTTATTCATTTATTTCAGACAGAGAGAGAGAACGAGTGGGGGAGAGCGGCAGAGAAAGAAGCAGGCTCCTCGCTGAGCAGGGAGCCCGACGTGGGACTCAATCCCGGGACTCTGGGATCATGACCTGAGCCAAAGGCAGACACTTAACCGATTGAGCCACCCAGGCACCCCAAGTCTTGCCATTTTTATGCTGCCCTCTGACCTAACACATTTCCAAGAACTGCTGATGTCTAGCTGATGGAGAGTTACCCTAAGCAAAAAAGACCCAGCTTCTTACGAAGTCCATTATGCTGGAGGGAAAGAAAGAAATGTGAAGCATTTTAGACATTAGACTAAAGCCTCTTTAGACATCATATTTCCATCATCAGGGCAAGGCATCACAGCAAGACTCCAGTCTCTCAGCGCTAGGGGGAAAACGAGTGGGCTTCCACCAAGGGAATAACAGCTAACATTTATACATTTACCGTCCACCTGGTACTGTTCTTCTGCCTCCTCACATTTAGCAGGTAGTTTCTACAGCCACCTGCTTTTTACATGTGTGGAAATCAAGGTGGATAACTTAAATCCACCCAAGATCATACAGCCAAGAAAGGGTCAAGCCTGGATTCAAACTGGATAGTTGGTTTCCAGAACCCAGCCTCTCAGCCACCACACCTGCTGCCTCTCACCTCTGTCCTTCAGCTGACGAGGATAAGCGAGAAGGTGCCCCCAAAGACCACACAGGCATTTGCACAGACATCTAAAGAGTTGGGGGACAGGATGAGTATGTGGGGGTGGGAGGCTCTGGAGACAGCCTGCTCAAGTTCCCACCTGTGCTGCAGCACGTACAGCTGTCTGACATGGTTAAGGTTACTTAACTTCTCCATTGTCCCCATTTTACCGGTGAGGAAACAGAGATGTTCAGTACAACCTCACAGAGTTAACTGGAACCTACAAAAAAGTCTTATGACAGTGCCTGGCACAGACATGCCCAACATATGTTCACTTTATGGTGTCTGATCTTAGAAATGGAAGCCAACATAGTTGCTGTTCATTGTATATTATTCCAGCAGATCCTAGCTATATTATTACTGCGGCTTGAGAAAAAAAAATCCTAGGTCCTAAATATCATACCATCATTTCCCAGCACGGGCTTGGGAAAACAGTGTAAGGCTTGGCTCAGGTCCTGTTGCTTTTTGCTGTCAGGGACCATGACACAGTAGGATGGCAGGGCTTCATGGCCATCAGCTCACTTAACTATAATTAGAACATTCAAATGTAGCCTTGGACATGGTGGCCACAGCCTTGGCACCTCGGGGGAGTAAGACAATTTTACACAGATAAATTATTTTCAGAGGCCCTGAAAATGGCATGTGATACAATGGTTTAGAATTGCACTTACAGTAGGTGTGGTGTTCTACAGTTCCTACCTAGGGAAGGGCTGGGATCCATTATTTAATTAGAGTGAAATGCAAATGCATTTGTAATTTCAGTACTCTAACATTTTCTAGACAAAAGTTATTTACCCTTGTGGGACCTTCCAAAACAGCTCTGCAGAGTCTTGCGGTGTGTGCCTCTAGGAGTCCCCTGGACACTCCATGTGACCATCCCCAGCTAAAGTTCTAGAAGCAAGGCTAAAAGGAGGCCTCCTTGGTCCCTTTCCTCAGGTTTACACCCAAATTGGGTCCTTGAGTTTTTAAACCCTTTGCAGATGAAAAGAGTCTAGATAGGTAAGGATAGAGAATAAGGAACATAGGTCTTGACGTTTGGAGCAAAAGTAACCTAAACCATGTATTCTAGGTGAAGTACTTTAAGACAATACAGCATGAGCAGGGAAAGATCCCAATAGACAATTACTCATATTTCAGTATTAAGACATTGGCTGGCTTTTACTTCATCTTGTAAGCAGAAATTTGGACTTCAGTTAATACAACTCATTCCCCCGTTCACAAAAGTGATGATCTACATCTTGTAAGAATGAAGAAACTTAGCTTTGTTTTACATGAATGCATAACAAATTTTATTTGTTATGTATAAGTGTATTGCATGGTCTTTGGTATTGCGTGTAGACAGTTCTTTACTTCTGTCACTTGAAACTTGTAGTAAATTGTACACGCAAGTTGTTTTTTTCATTTTAATTGGGGTGAGAAAGCTGGTTTGAATTAAGGATATTTAAAGGGGCTTGTTTTTGTGTATCTATAATAGAAACTTAGCCTGTACTTGTCAATTGGCACTTTTAGTAAGACTGATTAATAATGATATATAGCAAGTATATGAACGTGTCCTTCCCAAGGTCTTCAAAAGTTTGTTCCCTTAAGTAGGGCGTATGTTTGCTCCAATATTTATAACTATTCAACTTACTTGGCAGACATTTCCCCCTGTCCTTCAGGACATATAGAAGTAAACTTTAAGTCAGTCACTAGGAGGTCTTAATTATTCTAGACTCTACATTGGCAGCATCTGAGAAAGTCTAGCTTTGTTGTATTCAAAAGGTTCCTGAATTCCAAACGGGCTTTCCCCACTTTGAAGACACATTAGTTATTTGTTACAGTAAAACAAACTATGAAACTTTACTGGGAGTTCTAAAAGAAGACTTAAGAACAGAAATTCCATGTTTTTGGACGCTGAGTGATAACTTTATATGTAAATGTAAAGGACAAATGGAGTCATGACAAATATTATTAATAATAAGGAGAGTAATAGTTCGTGGTAGGCTGGCTAGCTGGCTATCTGAGAGTGGGGCATAATCAGTTTGGCTCCTAAGATATAAATTTGGCATTCATCTTGCTACACAATAGTAAAATGTGTAAAAAGTCAGACAAAATCAGACAAAAATAGCAAACTTCAATAAGATGGTATGGAAATGAGTCTCAACCATTTACCTCAAGAATTTTAAAAACCCTTCTTTATGTAAAAATAAACCAACTGGAAAAAGTCATAAGTATAACAAAGAGTAATTACTTTTAATATTATGGTGAACTCATACAAATCCTTAGAGGGAAAAATAATAAAAAGTAAGTAGGCAGAAAGGATTAAGTTATGTACACACTATCGACAAAAGATGAAATGCTATTTCTTGAATAGGTTTTAAAAAGTCATCAATTTCTATTTCTGATTACCAGTGAGGTAAAGCAGTGAGATCATTTTCACTTATAAAGTTCAAGTTTTCTTTCATGCCACCTTTGTTTTGGATGCTACTGAGGGTTTGTAAAAGATACTCAAGTACATTGCTGGTAGGAACATATAATTGGAGAGAACTATATTGTGTATCCCTTTAAAAAACAACTTGGTAATTTGTACTCAGAACTTTAAGAATAGTCATATCCTTAAAACAAAGTTCCATTTCTAAGCATCCACACTAATAATTCTCCACACATAAAAATAGCCAAATGTGCCATTATAAGCAGCAAACAAAGAAGGAACATTTCAATGCTTGACAATGGAAAAGTAAGTTTGATATGATAACGTGTTAGAACAGAAGTCAGGAGACAGAGGGCTAGTCCTGTTTTTGTATAGCCTGTGAGCTAAAAAATGGTTTTAAATTCAATCATTTACGTGGCTGGGGGCAAAAAAAAAATCAAAGAATATTACATGACACATGCAAATTATATGGATTATATTAAATTTGCATTTCAGCGTGCTTTCCTTTCTGTAATGTCTATAGCTACTCTTGCACGACTGTGGCAGAGTTCCACTATTGCAACAGAGACCCTATGACCACAAAGCCTAAAATATTTCATATTTGGCCCTTTACAGAAAACAGGTTTGATGACCCCTCTGTTAGAACACTGTGCAGCTGTTAAAGGTGTTCTTGAGGAGTGTATGACAATGAGTGAAGCTAAATGCTATAATGGTTAATAAACATGCAGGATGTAAAGATAAATATACATATCAAAATAACATAAAAACATGAAAAAATTATATTGTTTTGGGTATTGAGACCAATGAGTGATATTATAATCCTTCCTACTTTTCATGTTTTTCCAGGTGTTCTACAATATTGAGACTTACTTTATAATGGTGAACAAAGCCATTTGAAAGGAGAAGCAAAGCAACACATAGCTATTGAGGCCTATGAAAGTCAGAAAATAATCTTAGAACTTACCTGTCAACACAACTTTCCCAGATACGAAGATAAGCAACACAATCCGTGGTTTTACCATTCTGTAAATAAGGCCAGGAAACAGTTCAGGTTCATAACTGTTCAGATATAAAAGGAAAAAAAGTTAAAAATAGTACTATTCAACTACTTTCCCATAACATTCAAGACCCAGCGTATTAAAGCTATTCTACCAAAACCTTTTGACCATCTTAATAAAAATAGTCTGGAGTGCCCTAAGCAATTTCTTATGACTGTCAGGAACAGAATTCATCTTTGGTCATGACATTTTTTCAAATGCAGGTCATGCTAAGCTATTAAAAATTAAGGTAGGGCGCCTGGGTGGCTCAGTTGGTTAAGCGACTGCCTTCGGCTCAGGTCATGATCCTGGAGTCTCAGAATCGAGTCCCGCATCGGGCTCCCTGCTCAGCGGGGAGTCTGCTTCTCCCTCTGACCCTCTTCCCTCTCATGCTCTCTATCTCTCATTCTCTCTTTCAAATAAATAAATAAAATCTTAAAAAAAATTTACTGTATCCTCCCTCCTTTAAAAAAAATTAAGGTAAGTTAGGGCGTCAAATTTAATGTATTAAGATCTTGCTGGTTAAAAAAAAGTCTACGAATAAAAATACATAAACGTGTTTTCTAAATTTTCTAAATTTCCAAGTTTCCCAATAATGAGCACATTTTGTACACATTTATAAACTGCTAAGGAGAACAATTTTAGAACCTAAGAAGTCTTCCAGACCACCATCATTTGTCTCTGGACATGTGCAGTAAAGAAAACTAAACTATCCCAACTTTTAAAAATTTAGGGTTTGTGGGGCACTTGGCTGGCTCAATTGGAAGGGCACAGGACTCTTGATCTCAGGGTCATGAGTTCAAGCCCCATGTTGTATATAGCGATTACTAAAAACAACAACAACAAAACAAATTTAGGACTTGGTCCTAAAATAGTAACTCACTCATATTTACTACTAAATGTAGGAGGAGGAGGAGAGGGCTAAAAACTGTTTCAGGCTCCAGCATAAAGTAGAGAGACTCCTAGAAAGGCTTAAGGAGACTTCAAAAAAGAAGTCAAGAGTTAAAAGGAAGCTGACAAAATTAAAGCAATGGCTAAGAACAGATATAAGAAAAAGAAGAAATCTGAGAAATGGAACACAATATATGTAAATCTTTGCATTTAATGGGTGAATCAGGACCACACAGAAAAACGCCTTCCATTCCATTCCACAATGAGTTAAGACCCATACAACAGCAGATGTGAAATCTCTTACTGGTACCAGGATGATGTGTTACAGTGGAGAGTCTACCCTTCTGAAGTATATGGAGGTTGCTTTGGGTAGACTGGTCTTCCTGGAAGGTCACTCTTACTGCAGAAAACCTGTCAAGATTTAACCTACTTGGAGCGCCTGGGTGGCTCAGTTGGTTAAGCAACTGCCTTCAGCTCAGGTCATGATCCTGGAGTCCGGGATTGAGTTCTGCGTCGGGCTCCCTGAGTCTGCTTCTCCCTCTGACCCTCCCCCCTCTCACATTCTCTATCTCATTCTCTCTCTCAAATAAATAAAATCTTAAAAAAAAAAAAAGACTTAACTTACTTACCACTTCTCAACACTGGGGAGTCAATGATACTAGCTGGAGCCCTGCAAAATCTGTATGGGAGCTGAGGTTTGAACCAAGAAAGTGAAAGCTAGAGACACAGAAGGAATGTTTCCATTTGATCTTCCAACAGAATCTTAGCATTTTCAAGGGAAAAGAGGGGGTGCCTGGGTGGCTCAGTTGGTTGAGCGTCCGACTCTTGGTTTCAGCGCAGGTCATGATCTTGCAGTTGTGAGATCAAGCCCCACATTAGGCTCTGCACTCAGCAGAGAGTCTGCTTGGGATTTTCTCTCTCTCCCTCTCCCTCTGTCTCTACCCCTGCTCATGTTCGATCTCCTCTCTCTCACTCTCTCCCTCTCTAAAATAAGTAAATAAATCTTAAAAAAAAAAGCGGGGGGAAGAGAAAACAAAGTCTTCGGTATGTAAGTGGTGGCAAACTGCAATTGGCTTTCAGAACCATAGTTTTAAGAAACCAGCATAATAAACTTCCAAGGAGATATTTACTTTATTTTACTTATTCTCCGCCTCATTTCAAAGAAGGTTGAGGCAGAGGGGGTAAAAAAGTTATTTTGGTTAGAGATGGAGAATTGCATGAGTTCAAGAATAACAAACATTTGCCAATCTCTTGGCCAACCCAACTTCAACTCACCGTTCAACTCCTGGCTTAAATGTCACTTCCCATAAGAACTTTGACCTCCACACTCCTCCCCCCCCCCCGTTACATTAAATATCCTGCTCAATGGTACCATAGCACTCAAAGAGGTGTCCACCTTCATAGTTACCATATTATCTTTAGCTTTTTTGTCTTCCCTTTTAGACAGTGAGCTCCACGAGGGCAAGGGACCACAGCTGTATTTTTTTTTCTTTTTTCCTTTCCCCTTTTTGAGAAAGAGTACACCAGCAGGGGTTGGAGGGTGGGGATGGGAGTTGGGAGGGGGAGAGAGGGAATCCCAAACAGACTCCATGCTCAGCATGGAGCCCATTGTAGGGCTCAACCTCACAACCCTGAGATCATGACCTGAGCCAAAATTAAGGGTCAGATGCTCAACTGACTGAGCCATCCAGGTGTCCTGGATGCTGGCTGTATTGGACTATCATGATCACTGTAGCATCTGCTACATGGTAGCCACCTAGATGTGACTCACTTAAATATTTATTATCAGGGATCTTTGATTTAGAAACTGAAAGAAGGGAGAACAATGCTCAGGGGAAACTGGAAATAATTACAGCATAGAAATATTGACATCCCCCCAATGACAAGGGGGATACTTGTGGTATGAGATGCTAATACACAAACTTGTAGAACCAGGGGAATTGAAGGAACTTGGAGGTTTTAACATAGGCAAACTTTTTTTTAAAGATTTTATTTATTTGAGAGAGAGAGAGAGCATGAGCAGGGTAGAGGGGCAGAGGAAGAGGGAGAAGCAGACACACTGCTGAGCAGGGAGCCCAATATGGAGCTCAATTCCAGGACCCTGAGATTATGACATGAGCTGAAGACAGACACTTAACTGGCTGGGCCACCCAGGTGTCCCTTAACATAGGCAAAATTGACCTAATAATTACAACTGATGTGTGCCATGGTTCCCCATAAGGCTGCAGACACTTAAGGAAAGGCCTCATTTTTTTTTAAAAAATTTTATTTATTTAGTCAGAGGGAAAGAGCACAAGCAGGGAGGAAGGGCAGAGGCAGAGGGAGAAGCAGGCTCCCCACTGAGCAAGGAGCTGGATGTGGGACTCAATCCCAGGACCCTGGGATCATGACCTGAGCCAAGACAGATGCTTAACTGACTGAGCCACCCAGGTGTCCCAGGAGAGGCCTCATTTTAAATACACAAACCTGTTAAGAAAGAAGTGTTTTAATGCCCCAATGTCATCAATACACACACTGGAGCTGTAATCCATAACCTAACGGTGGAGCCTGAATGGCAAACTTTTGGAGGAGGCAAGAATAAGACCAGAAAGAGATGGTGGTAGGAATACAATGCAGGCTTTCTGGCTAAATTTTTTTAAGATTTTATTTATTTATTTGACAGAGACACACAGCGAAAGAGGGAACACAGGCAGGGGGAGTGGGAGAGGGAGAAGCAGGCTTCCCGCTGAGCAGGGAGCCCGATGTGGGGCTCGATCCCAGGACCCTGGGATCATGACCTGAGCTGAAGGCAGACGCTTAACCACTGAGCTACCCAGGCGCCCCTCTGGCTAAAATTTTTTTTTAAAAGATGGAGGAGATAATAAAACTGGTTCAGAATGAAAATAGAACAGTGATGGACCCACTCCAAGAGGCTAAAGTCAATGCATATGATGAACTCTCATCTTGCCCAGCCATTCTCTTTCAGAAAGTGGGAGTAGTGACAAGAGGCACTCCTGCTCTAGACTTAAATCTGAACTACAAAGATGACAATCTTGGTGAAAAAGAGATGACAAGAAACTTGGGAGGAATAGCATACATCATTTTAGAGCCCTTAATGGCCAGAAAGTGGGGTGCTAAATCTGATACAGACAGGCAGAATTCAGGAGGACATCTTTCATACATTCAGGAAAAGTTGGTTCAGAGAGAGACAAACCAGAGGCCCATGGTTGAGAATCTGGAAGAAAAAAACGGCTCCTGTGTTGAGAGACTCTTAACAAGAAAGGTTTTACTATGAATTTACAACCCATCCCAAGACTGAAGAAAGAAAAAGATCTCTAAAAAGGCAGTATTTCTTGCATGGGGAGCTTCACAGTGAGCTCACTGGGCACATCACAGGCACCCAATAAGCATATGTTGGAAAAAAAAAAAACAAAACTAATGTAGAGGAAAAAATACAATCAAGGGGAAAATAAACATTGCCTGAAGAATATCATCAAAGCCGAATCTCAGCATGAACTTGGATTTTTGAAAAGCTAGGAAAAAACAAGCAATTTTTAACAGGTGTTCAGACCGTGTCTCAAAAAGAAGGCCAATGAGTGTTAGCTAAAACACAGCTACAGGATCTCTATTCACTTTTAAGAGGAATGAGCACTCCAAGTCAAAGAGGGGGAAAGGCGAGCAAAAGGACAGAAGTTCAATTTAGAGGAAGAGAATTTAAGAGCATCTGTGATTCTAAGCAGCTCAGTGACCTTGGACAGCTATATATGCCTCAGGGTGGCGGGCTCCAGGGCTGACCGCCCGCCTCCAACGCTGCTGAGGGACTGACAGGCTAGAAGAAGCACCAAAGCAGCTGAGTGAAGAGGATGCTGAGGCTTTGCTGATGAGCTGGGAGTTACACGTGAAGAAGCAACCTACAGATGCTCCCTGAGGAACAGGACTCCACTAAAGAAGAAACTGCGGTGGGAGCTAGCGTGACACAAACACACAAAACCCCCTCGAAATCAACAGGAAAAACACTAGATAGGATTGCCTTCACAGAATGTGCCAGGGCACTCTTTCTTCATCTTCTCCCCCACCCTCTCTCCCCTGCCAGCCGCCAGCCCCTTCCGACCTGCCTAACCCATCTCATACCCCTTCTCTTCTGGGGTCTCCACTCCCCCAAGGCAGGTGTGCCTGTTTCAGAAATCTGCACAGTAGTGAGTCTCAAGCCTCTGGCGAGCAGGATTGACATCACCTGTGAGCTTGTTAGAACTACAAATTCAAGCACCATCTGTGACCATGCAGCCCCGGTAGCAAAGTGTTTTAAAAAAAAAAAAAAACGGTCCAGGTGAGTACTGTACAGTGTAATTTTGAGAACCACTGCTTAAGATTGGACACATAGAGTAACCAAGGAAGGACTTAAGCACAGCATCTTAATCCTTTCACCTACAGTCTTTAAAAAGAACAACACCACTTTCTCCAAAAGGTACACTATATAAGGAGTGCATAACACAACTTCAATATCTTGGTAAACTCAGAAAGTTATAGAATGGTCATACCTACTGAACTGCTGATGGGTTAGCACCAAACCTTCCAGCCTGATGGCAAATCTCACATCACAGCTTCCAACCATGTTCTGAATTTTAAAATCGAGGAATCTGGCTGGGAACCCCAGCTTCTGCACCACACGAGCATACTTCCTCGCTGCAAGTCGAGACTGCTCTTCACTAGGGAGGGACAAATGTGTTTAGAGAGATCTTAATCATTGTGTCCTCTATACTGCTTAGGCTGTATTCACGTACTTCCCTGATTGTACTTTTAGCATTTGTACCGGTTTATCTCTCAATGTATATTACAAACCTGTAGATGTTGAGGACAAGGACCACCCTCCCCTACTTGTGTCCCTAGCACCTAGTAAAAGGTATGGTACAATGGTCAAAACCAAACCATAAACACATTCTCATCTTAATTTGTCATCTTTCACATATAGGGTATTTTTCTCTCTTGTTTTAAAGGTTATTAGATAAAATTAACTATTCCACTGGTTCTCAAAGTGTGTCCTCAGATCTGCAGGAGCATCACCACTTGAGAACTTGTTAGAAATGCAAAGGTCCCAGCCTCAGACACTCTGTGGTTAGGGCTCAGCAGTCTATATTTTTAACAAGCCCTCCAGATCGTGATGCTCAGTAAAGTCTGAGAACTATCCATCTGGTCTAAAAGTGTGTGCCACTTAGATGGGAACAGCAGCAGCAAAAATAAAGACACATGCATCTAAAAAAAAAAAATCAGGTGCCTGGGTGGCTGAGTCGTTAAGCGTCTGCCTTCGGCTCAGGTCATGATCCCGGGGTCCGGGGATCGAGCCCCGCATCAGGGTCCCTGCTCAGCGGGGAGCCTGCTTCTCCCTCTCCCACTCCCCCTGCTTGTGTTCCCTCTCTCGCTGTGTCGCTCTGTCAAACAAAATTTTTTAAAAAATAAATAAAAATTAAAAAATTAAAAAAAAAAATCAACACGAGGAAGAGGTAGGCCAATCAGGTGGCAAAGACAGGATACCAGGACTTCGATCTTCATGTGACAAATTACACTTAAAAAAAAAAAAAAGGCATGAAAACACCTCAAAACCTAACCAGTTTTGCTCAGGCTTTCTCACAGAATGGTCACTCAACTCACACCCAACATGAGAAAGAAAGACATTCATTCAACTTTGTGGCCATACTCTTCTAAGTGTTTGTCTTGCTCCAACCCTAAATCCAGGTCACAGAATGTGAAGTCCTGCAATGTGAGGCTATACTTGTCAAAACAAAACAATGAGTAGCAGGGGTTGCCAAACAGGAGCAAAACCTGGTGGGTGAACCATGTGAACTCTGCCCTCTCTTTTGGGTTGCCCCATCTTTACACTGAAAATCAGAAACACCGGAAAGAAAAGCCAGATTTAACTTTTTGTTTGCCTGGACCAATGGAAGCATTCCATTCTCTTTCCTATCTAGATCCTTCACCACACAGCCCCTCTTATGTGTATTAATTCCTTCACATATTTCACTCCACTCCACGTTGCTTCTCCTCACCCTAAGATGTCCCTAAGTTAGCAGTGAAATAAACAGTTTCTAGTTTGAAAAACTACATTTTACTAATTGGCCCATTACATTGCCCATTGTGCTCATGTTTATAAGGTCAAATTTTAAGTTTGGGTAGTCCTGTAGTTTCGTGGGATAGTAGCTGTGAATAGGACCATAGAAATTCCCATTCAAACAACTTGTGGTTAAAGTCTACATGCATGTTCTTATACAAACATTAGGAAATAGAATAAGAACCTTGAAATGTCACCACCAGTGGTCATAACCACGGAATACATTTGACCCTTTTGTATTTTTCCTGTGCAAACACAGGTATCCTTCACTAGCAAACTCTGGTTATTAACAACTAAAAGGAATAGGTTTGGATCCATTTTTGGAAATAATTCTGATAGCTCTTAGACTAACCAAAATTTCACAAATCTCTATTCAAGATTCAAGAACCAAATAGATTTCGGTAACAAGTATCTCTTATTATCTGAACTTAGTATCCAAACTTTCACCATCAGATTTTGGGACCCAGGTAAATTCAGATAGGGAAAGATACTCATGAATATGTCTGTAATATAGCATATTTTAAAGTGAAAGTTGGCTAATAAACTTATAATTTAGTTGCCTGTTCCCCTACAACTTAACACAATGTGACTATCCTTGATATATGTGTGTATGTTTTAATAGCTAAATATAATTTTATGACCTAATGAAAACTTTATTACTAGCTATTTGTCTCCCATTATTTTAATTTTCCCCATTTTACACAATGCTGAAATGAACATCCTGGCAGATACCTTGCAGAGTTGTCCAATAAGGACTTAAAAATGGTAGATCTCTAGGTCCAAGGACACACAGATCTACAGAAGAGAAAGCCCAGAAAATTACCCAGACACATGTAAAGAATTTAATATGTAAAAACAGGTGGGGGGAAATGGATTAAGAATGGATTCATCACATAGATGCAAAAATCCTCAACAAAATATTAGCAAACCACATACGACAATACATTAAGCAGATCATTCACCATGATCAGGTGGGATTCATTCTGGGGATGCAAGAAGGATTCAATATTCACAAATCAATCAAAATGATACACCTCATCAACAGAACAAAGGATAAAAATCATTTGATCATCCTAACAGATGCTGAAAAAACATTTGACAAAATTCAACATCCATTCATGATAAAAACTCTCAAAAACATGGGTTTAGAGGGAACTCAACCTAATAAAGGCTATATATGAAAAACCCACAGCTAACGTCATACTCAATGGTGAAAAGCTGAGAGCTTTTCCTCTAAAATCAGGAACAAGACAAGGATGTCCACTGTCACCACTTTTATTCAACATAATACTGGAAGTCCTAAGCACAGCAATCAGACAAAAAATAAGAGGTATTCATACTGGTAAAGAAGTTAAACTGTCATTATGTGCAGATGACATGATACTATACATAGAAAATCCTAAAGACTCCACCAAACAACTACTAGAAATAATCAATGAATTCAGTGAAGTTGCAGGATGTGAAATTAATACCCAGAAATTGGTAGCCTATCTATACACTAATAAGAAAAAGTAGAAGGAGAAATTAAGAAAACAATTCCACTTATAATTGCACCAAAAAGAATAATACCTAGGAATAAACAATCAAAAAAGAGGCAAAAGACCTGTACTCTGAAAACTGTAGAGCAGTGAAGATAACACAAACAAATGAAAAAAAAAATATTCCATGCTCATGAATTGAAAGAATATTGTTAAACTGTTCATATTACCCAAAGCAATCTATAGATTCAGTGCAATCCCTATCAGAATACCAACAATGTTTTTCACAAAACTAGACTACTACTAAAATTTGTATGGAACCCCACAAAAGACCCCAAATAGCCAACATAATCTTGAGAAAGAAAAACAAAGCTGGAGATATCACAAGACCAGATTTCAAAATATACTACAAAACTGTAGTAATCAAAACACACAAACAGGCACGAAAACAAATATATGGATTAATGGATGGAGAGTCCAGAAATAAACCCATAATTATATGGCCAATTAATCTACAACAAAGGAGACAAGAATATACAACAGGGAAAAGACAGTTTCTTCAATAAATGATGCTGGGAAAATTGGGTAGCTATGTACATGTAAAAAAATGAAACCAGACCACTTTAAAACACCATACACAAAAATAAATTAAAAATGGATTAAAGACCTAAATTCAAGACCTGAAACCATAAAAATCCTAGAAGAGAATACAGGCAGTAATTTCTCTGATATCGACCACAGCACCATTTTTCTAGATATGTATCCAAAGGCAAGGGAAACAAAAGCAAAAATAAACCATTGGGACTACATCAAAATAAAAAGCTTTTGCACAATAAGGAAACCATCAACACACCAAAAAGCAACCTAGTGAATAAGAGAAGATATTTGCAAATGACATATCAGTTAAGGGGTTAATATCCAAAATATATAAAGAACTTATACAACTCAACACCAAAAAAACAATCCGTTTAAAAAATGGGCAGAAGACCTGAACAGACATTTTTCCAAAGACATACAAATGACCAACAGACACATGAAAAGATGCTCAACATCACTCATCATCAGGGAAATATAAATCAAAACCACAATGAAATATCACCTTACACCTGTGAAAATGGCTAAAATTAAAAAGACAAGAAATAACAACTGTTGGTAAGGATGTGGAGAAAAAGGAACCCTCGTACACTATTGGTGGGAATGTAAACTGTTACAGCCACTGTGGAAAACAGTATAGAGGGTCCTTTAAAAATTAAAAATAGGGTGCCTGGGTGGCTCAGTTGGTTAAGCGACTGCCTTCGGCTCAGGTCATGATCCCAGAGTCCTAGGATCGAGTCCCGCATCAGGCTCCCTGCTCAGCAGGGAGTCTGCTTCTCCCTCTGACCCTCCCCCCTCCCGTGCTCACTCTCTCTCTCTCTCAAATAAATATTCCTATAAAAAAATTAAAAATAGAAATACCATATGATCCAATAATTCCACTATTGGGTATTTACTCAAAACAAAAACACTAGTTTGAAAAGATAAATGCACCCCATGTTTACTGCAACATTATTTACAATAGCCAAGATATGGAAGCAACCTCAGTGTCCATTGGTAGAGGATAAGGAAAATGTGGTATATATACACAATACATTATGCAGCTATAAGAAAGGATGAGATTGTCCAATTTGAGCATGGATGGACCTAGACGGTATTATGCTAAGTGAAGTAAGTCAGACTGAGAAAGACAAATACCATATGATTTCACTCACATATGGAATCTTAAAAAACATGCAGAAGCAGACCCATAAAAACGGAGAACAAACTCATGGTTGCCAGAGGGGAGGGGGGCTGGGGCTTGGGCAAAATGAGTGGAGTGGGAGATACAGGCTTTCAGTTAGGGAATGAAGCCAGAGGAATAAAAGGCCGGGAACATGGGCAATGCCACTGTAACAGCTTTGTATGAGGACAGATGGTAGCTACCCTCCTGGGGAATACAGCATAGTGTCTAAACCTGCTGAGTCACGTGAAACTAATGTAACATTGTGTGTCAACTATACTAAAAAACCACATACAGATTCTTCAATAAATGTATCCGGTCACTTACTGGCCATTTGAAAAGAAAAATTTATCTTCTAGTGAAATAAAATTCTGGGCCAGCTCTGCTCAATATGGTAGCCACTAGCCACATATAGCTATTTTTTTTAATTCTATTTATTTGAGAGAAGGTAGATTGAGAGAGAGAGAGAGAGAATAAGAGCAGTTTGGGGAGGAGCAGAGGGAGAGGGAGAAGCAGACTCCATGCTGAGCAGGGAGCCCAACACAGGGCTCCACCCAGGCGCCCCCACATATAGCTATTTATATTTAAATTAAAATTAAATAAAACATTAAGTTCCAGGGCGCCTGGGTGGCTCAGTCAGTTAAGTGCCTGCGTTCAGCTCAGGTCATGATCCTGGGGTCCTGGGATTGAGCCCTGCGTTGGGCTCCCCGCTCAGTGGGGAGCCTGCTTCTCCCTTGCTCTCTGCTCCTCCCCCTGCTTGTGTGCTTTCCCTCGCTCTCAAATAAAATCTTTAAAAAATAATTAAGTTCCTCTGTGTATTACCTATACTTCAACTGTTCAACAGCTTCATGTAACTAGTGGCTACCACGCTGGAGAGCACACATGGAAAACATCTCCATCACCTAGAAAAAGCTCACACTGAATCAAAACATCAACTTCTTTCCCTCAATACAAAGCAGGACCTGAAAAAGGCCAGAAAAATATACAGAGGTCAATATTTATATAATGTTGTACATGGGGAATGCCTTCCTAAGCATGAAGCCAAACATCAAAACCCTAAAGAAAAATGGGACTATACACACACAAAAATGTTAATTGTGTAAAAAAAAATCATAAAACACCATAAACAGTAATTTGGGAAATAACATATATAGGGCAAAATGGTGGAAATACGTACAAACAAAAAGTTGTTTACAAAAGACCAATAATTCCATAGAATATTGGGCAAAAGACACAGTAGGCAGTTTACATGCTTATGAAAAGTTCATCTCACTAGCAAATCAAAGAAATGTAATTAACACTTTTGTTTTTTTTGCCAAACCATTTGGCAAATATAAAAAAGAGTATTAATACCCAGTGTTCCTTGGAGGAAAGGAATCTTGGTATATCTGTAGAGTGAAGACAAATTCATACAGTCTTCCAGGAGGACAACTTACTACTCATTTTCTAACCCATAGAGGAATGAGCAACTCTCCCCCTACAGTTGGATGGTGAAAGGGTCTGTAGCAGCACAGGGCTTCCTCTGCATGAGATCCAGGGGAGGTGAGCCTTTTAAGAGTTGCCTCCTGAGCTAATGCTCAAGGTAATCGTCAAAAGTACCTAATTTACCTCCTTTAAAAAGTTCTCTCCATTTATCTGCAATAAGAAAAATATACAATAACTACCTCCCCAGGCTTATAACAGGCTTTATCACTATGGTAGCTTTTAAGTGTACCTTAAGATCAAGCTCTAACAGCCCACCTAAGTCCCCTCAGTTTAATGGGGGACTGCAAAGCGGACAGAGTCAGTATTGCACAACTGAATGTTTTTAACCCGAAATTTGGCATTTCATGAACTTAACTCTTGGGCAAAGTATTTTGCTCCTCCGAGGTGTTTTGGAACATAAATACTATCCTTCCTTGTTTTATATACTGAATTATTTATCTGGTAAGGGTGGAGAGTGGTTCCGCATACCTTTTGGCTCCCGTGCAGACCATTTTCCCAGAGCTAAATATAAGGGCTGTTGTTCTGGGCTCTCGGATCCTCATTATGACAGCAGCAAACCTCTATACACAGAAGTCAAAGGGACAATTAGTCTCTTGCTAGGCTTTAACACTATTCCAGTTGAAAAGCTGAGCTGGACATAAAAAGAGTCTTGAATAAATGGAGATTGGATGAGAAAGCGAAAAAAATGTCTCCCTGCACTAAGGTAAACAAAAACAATCATGATTCTAAAATGTACTTAGAAAAAAACAGGTAAGGATAAGAACAATAAAGCTAAAATTTGAGTGCCTGTTCTATTTCAAGCCTAATACTAAGAGCTTTACAAGTTTTGTCTCCTTTATCATCAGGATAGAGCTCAACTGAGTCCATGAGCATCACCATTTAGTGCACAGGGAAACGAAGTGGTTATTTAACTTCCCACTTTACACAGGCAATGGTAAAGTTGAGATTTAAAGCCACGACTAGTTAGATGCTGTGCTTTTTACTTTGAAATACTTCCTTTTTCTTTCAAAGACTATTGGGGTGGGGGGAGTAGGAAGTATGTTATAGGCTTGCCAAGACTCCAGAATGTACTAAAAAAATTGCCAAACTATAGAACAGAATTTACATATTGATAGGCATGCTGAAGATGAAAGACAAATTGATTTTCAGTTCTCAGTATGGTTCCCCACACAGCAGCATGGGCAGGCCCTCCAGGAGGTGCTGATACAAGGGGTACCAGGGAGGACTGGCCTGCCACACTGACATGTCACCAAAGACCTGCTGCTCCTTCTGGTCCTACACAGGTACCCCCTTCTGCGCTCATCTTCCCCTGGCAAGCTGCGAAGGAAACCGGGGTGAGTATTCTGCAAGACTGCAGCTTCCATGGGTTGGAGGAGTTCCATGGAACCAGGGTGGGACTGGCAGTTTCAGATTTGAAATGTTGACAGACAGTGAAAGAACCCTGAGTCAACACTGCACAGAGCTGATTGAATCTTGTGAATGTTTTCCAAGCGTTTAAGATAATACTCTAACCCAGTATTCATTTTATTGAATTCTGAAGGGAGCTTAAGTGCCAAGCCAGAATTTCTCTGGCTCTCAAGTCCAAGTTTGGATAGGTCCTATACACAAAAATAAAATGAAGGAGAGCAGAGAATGATGGACAATAAAATATGCTTAAATGTGCCTATTTAATAGTGTGGGCAGTCATGGCTGTGGCCCTAAGAATCCTAGCTTATCATTGTGTTTCTGTGCTCATCATAGCCAGCTACATGAAACAGAAAAAGGAAATATTTGGCTAATATTCAAGTACATTTAAATTCAGAGGTCAGCAAGAACACTCCCACAACAGCCAAAACAACTTAATCCATAAATAGCTGATGCTCACAAGGTCCTCTGCATTTCTACAAATACAGCCTTTTTCGTCTAAGGCCATAAATCCTCCACCCCCCAAGAGAGTGAACTTTTCCCTAGTAGGGACAAGGTCTTACTCATCTTCGCATTCATAGGTACAGAGACCAGCCAACTACTAAATGCTGACTGAACGAACAAATCTACTTCCTCGGTTAATAGGCCATTAAAACTGGATGCTTAGTCTTGGCAGGACACAAGAAAGAGTAGATCTTACTAGACTTTGAGAGAAAATAAATCCCTGAATCTTACATTCGTAAGTAAAAGCTTGACCTTCACACTTTAAACAATTTACCTTTCTCAAGCAAGAGAAATTGTAAATGGAAAAATTTAGGTGGGACAAGATTTAAAAAACACTATTTCCAGAACTATGATGGCATTTTAAGAAGGTTAGCATCCCCATAGGCTGAAAGTGGTCATACTGAAAAATCTTTTTGAATGACAAGGGAAAAATCCTAACTTTTAGGAACTGCTCAATCACTGCTTTATTCATCACAGAGAATGAGGTTATTTTTTAGAACTTCAAAGCAGACTATGAGGCAAATAACCTCTTGAGTTGCCAAAAGCTTTGTACTAACAATTTTTTTTCTGTTTTAAAAACAAAAACAAAGGAGCAAGTCAATAACATGATCATATGAAGTAAATCTAAGTAGAAGCTAATGTTGCAAGGAATACTAAGAAATCTCACCTTTGGGTTATATTCTGCATTTTTTGCATGCAAAGCTATTTTCTTCAGATCCAATTTACAGGCCAGGTTTACAGTGGAAACTATATTCCTGAAGAAATAAGTCAACTTAGAAATTACATCAGACATAAAAAGTAAAAAAGAATTAAAATGTATTAACTTCCTCATTTTATAGCTTGTATATTAGCAACTTCCTAGGAGGAGAACTATTCTCAGTGTGAAATACACAGTAACGTGACAAACCCTAGTAAAATGTAAAAGATTCCTAAGTGAAGTACAAAAATATCTTCCTCTAAAATGTCATGACTAGCTGACTAAAAGCAAGTTTGAAATCTTTTTCAAAACCATGCCTCAAAATAGAAAGCATAATTCCAAATCAGTTGCAAACTGAATTTCATTTTACGTCTTTATATTCTTTGTGTTTATCCAACCCCAACCACAATTCTCAGCAATTAGAGTACTTTAGTACAAACAATACAATCCTTCAAGAATGTATGTACTAACTCTTAAGCTTCTCTTAGGAGATCAGAACTAGTACCTTATTTTACAGATAACCAAACTGTCTAAAGCCACAATACATTAAGAATGGATAAACAAATAATTAAACCTGAAGTGCTCTTCCTTACACTATTATTCTGAAATTAGTTGTCATTACATTCGTGAACATAAAATGTGTACCCAGGAGCATCACCTGTTAAAAACACACACATACACACACAAACAACTTACTGTAGTTGAGGCACAATTCCAGAACATTCTGAAACAGGGGTCATTGGTGTCATGGGAGTTATGGACACCAGAGGCATGGAGTTTGGTTTCTCAAGAGAGGGCTGGACTGAGTCAGCATCACCAGGGTACAGATGTGAATGGGAATTCGACAAACTGCTGTTGCTTATTAAGCCCAGACCAATGTCCTGCTCTCTGGATAATGACAACCTACTTTGCTGACTTTGAGTTTTATAATTTTCTTCAATTTCGTGCTTGCTTCTAATGATACTCTGGTCTTTATTTTCTTGGGTAAGTTCATCTGGCAGGAAGCTAAGATCCACAGATGAGAAATTGCCAGATGTTTCTTTGACTTCTTCAAGATGTGAATTAAACACAGTCTCTGGATGGGATGGATTAGGCATGTATGCATCATCAGGTACAACTGGACTGAGCAGCAGTGACCTGGACGGAGCGAGGTCATCCTAGGCCATTCCCAAAACAAAATGCAAGAAACAGAACAGCAAGTCACACCAAAGGGATACCACTAGAGCTAGCAGGCAGTGTGTTCACAATGCCCAGTAGTCCAAGATAGCTTATATTCACTCCTTGCCTCTTTCCACATAGTACCACTAATGTTATATTTCAGAGTTGCAGCACACTTAATAGAAACAGGAAAGTAGATCTTAAAATGCAGACAGAGCGTTTTTTCCAAAAAAATGTTTTTCCTACATTAGATCCATTGTAAGTTGCCACTCTAAGTCTAATTTTGTAATAAAGGCAACTGAGCAACCATACTCTAAATTGTGTGTACTTCGGGTCCTCTTTCTGCTACCTTTCTGTGCTGCCATAATGGTGCACACGAATGCCCTGGCAGGTGCTCTCAAGAGCATTAACAATGCTGAAAAGAGAAACAAATGCCAGGTTCTTATTAGACCATACTCCAAAGTCATTGTCTGGTTTCCGTGATGATGAAGCATGGTTACATTGGCAAATTTGAAATCGTTGATGATCACAGACTGTGAACCTCACAGGCAGGTTGGGCAAGTGTGGAGCGATCAGCTCCAGATTTGACATACAACTCAAAGATGTAGAAAAATGGCAGAATATCCTGCTAGTTTAGTTTCATCGTATGGACAACCTCAACTGGCATCATGGACCATGAAAAAGCAAGACAAAAACACACAGGAGGGAAAATCCTGGGATTCTTTTTCTAGGGATGTAATACATATATGCAAATAAAATGCCTCAATGGACAGAATAAATTTTTTTTAAATAGTGTGTACTTTGAATAGATTTACTGTATTCCTTGATTATGAACTTCAGTTAAATTTTTTTTAGAGTCTTTTTTTTTTTTAAGATTTTATTTATATGAGAGAGAGAGAGAGAGAGCACACACAAGCAGGGGGAACAGCAGGCAGAGGGAGAGGCAGACTCCTGCTGAGCAGGGAGCCCGATGTGGGACTCGATCCCAGGGGGATCATGACCTGAGCTGAAGGCAGACACTTAACTGACTGAGCCACCCAGGCATCCCAAATTAATTTTGAGTGGGTTATTTTTTTCCACCCTTTTTTTTTTT
>NW_027397070.1:29969623-30002342 GCF_003265705.2 Callorhinus ursinus
GTTATTTTTTTCCACCCTTTTTTTTTTTTAAAATTTTATTTGAGAGAGAGAGAGAGAGAACGAGGGGGGGGGGTGTAGAGGGAGAGGGAGAAGCAGGGTCTACCGCTGAGCAGGGAGCTGGACCCGGGGCTTGATCCCAGGAACCCAAGATCATGACCTCAGCTGAAGGCAGATACTTAACCAACTGAGCCACCCAGGCACCCCTATTTCTTAGAGTCTTAAATTCATAGTTTATAAAGAGACAAGTGAAGGAAGCTTAAGATAGAGTCTTGAGTGCTAATCAATACTCCACTGAAGACCCAAGGTTATTCCTTCTAGTCAAAGGAGATATGAACAAATATTCTAGTTTGGTGAATTTACAAGAGGAAAACAGTTATTGAAATTTAAATGGCAAGAATAGTTTAAATCAATGTATTGTACTTTCAGTCTGGGGAAGGCGGCTCAACCTGCATTACCATCAACTGAGGGAATGAGGTGTGCAACTGAGGAAAGCAGCTCATATAAAATTCACGAGCTTTTTTATGGAAAAAAATCGATTACTTTGATACATATGTTACCACCTGTTTCACCCAAGTTGTAGACCTAGATTCCAGATTTTGAGCACTGCTTGCAGGATAACCTCGTCCCTAAGAAGATCTGACTTCTGACAACTGAACATTCGTGAACGCCTCAGGCTGGATCTTCATGACAAAACTACCTCAAGCTAACATAAAATGTCTGGCTAGATCCTACTGAATTGTTCTGTTACTCCAAGTCCAGCAGATGGCAGGGGTGACTAATTGTTCAAAGAAAACACTTGAGAAGAATGCGGTTATTCTCCTGAAATAAGATTTTGGAGTGTTTCATTTTGAATTATGTAATTCTCCCCCACTTACCCCCACCCCACAGATCAGCTTTAAGAAAAGTGAGGGGGGGGGGGGAACGGCCAGGATTCTCTCATTGGCCTCTCCTGTACTGGCTGGAAAGGATCTCATCAGCCAATTTACACTAAAGCACTATCTGCAACAATCCCTGTCTCCCCTTCTTTTTCCCACCCTGGCATTTTAGCAGGGAGGAAGCACTCACCCAAGGAAACCCAACTTACACTAGCAATCTAAGGCAATGGCATCAAGATATGGAAGGGGAATGTTTCATGGCAACGGAAGTTTGACAGCCTTTCTGGTGGACTGTAGGAACACACCGCACAGGATGTACTTACAGCATATTCACCGCATCTTTGGCCTTATATCTGCAGAAAATTTTTGCTAAGCTGTTTTTGCAGAACCATCAACTCATCTTTCCTGCGTGGGCTTTCATTTGCTATGTTAAACACAACGGAGGCTTCACTATTTCTACTTCGGCGCTAATCATCGTCTTTTTTAAAAATCCCCCATACAGAAAGTTGCACTTTTCTTTTTGAGGACTCCTTGCTCTCTTCTACAATACTTGACTCTAAAGATTTTTTAAATTGAAAAATAAAATAAACCACCAAGAACCACGAACTGAAAGCCACAGGTGTCTCCAACTCAAGTTTTGCGACACTTCCCCCCCCCCGCCCCCGCCGCCCCGTTCCTAGAGACTATTTTTTTGAGGCCTGTTCTTGGCATCGAAGGCTGCCACCCCTTGAAAGTGCAATACCAACGCTGCGCGGGGTAGTCCGCCTACGTTTGCCTTAGCAAAGCGGGGACACTTGGGAACCAGAGGTCCCTACAGGAGACACAGAAGCGAACTCTCCGTGTCCGCGTCTTTCCAACCGGGACGGGACCATCTAACCATGGCTCTGGAGTCACACTACACCAGGTTCCGCTTCTGGTTGGCAACCGTGGAGTGTCATTTCCCCTCTCGAAGCTTCTATTTTTCAACTTAAAGACGAGGACCATCGAGCCTACCTCTGACGGTCGCTAGGAGTTCTGTACCAGCTACTGAAGGCAAAGCCCTCAGCGCTCAGGACTGGGCGCTCTCAGCAATCGGGCGGGGACGCGCTTTGGCCCCGGGACAGCGGCGGCGGCTTCCGGGCTCACCTGCGCGACGCACTGATCCAGGTAGAGCTCCAGGTACGTCTGCTCTTCTTCCATGGGTGGAGGCCTCACCGTTAGAAAGGCTGAGAAGGGGGAAGCGCCCAGGCAAGTCGAACTACCGCGGAGCCCGACTGAGCGCACGTGGCGCACAAGCCCTTTATCCGCCCTGCGGGCGCACGCGGCTAGGCGGGGCGGGGGGTCGGGGCCCCGAGCCTGGGGTGGGGGCGAGGTGGGGCAGGGCAGGGGCCGCGCGGGTCCCTGGCCTCAGCCTCCGCCCAGCCCACGCTGCTGCAGACCGCGCACAGCGAGTGAAGAGCAGGGGAGGGGAAGCAGAACTCAGCCCCGGGCCCACAGGCCATTGGGAAGAGGGGCAGAGTGGGGAGCGTGCAAGGAGACGCGAGGGAAGGGGCCCCTCTCCAGCGTGCAATCACCGCACTCCGCCCACAGCTGAGGAGCACCTTGGCCCGCAGGTCTGGAGATTTCCTTCAGTACCTGCACGTGCTCACTCACGCCTTTGCCTCCAGGGCAGGGGTCTCGGTGTTCGCCCCATAAAAGGTGAACGCGTTGGACGATGAGGAAATGAAGGGTATCCTCATACCCCCTTTTTAAGGGATTTTTTTCTCTCTCTCTCTCGCTTTCCTGAGCAGAGCGAGTGGAATTTGAAACACCCTTACCCAGTCAGGTGTAGTACTTTTACGTTATGATTGCTTCTTGCCTTCAAATCCCAGGTGTTCTTCCTCCAATCACAGAGCATTCAGTCTAAAACTACGTATAGTCTGAAACTAGTATAACACTGTACGTTAACCAAAGTGGAATTTAAAATATATAAAAATATAAAGCTTCATACAATCAAGTGTGCTGCCGCCGTTTGAGGCAGCTCAAGCAGATAATACAAAAACCAAATATTCAGAGTTGCCTCTTTCTTGAAATCATTATTTTAATTTTCAATGCCTCAGCTCTCCTAAGAACTTAAATGTGCAGATGGTTCTATAAATAAAATTGACACTTTCAATGTAAGATATTTCAACATGTACATGAAGACACACATAAAAATGTCTTTCCTGTTAGACTCGACTCTCTGAGAGCAGGAATTTTGATTACTCATCTTTGTATCTCTGTACCAAGCTCATAGATGATCAATAAGACTTCATTGGTGATTGAAGCTGCCCTCGAAATGGAGCAGAGGGTGGGGGCGGTGTGCCTCGCTGAGTCAGTGGGTTAAGCAGCTGCCTTCAGCTCAGGTCAGGGTCCTGGCATGGGAATCCCTGCTCAGCAGGGATTGCTTCTTGCAGGCCAATCTTGCTTCTCCCTCTGCCCTTCCCCCAGCTTGTGTGGGCACCCTCTCTCTTCTCTCTCTGAAATAAATAAAATCATTTAAAAAATGGAGCATGGGAAACATTATGGTAAATATAGATGGCTCTCACAATCAGATCACAATAGAAATCTTATAGAATTTCTAATCAAGAATATAGGAACTGTTTTGATAAAGCTGACTTTTATATAATGGTTTATAATGACATGTAATTTTGTTACAATTCTGCCTACAAAAAATGTTTAGCACAGTTCCTGCCTGGTCGCTGAGATATTAGCCTCTTGGTTTTGTTATTAGACTCTTAGGTACTGAATTGTGTTCTTCCTCAAATTCATATGTCAGAGCTCTAATCCAATATGACTGCTGTCCTTATAAGAAGAGAAGAGAGACACCAGGGATGCATGGGCACAGAGAAAAAGGCCGTGTAAGGACACAGTGAGAAGGCAGCTATCTACACGCTAAGGAGAGAGGCCTCAGGAAACCAAACCTGCTAACACGTCGCTCGTGGGTGTTCAGCCTCCAGAACTGTGAAAAAATAAATTTCAGTTGTTTAAGCCACTTGGTCTGTGCTATTTTGCTGTGACAGCCCTAGCCAACTAATATATAGAATCATGAAGGGTCTCATCATAGGTGGTAGGCAGAATCTGAGATGGCTCCCCAAATTCCCACCCTCCAGATGCATACACAGTTTCTCCCAGTTATTCAAACTCATCTAGGTGCTACTGTGAAGGGATTTTGCAGATCTAATTAAGGTCCCAGTCAACTTCAAGAAAGGTAGATGATCCTGGGTGAGCCTGACCTAATCAGGTGAGATTTTAAAACGAACTGGGTTTTTCTTCCTCATGTGGGAGATTCACAGCATGAAAAGGATTTACCATGAAGGAGATTCTCCACTCCTGGCTCTGGAGACTGGAGCCATGTTGCAATGAAGGTGGGTGACCTCTGTTTGCTGAGAGTGGCCCACGGTTGACAGCCAACAAGGAAATGGAGACCTCCTCCTATGGCTCTAAGGAACTCAGTTTGGCCAACAACAAAGAAAGGAATCCCTGAAAAGAACTCAACCTGGGCAATGCCGTCATTTCAGCCTTGGAAGCCCTGATCAGAGAACCCAGTCATGCTATGCCCAGACTTCTGAACTATACAACTGTGAACTTAAAAACGGTATTGTTTTGAGCCACCAAACTTGTGGTAATTTGTTACTCAGAAACAGAAAATGCAAAAAAGAGAGAGATGGAAAAAGAATACATCATAAATTATAAATAAGAAGTAGGGACCCAGATTTGCAGTGATCTGCAGTGCAAATGGTAAAGCAAATGAATAAAATGTTAACAACAAGCAAATTTGGGTAAGGGGTACATGAGGGATCCTAGTACTACTTTTATTTTTGTAACTTTTTCTAGGTTTGAAATTATTTCCAAATAAAGTTTCAGAATAAAAGAGGCGTGACTGTGTGAATGTTTTCAGTTGTTTTGTTGAGAGTTTTGTCCAAAATCTTAAATAGTTGTATTTCTGAGAATCAAAGATTGATATGGTTTGACTGAATAATAATTAAATGCTAGCAATCACTGAACTCTTATTATGTGCCAAGCACTGTTCTAGGTGTTTCAGACGTGAACTCATTTAAACATCACAACAGCCCTGTGAGGTAAGTACTCTTTTATCCCCATTTTACAGTAGAGGGTACTGAGGCACAGAGAATTTAGGAAACTTGTCCCAGGTAACACTGCCCCTATTCAGAGTATTTGACTCTTGAGTCACACGCTATGTATTGTCCCCCATCAAAGTCTGCATATGTCATTTCAAATTAGTAGTTTGTTTTCACTTGAACTGTGTTAATCTGTTTTGATTCTGATTTTTTTCTTCAGATTTTGTAATATTTTGTACTTTGGCAGAAAAAGAAAAAGGAAAACAAAATAACCTTATCCAAAAATTTTAATCTCTTCTTTCCTAATTACCGTTGTGAAGATTAACTGGATTAAATGGGAGTATGAGTAAACTTTTAGCAAGCATTTTGCAAGTATAAAGTATTGTTTTTAATGTCGTTAAGAGAGTAATGTCAAGACTTAGATTGACCACGCCAGTAGTTATGAAGAGTGTTTAAGAGAGGTCAACTCTTTGGAAAATAAGACTTTAACTCTTACTTTAATAGGCCCTGTCCTTCATCATAGAAAATATTAAAGGGGGACCTGGGTGGCTCAGTTGGTTAAGTAAATGCCTTCAGCTCAGATCATGATCCCAGGGTTCTGGGATTGAGCCCCCACATTGGGCTCCCTGCTCGGCGGGAAGCCTGCTTTTCCGTCTCCCTCTGCTGCTTCCCCTGCTTGTGCTCTCTCTCTCTATCTCTCTCCCTGTCAAAAAAATAAATAAAATATAAAAAAATATTAAAATAAAATCCATATCCCACATTAAATGTAATTTATAAATCACTGAGAGTTGAATTGCTTGTAACCAGTTGATACGTCCCATTTTGTAGATATTTAATCAAATTTACTAATTCAGTTTTGGAATTTTTTTTTAAAGATTTTATTTATTTGACAGAGAGCGAAAGAGCACAAGCAGGGGGAGCAGCAGAGGGAGAGTAGTACTAGGTAGGATCCCTCCCTGCTCTGCAGGGAGCCTGATGTGGGACTCAATTCCAGGACCCTGAGATCATGACCTGAGCCGAAGGCAGATGCTTAACTACTGAGCCACCCAGGCGCCCTCAGTTTTGAAATTTAAAAACATTTTGGAGCCAACAAATTTTTCTCCGCTCTCAAACAATCAAGAGCACTGGGCCTCAGCCTCTAAAATGCAGTCGCCTGGGTGGGACCAGATAGTCTCCGGCAGGAAAAAGATGGAACTTCAGGGTGGAAGGAATATTGGGAAACGTGTTTCACTAGGGGACGCTCTTTTCTCTCCATAAATATCTTCTGGTTTGGGGTGCAAACAGCTTTCAGAGTCAGATTACAAAGGGGTCCACACATTCCCCTAAATGTTAAAATAAAAAGTGGATATTTCTCTGTGGCAGAAGACCGGGGGGTACTTCCAAAAGATAAGATTAGTCACTGTACCAATCAACACAGATACATTTGTCCATATTTATACAAAGAGATTCAATTTACAGTGGCTAAACAAACCTAAAGGGCTTGTAGAGTAATCCACACTCCTACCACCTTGATGGGTGTTATACATGAGGGGCAATTTCGCTGCCTAGGAAAAATCTGAGAAGCAAGCATTTTCATAAATGTGATTAGGTTTCTTGAGGCCATGTTAGGAGAAAACATTTTTAATCTGTGGCCATTTTGCTAGATGCAGCCTTCTTTTTGTCTTAGGAGCCGTGGACATTCGTTGCAATTAATCTCTATATTGAGCTGCAAACTTCCTGACAGGGATTTTTATACACAAGAATATGAAGGTGGATTGGAGCAGGGCTTGAAGGTCTTTTCTAGATCAAAACTTAATGAATTTTTGTCCTTTCAGTAATCATTTGAAATAAAAATATCCCACAATAAGTCATCCTTCTCCTTCTCCCTGGAGATGGAGCCTAAACGTCAGCATCTGTGTGATGGCTCAATCAAGAAGGTGCTGAAGCCTTGTCACAAGTGACCTTCTTAGTCACCGTGGCCGTGGCTCACCAATCTCTGTCCCCTGAAACTCTTGAATGGTAATGTCACCATGCTTCTTCCCCAGGGAGGCTACTGCAGTCCCTCTCAGGTGGTGCCGTACACTGAATGTAAAGAAGACTCACTGTATCTTCATTTTCCCAGGAAAATGGCTCAATCTCATGTAAAATTAAAGCCAAGAATTAAAATTTCACAAGCTCATTTTTCTCTCTTGGACTAATCCCAAGTATGTTCTTTCTGTATGGACATCTACCATCAGAGGGTTTCTACAAGAAAGAACACATGATCTTTAAAGCACAGTATACATAGGAAGTGTTATTTGTGGGCACAGCTTTGGCAGCTGTTATGTGAAAATGGAATGGAGTCTGTCAGCCCTGATTCTGGGCAGAAGAGAGGTGCTCAACCATTTCTCAACCTGGATGCATGCAGGGCAGTCTGGTCCCAGACGAGAGCTCCCTTACCCCAGTCGTGCCCAGCAGCTTAGGTTTTGTAGCATCTGCTCAGGAAAGTACATATAAGGACTTCAGCTTCCTCTTCTCACTGAACTGAACTTTGTACATGCCTCGCGAAAAAACGTATCTTCGTACATGCCCGCACTTGCATTCTGTATAATTAGAGTCAAGTTGGGAATGACTCTTCAGTGCTGTCTTCTCCACTCCAAGAATTAACAGTTAAAATCTTAATTCTGATAGACATTCTCGGGAAACTTGAAACACGTTTACATTTATTATGTAAAATCAAGGACAGTTCCGAGGTTGCAGCTGTTTGCCCATCTGTGAATGGTCGGCCTCAATGTTTCTAACCTGGGAAATGCAAGAAGACTGTTATTTTCACTCAGTACTTCGATATTGAGTGAGCCTCCTTTTTGCAGTTGTGGAGAGAGAAAAATCTGCCTTTCCTGTTGTGCAGATGCATATTAGGAGGCAGAGGAATACAGTGTATGAAGAGCCTGAATTTGAGAGTTAGAAGTCAGTTCAAATCTTTGCGTAATCACACACAAGCCTTGTGACCTTAGGCAGGTTACTTGATATCGGTAAGCCTTAACTTTCTCCCTTGTGAAATGGAGCTGACCCTAGAGTCGTGGATTACATGAGATGATCAGTAGAGCACTGAGTATAGTACCCGGTCGATGGTGGTGGGGTTGCTAGAACATTATCTGCAGCCAGGTAGGAGTGCCTTTTAGCACTCATTCCTAATAGTGAAAATCTTCTGGAAACCTTCAGAGTATTCTAAAACAAAAGACAGAACGCTCCATCAAGACCCTTAAGAAGGCAACTTTACAGAGTAGCCCATGGGATTATGTGGGGACATCATGCTGTGGGTAGAGAAGAACGGGCAGTACCACTAAAAGCTTCCACAGCTCCTGAGAGGCCCTTGAGAGAAGCAACCTTTGGGAGTGGGCTGGAGGCTGAGGTGAGTCAGCACACCCACCCAGTTCCTGAGAGAAGACTCCCTAGGGCCCTTGAGTCACTCTTCCCATAAACCAGGAGCCAGCCCCTCCCCCACCCCTTTTTTCTTTCTATTTCAGAGTCAAGTTAATGCTAAGAGGTATAATGGGAATAATAAAATATAATTACCATGATGACAAATCTGCAAACGATGTTCCTTATGAAAATGAATTTTCCTTTGGATATGCCGTACTTATTCAGAAGGACCACTGAGTGGCATATCTCCAGGTGGTGCTTCTTGTAAGTCAGAGGTAGTAACTGTTGGCAGAAAATGTCTTAGGAGTGATGGAGAAGAGACTCTTCACCTTTGCGGAAGATAACACTGTTGATAGGGGATTGAGCAGGGGACTCACTCCCTTCAGAACATTTCCGGGCGTGTCTCTGCGTTGACTATTTTATTTCTCTTTTATTTTTAAAGATGTATGTATTTATTTGAGAGAGCTAGAGAGAGAGAACGTGAGTGGGAGGAGGAGCAGAGGGAGAGAGAGAACCTCAAGCAGTCTCCCCACTGAGTTTGCAGAGCCAGCTCGGGGCTCCCTCCCAGGACCCTGAGATCATGACCTGAGCAGAAATCAAGAGTTGGGCGCTCAACCAACTGAGCCAGCCAGGTGGCCCGACTATTTCATTTCAAGACAACTTATCTGTCATTCCCCCGCTGCCAGCATGTTCACTCATCCATTACTGTGTGCGAGATACTCCTTAGATCCCATCAAGAATACAGAAATTCTGGTCTTTAAGCAACTTACAACATGGCAGAGAGGCTGACCGCAAGAACAATAATAAAGATAGTGATAATAACCGCACTTACCGATGACTTACTCTGTCCAGTCACTCTTTAAGCTCCTTAAAACCTCTCATTGCCTTTTTTTTTTTTTTTTTAATCCAAACAAGGCTGGGGCGCCTGGGTGGCTCAGATGGTTAAGCGTCTGCCTTTGGCTCAGGTCATGATCCCAGGGTCCTGGGATCGAGCCCCGCATCAGGGAGTCTGCTTCTCCCTTTGCCTCTCTCTCTCTCTGTCTCTTATGAATAACTAAATAAAATCTTAAAAAAAAAAACAAACAAGGCTGTGAGTAGATGTAATTATCATTTCAGTTTCAAAGATGAGAGAGCTGAGGCCTGGGGAGTTAGGCAACTCACTCAAAGATAAGCCGTGCCCGCAAACACACAGTAACACCAAGCAGAATTCCGCTCGGTGTCCTGGCAGTTTATGGGGGAGAGATGGCTTCCTGTGGAAAGGCATCAGGGCATACTGCACAGAGGAGGCAGGGAGAGAGCAAAGTCTTGAAGGGTCTAGGGGGCTGACTTGTGGCCCCTCCAAAAGACACGTCCTCCCCAAACCCTTGAATGTGACCTTATTTGGAAAAGGATTATTGCAGATATAATTAAGGAGCTGGAAATGAGATCATCCCAGATTTAGGGTGGACCCTAAATCCGATGATAGGTGTCCTTATAAAAAAGAAAGACAGAGGGAGATGTGAGAGGCACAGTCGCCTAAAGAGGAGGCTCTGTGAAGACGGAGGCAGAGACTGACAGCCCGGGAACCGCCAAGGATGTGGGCAGGCATCAAAAGCCAGGAGCGAGGCCCGGAACAGACTCTCCCTCAGAGCCTCCTGGAAGAACCAACCCTGCCAACACCCTCATTTGGGACTTGTGGCTTCCAGAACTGTGAAAATAAATTTCTCTTGTTTTAAGCCATCCCGTCTGTGGTAATTTGTTCTGGTAGCCCCAGGAATTGAGTACAAAGGGTCTGCGAAAATAGCCCAGAAACGCTGGCTGGAGCAAAGACCCTGAAAAGGAAAAACATGGAGGTTTGAGTGTGTCTATTTCGGGTTGCCTGAAGCATAAGGACCCTGAAAGGGAGCTGGTTTTTTAAGATGAAGGTCATAGGATGGAGGCTTTGAATGTCAGCTTAGGAAATCTAGATTTTACTTGATGAGCAATGAAGAACTCGATGAGCATTGTATACTTAGAAAATCAAGGTGTCTCTGAGCTGGCAGGAGGTACTATGGGGCTGAATTAGGGCAAGGGTTGTGGGAATGAAGAGAAGGGACAGAGGGAAAGTATCTTGCAGGGATCCAACAGACTTAGCGATCAATAGATTCTCAGTCTGACTCCTGCTAAGTAGCTTGATTCATATCTTACCTGCCATTGTTTATGCATTTTTGTCTTCTGGGATGCGTGTAACACCCACACTTTAAATGAGCTATCCCAAGTCTTTTGGCTGTCTGTCAAGTTGGATTATTAACTTGTCCTGGCTTCCTGGCAGTCAGGCTGAGCTCTACGTTGAGGACTTTCTTTTTCTGAATCTTAGGAGAACATTTCTTTTGCCTACTCTGGCCCTGTTCCTCCTCCGTGAGCTACACCTTTAGGAACTGTTTCAGTACCCTTAAGTCACCTCTTCTTGGCATCCGTTCTGCCTGAGCGGAGGGCAGGAGGCAGGGTTGCGATGCCACGGTGCTGGCCTTTCTCCAGCATTCTATTACAGATCCTGTCTCAACATTCGATGCTAAGTGTGATATAGAGGCGGAATTGATCAAGCTGTGACATCTGGAACAGATACAAATCTTAGAGCCATGTCAGAAGTTGGACATTGCCAGTGCCCTGGAGACCTTTAATGGGGTCTGAACATTCAAGCCTCATCAGCATCATATTCCTTTCATTAGTTTCCCCAAATCACACTGACTCTCTTCATCTGGCTTTAGAATATGGGGCTAGTGGGAGGGAAAGAAGAGGAACGGCGCTTACCCAGGGCTTACTCATCATGCAAGGTGCTTTGCCTGTGTTACCTCATCTCTTCTTCATATCAGACCATGACGCAGGTGCTATTATCCTTTTTTACCAATGAAGAAATTGAAGCTCAAAGCACTTAGGTCATACAGTGACTGGTGCTGCCAGGAGTCTACCTTCGGGCTTTCCCAGATACCACACTACCCCCTACATAAGAGGTTATTTTTTGTCCATGCCACTAGGATGGTAGGGTTCAGTTTGTGGCATATGTATGGGATTTGCCTGATGAGTGCTGGGCTTTGACTTCAGAACATGCTTTTGTACCATCATGTCTCCCCATGTCTCCACTGACCTAGCACTTCCAGGACATCAGCTTCAAGAATGTTTGAGAACCTTCTAGGCTGATGAACTTGTGCTGTTTCCCAAAGGAACAGAAGTGTGGTTTAACATCAGGTTACAGTCTGCAGTTGTCTGGTTTCATCTCTAGGTTTGACTTGTATAGGAAAGAGTGGATGAAATGGGTCCTCTTATGTAGCCTTGATCTCTACATTGGTTTGGGGAAAGGACATGGCTTGGACCCAGTGCCACGGGTGGTACTGCCTATAGTACCTGTTCCCACCCTCTAGTTTCCAAACCCAGGAGGATATCCTCAGGACTCCCAAGCCCCCCACCCTAACCACCTTTATTCATGCTGCTTTTGTCCCACCTTTCTCCTGCTCAATCCCAGAAGGTACTTCTCCCTTCTCTCTGCAATTCCAATACCAAACGTTGTTCGTGGCTCAGCGCCAGATCACTGCCTCCAGCAAGCGTCTCCTGGTCTGCTTTCTGTCACTGAGTTCCTGCAGTCAATTTGCTTCTATGGTACTCTTCCCCACCTTTCTTTCTGCTTCTGGGTCTGTGCATTATCTCTTTAATGGATTACAGCCTCTTAGAGTAGGGAGTTCGGTTTTCCTTTTGGCCTTGTGGTGCCTGGCAGAATGCTGGGCATACAATGGGGGGGGCACATTAATTATTGATTGAGTCTGTAAATTTCAGATACATTTCTAGAACACAGATTACCTTATAAAATCTGCATTGCTTTCCTCACTGTGCATAGAATAAAGTGCAAATTCCTGAGCATGGAATTAACAACAACAACAAAGAGCAAAATATAAAACAAAACAAAACAAAATAAAATCTCTCCATCTTTAGTTTCCAAACTATACTTCCAAGCTCTGAATAAGCACTAGGTTATCCTTGCTCTTATCATTCCCACAGCTGGGAATATCATTTCCAGATTCTCTGCCCTGGAAATTCTTCCTAGCCTTCAGATGCTGCCTTTTGTGTGGAGCCCTCCTTGATGTCCCAAGACACAGTGAAGACAGTTTTTCTTCTGCATGCCCATACCATGTCAAGTTCATCCAATTTGGCCTGTATTTCATTTAACCTTGTCCTATATTTCTTTGTTTACGTCCCTTCTGGATTGCACACTGCTTGAGGCGTGGGAAGCTGTTGACTCACTTTTGCATCCAGTTAATGCCTAACGTAGGATAAGTAGCCTTTCGTTAATGCTGGCTGTGCTTGGTGTAATTCCTGTCTGATAAGGATCAGCTTCAGCTCTAATGCTTTTCAGCAGCTTGCTTGCCTGCAGAGGAGCTAAAAGGTTAGCTAAAACCCAGCAGGGAATGTACCTGCTCCTTCTTCTTTCATACCCTCCCTAGTGGGAGAGACAGGGTTCTTAGGTCTCAGTCTCTGATGCTTTAGCTGGCCTTCCTTAGCAACCTCCCCCTACTGGGAAGGGGGAGAGACGGAAATCATCCCCAATTCAAGTGCACACATTGCATCAGAGGCAGGCCAGGGCCCCTGTGTCTTATGAGTCAGCAGGCATTAAACCAAGCTCATCTCTCCCCCTTACTTCTAAAGCCCACAAAGCAAACTCGTTATTGCCGCACAGGGGCTAATGAACATTAGGCCAAGGACAGAGCAGCCAGGACTACGGCAGGGCTGCTTTTGCTCAGGGATGGTGTAGTGAGCCATTTTCTTTCACTCTCTCATGACTTGGATACTACTCACTGACAGTGAACCAGAGAAACCCACTTAACATCATTAGTCGTGTGAGCCAGATGTCAGCCACTAGATGTTTCTAACTTCCCCAGCTTGCTGAGCTCATCTGGATCTTTATGATTTGGTAAAAATTGTCTCAAATCCCCACCCCTTATGCAGTAAGTAGCCCAGATACTTTGCCAATAGCTCTGAGAATTCTTGCTGGCAGGGTGTCCAGAAGGGACCTGTGTTCTCTCTGCCATACCCTCTGCTTGCTCTGCTTTCTTGGTCTCTGTGTTCTGCCTCCTGCATGCCCTGTTCCTTTTGCGGATAGTATCTGCGTACTGGACTCCTAACAACCCCTCAGTCCCCAGAGTGCCACTCTCCACTGCTGTGTGTGCTGCAGACTTTACTGAGGATTTGGGCAATGGAGTGTGTGTGTGTGCGTGTGTGTGCATGTGTGTGCGCACGTGTGTGCGTGTGTGTGTGTGCATGCGTGTGTGCATGTGTGTGTGTGTGTGTGTGTCAGGGTTAGGGGTGCTACATGACAGAATAGAAAGGCAAAGCACTTACAACTGAATATTTAACCATCTCAGTTTTAAAAGTTCCTCAGCCATTCTATCCTCTGGGGAAACTTCTGGGGTCCCTTTCCACCACCCTCCTGCCATGTGGCTGGACCCCTTCCAATGTTCTTCTTGGACCTCTCCCTGCTTCTTCCTGTTTCATTCAGTTACAACTCCAAAAATTACTGTGCATTTCTGAAGCAAAACTGTTTAACTATTTTCCTCTTTCCAGAGGAAACCAGCCAGACTTAGCCTTCAGGGCCATCCTCATAACTAAAAGCTCCATTTAAGATGTTTCTCACAAAGACTGTTCTCTAGTTGAGGAGAAATTCTGTTATCAGCTCTGATAAAAACTTTTTTTCCCTCCTTTCATCAGTAAATAAAATGAAATTATTTATTGATCTAAATATTCTTGTGGACTTGTTTCTGTTTATACCTGGGTGCATTTATATCTTTGTGCTTCCCACACAAAATGAGAAAAAAAAAACAGAAATAAGGTAAATGTAGGTTGTGCCTCACAGGCAAGGGATGGACAACTTATTGTTCTTCCTTCTACAACAAGACATACTGATAAATGTGGCACCTTTTTTCTGCTGGGCAAGGACATGGCTTTCGAGTCCTCTGTGGAGTTGATTCAGGCCATTGTTATGAGTCCATTAGAGTCGACATGAGGAATGAAGCCAGTTTGCCACCACAGTTTCAGACATTCTGTGGAGGGAGTTTTGTGCTTCGGGTGGTTGCTTCTATTTCTGTTCATTAACAGTTGCCAGTTTGGGGAAATGGATAGAGGTTGGGGACTGTGATTTCTGTATGTCAGCATCAACTGGGATATGCTGTGGTAATGAATGACCCCCAAATCTTGGTATTTCTTGCTCATGCCACATGTTTTTCAGGGTCAGTGGAAGTTCTGCTCTGTGTCACCATTACTCAGGGAGTCAGGCTCCCAGAGCAGCTTCTATCTGGAACATTGCTGGTCTGTGGCAGAAGGAAACAGATCCTGTTGAACCATGCACTGCCTCTTAATGCTTCTACTTGTAAGTTATGCTTGTCACTTCCACGCACATTTCATTGGCCAAGGCTAATGTCAGTAAGGTGGGTGAGTATGATCTTCCCTTAGAAATGGACAGCAAAAACATTAGTTCAGTTTATATCAGATACCTCCCTCTTTTATTGTTCTTAAATGTCTGGGGAATGAAGTGAAAGAAAATGGAGACCTTTCCTACTTATCAAATTTTAATGGCTATTCTTTATTCTTCTTACTATATATGGTAGAAATCTTATTATGAGGTTTAAAGAATAGAAATACCTATTTGATGTGATTAACATCAGGACCTTTATGATTCAATACCTCTTCTTCAGCTGGGATATAATTAGTTTTAACAGAAGGCTGCTTAATGGCCAAAATTAGGTCTATTAATGCAGACCAAGATAATAGTCTTAGTGGTTAAATCTGGACTCTAATTATCCAACACAATAGTATGGTCTCTTATTTACCTTCACGTGGAATAAGGTAAATCTAACAGTATTAATCTCATGAACCATAGCCCTTTCAACCTTTTAAAAATATGTTGTACTCTTACACATACTTTTAATAGGAAAATAATCTTTTCCTATTGAAATACATTAAAGCAGATATAAAAATAATTATCACATGCTGTGATAATTATTTACTTCATCCCATTAATGGAAGAGTTTCAGCGTGTGACCTACAAAGCAGAGTTGCTAAGGGATGTTTGGAAGAGCACTAGCTTAGAAAAATGTTAATAGATGTTACACCAAAAACAGTTTAGTAATTCAGGGGTTCACGGAGTTCTTGGTTAAACACAGTAAACAGGTTTTGTGATGCAAGTTATCTCAGAATCTTAATGATGCATTATTAGTACCTGAGCCATTTATCTAATAATATTCTTCAGAACACACTGAAATGCTGACTCACAGCATTCGACCAATCCCATTACCACCACTTTCCAACCTAACTGAAACTCTAATCCTCTGAGCCCTCTGTTTACTTCTAATCAATAGCCCTCTGATTTCTTTAGTTCCTTGTTCATCCATCTGACACTGAATAATTCATCATTTTAGTATTATACTTGGTCAGTTATCTTATCTCTTAGTTGTACCCAGGTGGACAAACTGGGGATGAATCCAACTTTTTGCTTCCTCCAAGCCCCGCTGGAGAAAGATACATGACCAAACAGGCCCCTAATACCTGATAATCCCCCTGTATTTCCTGTCAACTCACCTCTAACTCTCCTGCCTCCTTGTGATACTATTTCAAACTCTTCCTACTTCCTGGATTCGATAACCAGCTCTCTCCATCCCCACTGCATGCCCTACACACCTAGCTCCTCTGCAGAGTGCAGTGTGCCTGCTATTCCCAGTCTCACACCTCCTGTCACTGCCCTCATTCTAGCCTTCTTTCCCCCTTTTGGGATGGTGGAAATGTTTCTCCTCCATCCAAGGACCATCCCTCCACCTTACTTTCATTCCCACACCCTTCCACTTTTCCGAGGACCTTATGCTATCAAATATGTAGAGTCAGTCTTACTTTTCAACTGGTCTTACTCATCAACCATCGGCTTTTTACATATGCTTAAGTCTTTCCCATTATGGGAAGGAAGGAAGGAAGGAAGGAAGGAAGGAAGGAAGGAAGGAAGGAAGGAAGGAAGGAAGGAAGGGGCATTATATTCAACATCATTTTCTGTTCCAGCTAGTGCTTCCTTCCTCCTCATGGCCCCAAATCTCACTGTTTCCATTTCCTCCCCCCCTTCCCACTCTACTCAACCTGCTCCCATCTATTTTTTATAAATTTTAAATTGAGATTTAATATGGCAGTGTGTATTAATCTTATTCAGCTCAATGACATTTACATAATTATACACCCCATGTAGCTACCACCCAGATCAAGCTATAGAGCATTTCCAGGAACAGAAAGTAATAACATCCTCAATGTCTCATAACTTGATATCTTCACTTAACCATACATCCTGTTCATTCCACAGCAATATATTGAGACCTTCTTCATTTCTTTACTACTGAGGAGTGCTTCATTATGTAGCTGTACCATCGTTTATCAATATTCTGCAGATGGACATTTAGATTGATACCAGTCTTTGGTACTCTAGTGCTTCAATGAAGAGTTTGTGGGCATCATTTCATATTTCTGCCAGTGTAATTTTTTTAAGATTTTATTTATTTATTTGACAGAGAGAGACACAGCAAGAGAGGGAACACAAGCAGGGGGAGCGGGAGAGGGGAGAAGCAGGCTCACCGCCGAGCAGAGAGCCCGATGTGGGGCTTGATCCCAGGACCCTGGGATCACAACCTGAGCCAAAGGCAGACGCTTAACGACTGAGCCACCCAGGCGCCCCCTGCCAGTGTATGTTTAGTTCAGATTCTTAGAAGTGGAATTACTGAGCCAAAGGTTAAATACATTTGTAATTGGGTTAGATGTCAAATTCCTCTCTGTAGAGGTTGTACCATTAGTATTCCCACCCGCACTGTGTAACGGGAAAACATCTGCTTCTCCACAGACTTGCTAACAACACAAGTTTAAAAAGTTTTGAATTTTATATGCTTATCTTTTTAGTCTCTTTTCATTTTCTTGCAGCTTGAGATATAACTGACGTACAATATATAGCACACAATTTGATGAATTTTGCCATATGTACAACTATGAAACCATCCCTATAATCAAGATAATGAATGCATCCATCTCACCCCAAAGTGTCCTCATGCTCCTCTATAATCTGTCTTTCCCTCCCCACTCCCGTCTCCAAGCACAAGAGGTCTCAGCAATTTTATTTCCTATATACGCTTTTTTGCGGTATCAGGAGCTATGCCTCCCAACATGAGGGAGTAAAGGAAAACTGAAGGAAAGAGCCTAGTAAACCCAGGAGCCAGAACATGTAATCCTCAGGGCGAGAGGGAGGGGAAAGCCTGGTCTGTGGCCTGCTGCAATCTAGGCTGGGGCACCAGCGTGGAGGGCAAGCAGTTTGGATTGGCAGCAGATCAGAAGACTCCAGGAGAGATGAAGATGAAATCAATCCAGAACCTGATGTAGCAAACGTGGAGTGAAGATTCAGACACAGAGAATTTGTGGCTGAAAATCAAACAAATTGAGCAGAGAAAGATCATAAGGAAAGAAAGGAAAAGTTATGATATGCCAAATGACCCAACTATGTAAATACTGAAGTTGATTTAACCAAAATTATGATATGAGTTTCTGGGGGGCGTGGCAGAATGGGAGGGGCAGGGCATGCGGTAGGCGTGAAAGAAAGCTAAACTCTTACTTCCCGCAGGGCAAGGTGAAGGAGCATTCTTACAATCGAAAGATCAAGAAAGATCAAAAGAAGCATGTTTTTGGGGCACCTAGGTGGTTCAGTAGGTTAAGCATGCGACTCTTGATCTCAGCTCCGGTCTTGATCTCAGGGTCCTGCGTTCAGGCCCTGTGTTGGGCTCCACGCTGGGCATGGAGCCTACTTAAAAACAACAACAACAACAAAGAAGAGGCATGTTCTTGGTAATTCCTACACTGTCTTCCAGCTTGGCTTGAGTGACAACGCCACATGTCCCTTTCCCTGACTGCCCTTGGTGGCTCTCCTTCAAGGCAATCTTGTGCATCCCTCTATTAGGGCACTATCATAATTTTTTATTTCCTTTTCTGTATTCCCATGAGATTGAGCATCTTGGGGGAAGGACAGTATTTTATAACCCCTGGGTCTGACACACAGGAAGTGCTGAATTTGTGAACAATACTACAGAACATTGCGAAAGCAAAACTTACCAAGTCTTGGTAAAATTAAGAGGAATTTAAAGAGTCTGTTAAGAACCACAGTATATTAAAATTAAAATCAAATCATAATGATTTTAAGGCATTGACTCATTTTACTCCCAGAAGTCTCAAAACATTACATTTTCCAAGGTAATGAACATGCATATATCCCTACTTAACTCTTCAGGCTACTGTGAATTTTTCTTAATGAGATTCAGTGCTTGGGGCCCTTCCATGGGAACGTTTATTTAACTTTTCTCATGCATTAATGGGAAGATTTTTATATTCAAATTTCTATTACCTCCTGCTGGGATAATTTCATAAGCCCTAGTTATCTCATTAGGAATAAGAAACCACTATTTCCAGGAAACATGATGGGATATTAAATTGTGGTTAACAGTACAGGTGTGTGTTACTTTTCAAACTCAATATCAAACAAGTTGATTGATAAAATATATTCATTTTGCTGGAGGTAGAGAGCAGGTAGAAAAAGGAAGTTAGACAGTGATTAATAAAAATAATTTTCTTTTTGCAGAACAATTTCCTTTACATTACAAACTCCCTGAATGCATTTAAAATACAATCCAATTTGCCACAATTTGACTTACATACAGATATTTTTCTAGGAGAACATCTATAACATAAACACGTCAATCTGTTTTCCTAAAACTATAATATTTTGAGCTATATGCTCCAAATGACAAAGGGGTGGAGAAGGCACTTTGACCATTACACTCAATGACCCAATGGCAAAATTTTTCATTGCCTATCTTCCAGGTTCTGTGCTTTGCTTCATGCCCACAGGAGGAATGCTTCCACCAGCAGACACAATCCCGAATGGATTGGAAGGTGAGGTTTCCACATGCCAATGAGTGAAAAGACCAAAAAAAGAGCTTCCAGCTGTCAGGTCCTGCTGAGCTGCAGAGAGCCAGCTTGCCTGGGGCCACATCCTTCCTGGGTTAGCCAGTGACGGAGCTTTGCTGCAATTCTTCCTCCAGAGCTCTCCAGCAGGCTTGCTGAGGCTCTGCCAGCTTTGCTCTGCTGTGTGAGTCTTCTGCTCAGTTCTGCTTCTGCTCTCTCTCTCTCTCTTTTCTAAATTTTATTTGTCAGAGAGAGAGAGAGAGGCACAAGCAGGGGAGGGCAGGCCAAGGGAGAAGCAGGCTTCCCGCCAAGGAGGGAGCCCGATATGGGGCTCCATCCCAGAACCCTGGGATCATGACCTGAGCCAAAGGCAGACACTTAACGACTGAGCCACCAAGGCACCCCAGCTTCTGTTCTCTTAACATCACAGGTGTTGATCCCTAACAAACAGCTTGCATCCGAGACTCCATCTCAGTATCCCCTCCCAGAGAGCCCAATGGGCACATGTGGCTCACAGTGAGGGGGAGAAGGACTGTGGATGGGACTCAAGGGGACCACTGGGCTGCCTCTGTTGCCACTGCCACAGCCGATGGCACAAGTCAGGGCAACGCTACAGTCACTCTATACAAACTGGACCACAAGAGGCATGGACCCACAGAAATTAAGGGCTGGTTCTCTTCATCATGTAAAAAATCCCCACCAGCTGAGGTGCCAAGGGAACATGAAAAATAAATCATAAATACCAACTATGGTATTTATCCACCATTGCAGAAGTAAGAACAATTTCAGCAACACATGTTTTCTCCTCTGTTGTGTCACAGATATGCTGATGTACTTCAATTGCCCTTTCTTCTCCCCTGTCCCCCATAGTTACATATGGGGCATATTGGGCGTACTTAACTTTAAATTTTAGTTTGCATGATACAGACCATCCATAAAGGCTGTGATGGAACAAAAGAGAAATAGATATTTCCCAGATATCCTGGACTTGAAGCTGGACCTAGCAACTGTTTAGGCTTTGAGACTTTTTTTTTTAAAGCTCTTATTTATTTAAGAGGGAGAGCACGCGGGAGTGAGGGGAGGGGCAGAGGGAGAGGGAGAAGGACAGGGAACTCTGCACTGTGGAACCCGCCGGACGTGGGGCTCGATCCCAGGACCCCAAGATCATGACCTGAGCTGAAACCAAGTATTGGATACTCAACTGACTGAGCCACCCAGGCACCGCAGCTTTGAGACTTTAAAGAAGGGCTGAATATATTTTTGCTTGCATAAGTATACTTTAATTTTGTTAGGTGAGAACACTCTAGGGACTATAACTATGTGCAAAAAAGGTATATGTTGATATTGAGCAGTGAAGGAATGGAATGTAAGAAGAGGAAGAAGAATTACTTTAATATCTAACATTTACTGAGCACTTGAATGAGCTCATTTAATGAATTAAATCATTTAATCTTCACGACAGCACTGGGAGTGTAAATCTCCATTTACAAACGGAATGGAGGCTCCTAAAGCTTAATTAACTTGGCTGCAGTGGCAGGACATGTGCACGCGGGCGTTCTCTGTATCCCCTACATGCTCTTAACCTCCCGAAGTTATATTGTCTTATTTTACCGTAGAGGAGACACGTCATTCTTTCAGGTTGCCTAGCATTGAATCCTCTGATTCTGTTTGGGAAATTCTCTTTCACGTGAAACCGGGTGGAAGACAGAGCCCACCTGCCACTACAAAGTCAAAAGTGCGGATACATCCCTCCCATTTTCTCTTGCCCCTTGGGTGTGGACATGTTATTGATGCCACCTGGAAAATAACCTTTTAAGCTTGAAAACAGAACTGTCAGTTATTTTACTAGCAAAGGTGGGTTTATCCAGGAATAGCAGAGAGTGGCACTGGGGATAAGTGAGCTGTGGCAAGTGCACAGAACAGGGAAAGAAGAAGGTCTTTCATACAGGAGAGGATGGATAGTTGGGAAGGTAAACTAGGAGGTGTACGTATGGTGGCTTCTCATTGGCTGGGCTGTTGCCAGGGTGAGGAAGAAACCTGCCTTCCTCCTGCTGGGATAGTAAAGTAGCATCCACCATAAAAGGTACACCTCTTCCTGTTGGATTTGGATTGACCAGTGCTGAGTGTGAGAGCTCCCCCTGCTGGCCTCCCAAATCCATTCTACCCAGGGTTTGCTTTTATTAATTTTCACAAGGCTTACTAATCAGATGCACTTTCTGGTGGCTATTACAGCAAGATTAAGTTTCAAAAGCACCTGGGGCAGCAGTGCCAGGGGTGTTGGGGTCGTAAGCTACAGCTTCTGGTGCTTGGCAGCCGCCATGGGCCTGTCCTCACCAGACCAGGCTTGTATTATTTTGGATGTTTGGTTATAAAGCTGTTAACGTTGTCTATGCATCTTTTCCAGAAATTCCATGAAGTACCCAACATTCTGATTTGTGGCAACAGCCCTTATGGTTGTGTAGCCTTATTTCTAAAAGGAAATACTAGCTTATACATATATAGCTCATGGCTATTTTCTGTACAAGGCACTGTTCTAAGTGCATTACATACATGAGCCAAATGAAGTCTTAGACAAATCTTAGGACTTAAGGTGGACTATTCTCATTTAACAATGAGGAGACTTAGGTACAGAGAGCTTACATACTTGTCCCAGGTCACACAGAGACGTGATTCAAACCCAGGTCATGTGTCACCAGAGTTTCTCCTCACCACCAGTCGTTTTACCAGGGTCCCTTCATTTCTGAATTGTTTTGATTCTACCCTACGTTAGATGACTGGATTTTGTCATCAAAGTTTTATTTCTTTTTCAAGAATTGCTCATAGTTTGTTTTTTTTTTTAGATTTTATTTATTTATTCATGAGAGAGAGAGAGAGAGGCAGAGGGAGAGGGAGAGGGAGAAGCAGGCTCCCCAAGGAGCAGGGAGCCCGATGCGGGACTCGATCCCAGGATTCCAGGATCATGACCTGAGCCGAAGGCAGACACCTAACCATCTGAACCACACAGGTGCCCCCTCATAGGTATTGTTTTATTTGGGTTCTCTCGTGTTGGAGAGTTTATCTTTTGCCTTTAGATGAAAAGCAAACTTGCTGAATATAAATTTCTAGGTCACATGCTGCTGTAGAACTCTGTAGGCGTTGTTCTACTGTCTTCTAGAATAGATGATGTTTGTGGTGAAGTCTCAGGGCCACCATATTTTTCTCTCTTGTGTGTAAGTTTTTCTTTTTTGCTTTGTATGTCACTTTTGCTTTTCTCTATATTGGTCCTTTTTCCTTCATTAGAACATATTTTGACTTTGGGCATTCTATCTCAGTTTTTCCTGGGTCATGTTATGGCTTTTTGTCTAAAGATTCAAGTCTTTATTCTGGAATAGTTTTCTCCTCTCATTTTTTGGGGAAAAAATTTAAGACCCATTTGGTTCTATTCTTCAGAAATATCAATTATGTGTCTGTTAGATCTACTTTGACTTCTATGTCTATCACCTCTAGTATTTTTTTATATCATTGTCCCTTCCCATCTCCTTCTGGGGCTTTAAAAAAGCCTGTCAATTATGTCCATTACTATGTTTTTGATTATGTTACTTCCACTCTCATTTCTCATGTAGTGTTTTTTGGTCATGGTTTTCTATTTCTATTCCAGTATTTTTTCCCCTGAGCTCTGCTGGCTTGCCTCTTACCTTTATTGTTTTTTGAACTGTTCCTGTTTCCATGGATAATTTGTCTTATGTATGTATTCTTTATCTGTAGGTCAATTACAATTATTTATTTATTTATTTATTTTATTTATTTATTTACTTACTTATTTCCTGCAGTACATATGCATAGGGCCTAGATGGTTTATTTCTTTTTTTTTTAAGAGCTAGGTTTTTTTTTTTAAGATTTTATTTATTTATTTGAGAGAGAGAATGAGATAGAGAGAGCATGAGACGGGGGGAGGGTCAGAGGGAGAAGCAGCCTCCCTGCTGAGCAGGGAGCCCGATGCGGGACTCGATCCTGGGACTCCAGGATCATGACCTGAGCCGAAGGCAGTCGCTTAACCAACTGAGCCACCCAGGCGCCCTAGATGGTTTATTTCTTATATCTACAGGGGGAACCGAGTTGAGGGAGGTGGTGAACAGTGATGCTGGGCACTCTTCAGCTTCCTATAACTACTACTTCCTCTTTCCTAAGGGATCATATACTCTTCATATTTGACACTTAAGAGGTTAGCATGGTGTACAGTAAATCCCTTAAACTACCTCTGGAAAATCTCCTATACTCTCTCTCAGCTACCGGGCCAGATTATAGACAATACAAATTATTGCTATTCAGCTACCCCTCTCCTGCCACTTGACAGTGCAGAATGGTGTCTCCCTAGGGGCACCTATTGCTTCTCCCATGGACTCCCCATATCCCTCCGTCTTGGTGTTCTAGTCAAAGACTCTTTGGAACTGTCACTTATTCTAAGAAATACCTGTACCTTGCCTGAGGTCCAAGGCTGTCAGTGTTCACCGTCATTTCTGTTCAAATTTGAAAGTCGTTGGCAAGTATTCTGCATGGTGGTTGTTTGGAATTGTAGTATTTCCCTGTTTAAAGATGAGATTAGGAATCCCGGAATGGCTTACCTGGGAGGGTCTGCATCGGTATCTCACAAGGTTGCAGTCATTTCAAGGCTTGAGTGGGGCTAGAGAATCTCCTCCCGAGCTCACAGTCATGATTGCTGGCAGGTCTCAGTTCCTTGCTGACTATTCACTGGAGGCTTCAGTTCCCTACCACATGGCCCTCTTTATAGGGCTGCTAACACATGGCCGCATGCTCACCCCAGAGAATGTGATGAGAGAGAGAGAACAAGAGAGCAGAAACATAGAGAAAAGGATAAAAAAAAGTGTAAAATTTTGAAATGACTAATATAATTTATATATCCCTGGAAGCTTAGTTTAAAAAAAGAGAAAGAGAGGGCACAAAAATACCATATTGGGAATAATAACTGAGATACAACCCAAGGAACAGTAGAGACTAAAAGGAAATTAAAGAAAAACTTCATGACAATAAATTTTATAACAAATGATAACAAATGCCTACAAAAAATTAATCTGCCACAATTAACTAAAATAAATAAGCCCTGAGGATTTCCTTAAACATGTGGAATGTTTCATTTTTAATGGGATCCTCAGAAAGAAAACAACAGGTCCAAGATAATTTCAAGGACAAGTTGTAACAACCAGTGCAAACTCTTCTAGAGAACTGAATGAACAAGAGCATTTATTTATTAAGTGACTAATTTCAGAAGCTTGTAGTAACTAACAGAATATATCAGCAAAATATTTTGTGACCTCTTCTGTTAAATATTTATATAAACGAATTGAGCCCATTTCAGGTGAACTGTTGGGCTTATCGTGAGCTCTATCTGGTTCAGCTGACATAATTGAATTTACCTCAATTAAAGTCTACTTCAAATTCTCTTAATCATCTTTGTTATTAAAAGTGGGGTCATCCCTCGTGCTACCTTTTGAACTTACCAGCAATCTCGTGAGAGTAGGTTGTTGCCACAGCCCTAGCAGTTTAGTGTCAGCAGAATCCACAAGCTCTTTCTGGGGAATTATAGATGGGGAGGACGTCTTGCATTTGTCTATATCAGTCCAAATTTGCCCCAGTTGTTTCCTTTAAATAATCTTACACGATATGACTGAGTTAGTTATAATCCCTCCTCTCTCTGAATTCAAAAGTGAACTGAAATCTGGAATACAATCTTTATGACAGAGTTTAAGAGCAATATATTGACATAATATGAAAATTCAGCCCTTTATTTCTCTCTCTCTTCTGCATGCTGTTAAAGTTTAGACATTGTGAAAATCTGCCCCTTTGTTTAGGATGCCTGAAAAATCATTTCGCTAATCTCACCGTGACCTCTGATGCTCTTGCTGGTGTCCCAGGGACTGTCCTTTTCTTTCTTTTTTTTTTTTTAAAGATTTTATTTATTTATTTGAGAGAGAGAGAGAATGAGAGATAGAGAGCGCGAGAGGGAAGAGGGTCAGAGGGAGAAGCAGACTCCCCGCTGAGCAGGGAGCCCGATGCAGGACTCGATCCCGGGACTCCAGGATCATGACCTGAGCCGAAGGCAGTCGCTTAACCAACTGAGCCACCCAGGCGCCCGGGACTGTCCTTTTCTTTCATGATCAGGTAAATGATCTCTGTCCCAGATGTCCATGAATCACAATTGTGGAATTCTTGATTTGTCTGTTTTCTCCCTTCTCTGAGTTTATCTTTTTCCTTCCAATGGAAGCATCATGTCCAGCCTCTTCTGGAGGCCCTTTGTTTCCAGCAGATCACAGAATCTTTCCTGCACATTCTCAGTTTGGACCTACAGAACTATCATGGGCCCAGGGCAATTTACTCCAGGTGTTTTGCTCACATTCTCATCAGTTAACTGGAAACAATGATTCCTATCATTCAGGGTAGCTGTTGTGGACTGAATGTTTGCATTCCCACCAAATTCCTATGTTGAAACCCTACCCTGTAATGTGATGGGTATTGGGAAATGAGGCCTTTAAGAGGTTGTTAGGAGTAGATAAGGTTGTGAGGGTAGAGCCCCCATGAATGGGATTAGTGCCTTTGTTAGGGTGACTGGAGAGCTTGTGTTCTCTCTCTGCTCTCTACCATGTGAGGCTACAACTAGAGGTCAACAGTCTGCAACCCACAAGGGGGTTCTCATCAGGACTTGACCATACTGGCACCCTCATCTCAGACTTCTAGCCTCCACAATGTGAGAACGAAATGTCTGCTGGTTATAAGCTACCCAGTCTACTGTTTTCCTGTTCAAACAGTCAGAATGGACTAAAACAAAGACTATAGTACTGGCATTCCTTGGAAATATTGCAGGCTCGGTTGCAGACCACCACAATAAGGTAAATGTTGCAATAAAAAGACTCAAATAAATGTTTTGGTTTCCCAGGCCATATAAAAGTTATGTTCACATTATACTGTAGTCTTTTCAGTGTGCAATAGTATATCAAGAAAGACAGTGTACATACCTTAATTTAAAAATACTGCTAAAAAAACACTAACCATTATCTGAGCTTTCAGTGAGTCATAATCACTGATCGCAGATCACCGTAACAAATATAATAATGGAAAAGTCTGAAATATTATGAAAATTACCAAGTGTGACACAGAGACACATAGTGAGGAAATGCAGTTGGAAAACAACGCTGGTAACTTGCTCGGTGCGGGGTTGCCAGAAACCTGGCAAAATGCAGTATCTGTCAAGCGCAAAAAAGCTAAGCTATGCCTGTAATAGGGTTAGAATGACATGAAGTGCTTACCATGGTGCTTAGAACTCAGTAAACACTCAATGCATGCCAATCATTTTTCTTATCATAATCCCCATCCTAAAGCCAATTTTCTGTGTATTCTAGGGATAAATAGATCTTTCCATTTTTTATTCTAATTTCAATGAATTGCCTATTGACCTTATGCATTTGGTGGCAGGGTACATTTTTAGATTTTAATACGTGAGTACCCTGTGAGATCTCTGGGAGAATAAACATAATGGTGATGATTTGTATCTCTAATTGCCTTTAATGTACGTATAACCTCTCTGTGAATGAGTATCAAGCCCTTGTGAGATATCTTAGCTGTTAGCACGGCAAAGCCTCTGCCCTTAAGGACCCTCAGCAGTGAGTTGATATTTAAATCTGACAATTCATGATGCCCCATGAGACCTTTGCCCTGTGATTATCCTACAGACGTGCACAGGTAGTCTTTCTTACACTTTAGACCTCTTTGGATCCCTTATCAGGGCTCAGCACACTTGTGACTGAAAATTTTAGGTGAACAAATTTGAAAGCTTGCTCACTCATAAAAAGTAGTATTCAAAATGTATGATGATCATGTCAGATTTGTAAGAGGAATTATGTTGTATGCAGTCTTTGTCAAGCCAGCGTGATAATGGATAACTTGAGCTGTCTGTCCCATTGGTTTCTTTTCTTACTACTTATTTCTACTCAAGTAGAAGACCCAAACTCACAACCGTAGGGCTGAGAATAGCAGTAGGTGTTGGTTTTTATTTCAGATAATTCTAGCTATTATTTGGATCGATGTGGACCCCGTATTTTCAAACACCATCATCCCCATCCCACAGCCATTCACAGTAAACTTTGCTACTGCTCTCATCAGGAGGCGAAGTCTATTCTATCCTCTGTCCCCTATGTATTAGTTTTCTCTTGCTAGGTAACAAATTACCACAAACTGCAGCTTAAAGCAACACATGTTTATTATCCCACAGTTTCCTGTGTCACTAGTTCAGTGCATTTTAGCTGGGGCCCTGCTCCGAGTCTCACGAGGCTGAAATCAAGGCACTGGCCCACTGTCTCCTCATGTAGAGGTTTGACCAGGGAAAGATCCATTTCTAAGCTTCCAAGTTGTTGGCAGAATTTACTTCCTCTGGTTGTGGGACTCACGTCCCCCTCTTTTACTGGCTACCGTCCAGGGACCACTCTTTGCTCCTAGATGTCACCCTCAGATCCTTGCTGGGTGTCACCACCATCTCAGCAATGGAGAAACTTCCCTTCATTTAATTGCTCTTCTGATCTCTCTGACTTGCCCTTCTGCTGCCAGCCAGAGAATAATCTCTGCTTTTAAGGGGTTTATATAATTAGATCAGGCCCACCTAGATAATAACTCTATCTTCAGGTCAGTTGATTACTAATCTTAATTATATCTACAAATCTGTTTGCCTTTTAACAAATTCCTTTTCCATGTAACATCACCGTGGGAGCAATCCTAGGGGACAGAGATCATGAGAGGCACCTTGGGAATTCTGCCTACTACACTAAATCTGGGGTGGCCCGTGACTTGCTTTGTACAAGACATTGTGGTCCTAAGGCCTCAAAAGCCTTGCAGCTTCCACTTCTGTCCTCTGAAATGCTCCTTCTTGGAACCTAGCCATCATGCTGATAATGTTTAAGCTGGCCATGCGGAGGAGAACCACGGTGTCCCAGGGCCAGCCCCAGCTGATTATTACTGTTTCAAGCTGCTAGGTTTGGGGGTGGTCTGTTCTGCAGAAATAGAAAACTATTTATAGGACTCCGTCAGATGCTAAGACTGTATCATTTCACGCTCAAAAAAATGAAGTTTGAAGGCATTGGATTAGGAGAGGGTAAATGGATTCCTTGTTCATTCTTTGGTCACAACAGAATTTGAACGTGATTGATTCACTGTTGCAGCTTTTGAATGTGAATTAAAATATGCCAAATAATATATCATTGGTTTATCTCCAGAATGTCTGAAGAATCACCAAGAGTTAGTGAAAATTTAAGGTTTTAATAATTGAGCCAATTGTACATAATTCAGTGTTCTAAAAATGTTGATATTTTATTCTCAACATTAAAAATCTGGATAATTCTTCCACTGCTGGTGGGAATGCAAGCTGGTACAGCCACTCTGGAAAACAGTATGGATGTTCCTCAAGAGGTTAAAAGTAGAGCTACCCTATGATCCAGCAATTGCACTACTAGGTATTTATCCAAAGGATATAAAGATAGTGATCTGAAGGGGCACCTGCACCCTAATGTTTTAGCAGCAATGTCCACAATAGCCAAACTATGGAAAGAGCCCAGATGTCCATTGACAAATGAATGGTTAAAGAAGATGTGGTGTATATATACAATGGAATATTACTCAGCCATCAAAAAAATGAAATCTTACCATTTGCAATGCCGTAGATGGAACTAGAGGGTATTATGCTAAGCAAAGTAAGTCAATCAGAGGAATACAATTATCATATGATTTCATTCATGTAGAATTTAAGAAACAAATCAGACGATCATAGGGGAAGGAAGGGAAAAATAAAATAAGACGAAATCAGAAAGGGAGACAAACCGTAAGAGACTCTTAACTATAGGGAACAAACAGTTGCTGGAGGGGAGGGGGTGGGTGGGGGATGGGGTAACTGGGTGATGGGCTTTAGGGAGGGCACTTGATGTAATGAGCACTGGGTGTTATATGCAACTGATGGATCACTAAACTCTATCTCTGAAACTAATAATATACTATATGTTAATTAATTGAATTTAAATGAAATAAATAAATTGAATAAAAATAAATAAATAAATGCATAAGGAAGAGATTAGTTCTGTCCAAGTAGTATGCAATAGAAATATTTTTAAACCAACATGGCTTAGTGTTAAGATTTTTAGAAATCAAAATATTTAGTCATATAATTTCAAACTAAAGTCAAATAAATCTGTGGTAATAATTTTTTAAAAATCTGGATAATTGACTTAATGCCTGAAGTTAGTTCAGGTCAGTTTCAGACATACGTTTTGTTCCTCCTGAGATTTCCCTGGATGCCACATCTGAACCCTTAGTTACTTATTTTACCTTAGCCACAACCAAAGCCACCCAACTTCATTGTGGCCCACTTGGTTCTGCTTCTTGGATCTGACTAGCCTCTGACTGAAAGTTGGGTCACTCCCCCTGCTGCTATCCTGCATCCAAGCCAACCACCCTTGTGCCTGGGAGTTCTGGTTCCTCCTGTCACTTCTAGACCTGGACATATACCATACCACAGGGCATGGGACCCACCTTCCCAGAAGTCACCAAAGGAGCTTGTATTAGGGTTCTCCAGAGAAAGGGAACAACGGGGTGTGTGATCACTGAAACAAACTGAAGCAGTCCTTGTAACATATTTACAACTTTAAGAATGTAATGATTATTATGCATGAAATGAGATTCATGGGAAAATTATATTTAACTAAATAATACATCTCACATTTTAAGTGTATGTGCAAAAGATTTTGCTTGAGTCCTTAAGGTATGATAAGTTTCAGATACCAAAAGTTCTGAGACTACCATGTAGAAACTTTATTATTTTATTTTATTTTTAAAAGATTTTATTTATTCATTTATTTAGAGAGAGAGAGAGAGCATGCACACAAGTGGGGGTGGAGGGGCAGACGGAGAGGGAGAGAGAGAATCCCAAGCAGACTCCATGCTGAGTGTGGAGTCCGACGTGGGGCTCAATCCCACAACCCCCAGACCATGACGTGAGCTGAAATCAAGTTGGAGTTCAACCAACTGAGCCACCCCAGCATCCCACCAACTAGAAACTTCAAGAACCAATAAAACCTTCTACAATGATGAAAATATTCTTTGTGTTTTCCACTATGGTAGCCACTCACCACAAGACATATGGCTAGTGTGACTGAATTTTTAACTTTACTTGGTTTTGATTAACTTACATTAAAAAAGTAGAGCATAGCACAGGGTTAAATGACTCTAAAACCCCTCACCCACACAGAGTCTAGACAGAGTTATGATGTGCATTCCCCAACTGCCACCAAACAGCAGAGCTAGTGGGTGAATGCTTCTCAACCCAGATTAGCAAGACAGGCTCTGTCCCAGAAATCTAAAGGATGAGAGTGGGGCTGGCTAGCTGTGAGTAAAAGTTTAGTGGGGCCAAAGAGCGCCTGGGTGGCTCAGTCAGCTAAGTGTCTGCTTTTGGCTCAGGGCATGATTCCAGGGTCTTAGGATGGAGCTCCGCCTCCAGCTCCTTGCTGAGCAGGGAGCCTGCTTCTCCTTCTCCCTCTTCCCCTGCTCATGCTCTCTCTTGCTATCTCTCTCTTTCAAATAAATAAATAAAATATTTTTTAAAAAATCTTAAAAAAAAAAAAGTTTAGTGGGGCCAAGATTCGCCTGCATGATTCCCAAAACCTAGATGTGAAAAGAGAGAAAGAGGTATGGGTACCTATCTCACACTGTCTGACAGAATGTCCTGGAGGGGTGATGAGTGATTTCTCGTCAGTGATTTCTGAAGAAATCTCCAGGTTTCCAGGGGCTACAGAAGGAGTAAGGAGCCACATGGATTTACGATATGATTTCTCAGGGAAGGAAGTTTCATGTAAAAGATCTCTGGGAAGGGAAGTCTCTGAAGAAACTGCAAAAGTTACTCACACTCCTCCTCCCTGTTTTCAAGAGTCCCAATTTTGTTCAGGTATCTAGAAGCCACTGGCTTCAAGTTAAATTGGGCTCCTCCCCTGCAGCAAGAGGTGCATCTGGATTAGTGTAAGCCTGTTGTGTAACCTCAACCCTTACCAGTGATTTCTCTAACAGTGAGACTTGGCTTAGTTTTAGCCAATGAGATATAATGCAGAAGTTCTGGGCAAGATTCTTTTTACTCTTAAAAAGAGAGACAGAGGAAGAAAAAGTGCTCTTTCAGGTAGGATCCTGGTCGAGAGGCTTGAAGCTTATACAATTTGGGGGCCCTCTTTAAGAAAAAGGACATAAAATTGTTTTTGCTTTTTTTTTACAGTTTACAAAAATATATGATCAAGTGAATACATTGCAAGGGTACTTTCCAGGGCCTTGGAAAGAGCTTGTGAACGTGAAGGGTTCTAAAGCTTAGCTTCTTTAGTTTCATGGTAAATCACCACTGGCAGCCTTTTTCTTTGAATATTGTTGTCTTCATGGGACAACCGGAGCTATGGCAATCATCTTGGGACCATGAGGAAAACCAGCTTAAAGGGAGAGCCAACACACTGAGGAAGACACAGGGCAAAGATGAAAGGAATCATGTTGGAATCATAACATCTGAATTTCTCAACCTTAGAACTCCTTTAAGTGCAGGCTTCTTTTATGAAAAATGATAAACATGTTTATTATTTAGGCCACTCTTCAAAAATTTGTAGGCAAAAGCTTCCAAACAAAAGCAACTATGACGTACTCTCTCCATTGTTTCATGCGCATGCAAATGCCCACATGCGCCTGCATGTGGGTGCACACACACAAATGTGTGGCAACAGTGTAACCTTAAATATGTGGAAAGGAGACAATCTCAGCGTATGGGATGGTCTTCTACCTCAAATTAAATTAGCTTTATGGAAAAATTAATTCACTGTCCTGGTTTTTCTCATTAGCTCTATACCCAGTTGGGTATTTGGTATTTTGGTATTCCCATGGTATTTGGGAAGCACTGGTCTAGACCAGTGCTACTCAAAGTGTGGTCCTTAGGTTACTGCCAGTCCATGATGAGATGAGTACCAAAATTAAGAGTAAGAATTTAGAAACTTTTTATAGCACTTAGAGATTTGACAGAGTAATTTTATGTCAGTTGAATGCAATAATTTTAAAAATTGGCGGGCTTGTGCTTTTCATGTCTTTGGTTTTTTAAAAATTTAAGTGTATCTTTTATTTTAAAGTAGTTTTAGATTTACAGAAAAATTATGAAGTAGTACAGAGCATTCCCACATAACCCTGGCCCAGTTTACCCTATTATTAACATCTGACTTTAGTATGGTAGGTTACAATTCACGAACCAATATTGATACATCATTATTAATGAAGTCCATACTTCATTCAGATTTCCTTAGTTTTCCTTTTTCTGTTTCGTTGGTCCTTTTTCTGTGCCAGAACCCCATCTCGGATGCCACATTCCATTTC
>NW_027397070.1:30002442-30143340 GCF_003265705.2 Callorhinus ursinus
TTTGTTTTTGTTTTTTTTTTTTTAAGATTTTATTTATTTATTTGACAGAGAGAGACACAGAGAGAGAGGGAACACAAGCAGGGGGACTGGGAGAGGGAGAAGCAGGCTTCCCGCCGAGCAGGGAGGCTGATGCGGGGCTCAATCCCAGGACCCTAGGATCATGACCTGAACCGAAGGTAGACATTTAATGACTGAGCCACCCAGGTGCTCCAGATTTTGCTTGTTTTTGATGGCCTTGACAGTTTTGAGGAGAACTGGTCAGATACTTTATAGAATGTCCCTTGAGAATTGTCTGAAGTTTCTCTCATGATTCCTATGTCTTTGCTTTCAATTTCATTTTTCTAGTATTTGTGTGTGTGTGTGTGTATTTTACAAAGTATCAATCGGCCACAGATTAGAAAAACCCTTCTTACAGATAGTTTGAGAAACATTGGTCTAAACCACTATTGTCCTAGTCCTACCATTTAAAATCCTGAAACAATTTCTCCAGATGAAACTATTGGTTTATCCTTAGATACCATTCTTTTTCTGAATCAAAGTATTAGGAGTGGGGGCATCGGAATTTGAATATTAAAAAAAGGTAAGATTTAGATTTTTGGGAAATGATCTTTTTGGCTATCTCTAGTGTGTCAGTAAATGCTTGATGGCTTACAAAGCATTTGAAAGAACACAAACAAATAGACTTTCAACCATGAAGGAATGTAATGTTTCTGAATCAAGACCTTTATTCAAGGGTTTTCGTTAAATATAAGCCAGAAGCCCTAGACGTACCATACAAACCCAAATATAGCCATAGTGACTACTCATCTACATTTTGCTTTGTTTTGCTTCCTTGCCAGCTGTTTTGTTTTGTTTTTCCTCTTCTCTCTTAATTTCACTATACCAAGTACCTCGAGCATTGCCAACCACAATTCTTCCTTTATATCACATGCCTCAGTAGGTTATCACTGCCATCTTCCTCTTTTTTTTTTTATTTCATGTCTCCTCTGACATACTCATTTTGGTGCTATAAGGAGTCCCCTAAATGTTCCTTCTTTGGGAATTCTCTCTTTGATCCTTGTGTCTGGAAATCTTGCTATAATGAGCCTGCTTTTGGCTTTGGTGCTAAAAGCTTCATTTGGTATGTGTTTCCTCTTTGGAACTTGATTCATCCAGTTGCAAGATGTGTGTTAAACAGTGTATATAAACCATTGTATGCCACTTCCTTTTGTTTATTTTTGTAATTCATGGAAGTATAGCCCGTTTTTGTTGTCTTTGTTTAACGTCACAGCCTTTAATTTTTGGTTTAGATCTCCTTTTTGCTTTTGAAGATTTTTTTTAAAGATTTATTTATTTATATTTATTTATTTGAGAGAGAGGAGCGGGGGTGAGGGGACAGCAGAGGGAGAGGGAGAGAGTCCCAAGCAGACTCCATGCTGAGTGCAGAGCCTGACACAGGGCTCCATCTTAGGACCCTGAGATCACGACCTGAGCCGAAACCAAGAGCCGGGTGGTCAACCGCCTATGCCCTCCAGGTGCCCTGCTTTTGAAGATTTTGACTTCATTTTGAAAAGGTAGTTCTAATTTCTTGCCTCACTTGTTATGATATATACAGCCATGAACTTGAGTTCATTTTGGTTAGTTGTTCGATGAGTCAATTGAGTAGCTATGGAGGATTTTCAAGAACAGTTTGCCTTAAGCCACTGGAATCTGATTTTAAAATTGTGGTAAGACTGTCCTTTCCCCCTCCTCAATCTTTACATCACAGTTGCCAACACAGAAGGATGAAGAAAAGCACATGTAAGACTACCCTTTCATTCCTTCAGTGAATGAACATGTGAGGTTCATGTGCAGATGCTGTTGTCACCCCAGCACTCTTGGGGCTTGCTTGGAAGGCAAATTGTTCCTGTTTATTGTGGGAAGTGGCAGGTATACCATACCACAGCCATTTTTTTTCCTGAATATGTTTCTTTGGCACCATTTTATTTCCTTGCTACAGTTTTGTCTGTCTTCGCCTCTGATCCAGGACTCTGAGTTTCAGATGTCTGTCATGATTGGTTTCTTTACTTCCTTTCCTATCTCATCTTAAACAACTCAAGGAAAGACAAATTATATATTCTCCTGTGGGTCTGTCTAGCCAAATGTGATTTTGCCACATGGTCATTTGCTTGTTCATGTGCTCATTCACTCATTCTTTTATTCATATATTTAGCAAATGTTTATAGGGACATTATTATGGGGCGATGTGAGTGCCAGGGAATAGTGCAGTGATGAAGATGGACACGATCCTTGATAAGAAACCTCTGATTTTGTGGGAAAGAGACACAGGAAATACATATTTACATACACAATTAAACATGAAATTCTGATCAAAGCTGTGAAAAATAAGCATGACTGCAATTACCCCAGTTTTGTGATTGGAGGTTGGGGGAGCCAGAGGCTTTCTCAAGGAGTGACATTCAGATTGGGACTTGTGGGACAGGTCTGCTGGCCAGGTGGGGTGGAAAGAAAAAGCCTTCCACAAGGAACCCATGTGCGGGGGAGTTTGGTTAGATTTGCTTTTTCTTGTCTTTAGCCTGGAAGAATTTGCCCATTCAAATAATACTGAGACTCTACTAAACTTGTATGTGGAAAGAATGTTGTAGTAAATACTCTTCAGTGATATAGGGAAGGAGTTTTATTTATGATTCTGAGATTATTTTTCTATCTAGAGTTCATTTCTCCTCTTCTTTATATCAGAAAAATGCTTAAAGAAAAGCACTAAGGATTGAGAGATGAATTATAAGGGTGGGCCAAAAAAGGGATAATCTTGAACTCATCAATAATTCTCTCTAGGTGTCAGTTTCTTCATCTTTAACATGATGAGCTGGACTAGATCCTGCACAAGGCTTCCCCCAGCTTCAAGTTTTGGTGAAGAGTTACTGACTTTCAGTATTTGCCCGTGAGAAATAATTCCAACAGCATTATTACTTGGAATGTTTTACGTGAAATATACAAAAGAATTATTTCTGTGAATGTAGTTTTGAATTATATGAAGATGTTTGCAAAATCTTATTTTTATTTAGCCATCAGTATATTTCTTATTCTTATTTATTCCTGTTTCAATTCACCAAATGTACTATTGCTTGGAAACTTGTACTCAAGAAACACTAAACTAATCAAGTGTATATTCAGGCAAGTGTAATCAGTTATATAGTTAATTATGTATATAAATTTCTTTTTGAATCCCTTGCTGTTTAAGCCCTGAGATTTAAAACTGTTATTTGGAACTGGAAAGCAAAATTTAGTGCCAGGCATTAGACTTTTTTTCTTCCTCCTGCTCAGTTGCAGAAAAATATGATACTAAATCCTGATCTAGTAGCACAGTTATAAAACGTCATATTTTCCATATAATCCTTTGTGTGTATGCATACACACACATATTGCTCAAAGGGATATGCAAATACTGTTAAATGTATTACAATTTTGACCAGAAAAAAAGCCCCTGGCAAAAGATTGAGAGAATCTAAAGCATTTTGCTGCTTTTAAACCTGCTTCTATTCCTCTTCTGATTTATGGCTGAAACAGGAGCGACCCTTGCCATATCCATAGATGGCATCAGCCCTGGCTGTTCCCTCATCAAATTAATTAATAAAGATCCTAAATGAGTCATAATTTTATCTAGGAGTAATTCTGGTAAGAGGATGACTTGGCTGAACTCTTTTGCTTCTCTTTCTCCAAAGAGAATATTAGTCTTGAAGTCCTGGCCACATTTCTGTAATGCGTCCCTAAAGACTACTACCATTGGACAGAATGAGAGGTTTCTCTACCCCCTCTAAAGATGACAACACAGAGAATAAAACCTCTATTATACTGACAAGGGAAAAATAAATGTAATAACTGTTTAGGGGGAAAATGGGTTTGAGATCTGATAAGTCAATATTGGAATACTGTTTTTGGCAGTTATTGATATATAACTTCAGTGTTCCTGTCTGAAAATGGGGTAATGATTCTGTAATCCATATGCAAGTAGTCCTTGTTGATTGCTCCATGCTTTCTTAAGATCCAGCTTAGTATATTGACATTTCTGTGGTTAAAAAAAAAAAAGTCAAAATCTACATTGAAAAGTAATAAAGACCTTGATTGGAGGTTACTCAGAAAAAAATAAGGGGATTACATTACACAATGCACAGCAAGTCTCTCTGAAGCTCCTCCTGAACATTTTTACTTTCCCCCAGATTTCAGTGCCTACATCAATTTTCATATGCATTAATTGGGGTATTGACAAGATACTATAATAAAAAGTCCCCAAAGGCAGTGGTCCAAAAATTACCTCTCTGTCTTTCTGTCTCTCTCTCTCTCTCTCTGTCTCTCTGTTCCCTAACAGCAAGGATGGAAATGATCCCGTTCAACAGGGCAGCTCTTCTCCCTTGTTATTCAAGGACCCAGTTTCTTCCTAAAGCTTTGCTCTGCTCTGCATTGATATCACATGCATAACAAAATCAGATGGATTCCAGCTGGAGGGAAAGGAGAAGAGAACATGAAGGAGGGAGAGCTCTGGGTCGGAAGACCCAGGCTTACACATTTCACTTCTGCTAACATTTTATTGGTGATAACCTAATCACTTGACTATACCTAATGTGGCAGTTTGCAAATTGGCCACAGTCCTTCACTCTGCCCTGTATCCAAACCCTTTTCAGGGTGACTCTACAGTTCCTCTGATCAAGAGGTAGAGTTTCTGTTCCTCTTGAATCTGGCTTGGACTTGTGACATATTTTTGCTTGTAGATGGTTGCAGAAGTGATATTGTAACAAACAGTTGAGAGCCTAGACTTGAAGGGGCCTTCTATTTTCTCTCTTGAAATCCTCTCCAGCTGCTGTGTGAACAAGTGAACGAGTCCAGCCAGGCTGCTGGAGGACAAGAGACCATGTGGAGCAGTGAGGAGCCATCCCAGCTGAGCCTGGCCCAAACTGATGACCTACAGAATTCTGAACTGAGGAAATGGTTGTTTGTGGCATGCTGGGTTCTCTGAGAAGCGAATGCTGAGATGAAGTCAGGAATCCAAAATACCTGAGAAAGGAAAAGGGAAGGAAGATGAGTTTGGCTGGGGGAGGGGAGGGAGGCGGAGCCATTAGAGCATGGTGCTCCTGACAAGTCTCCATCAAGGAGTTCCACAGCAAAGACTGCCTATTAGCCAAATCCTGAACTGGACAGAAATGGCTAGACTTTTATACCACAGCCTCGTTCTGACATTGGGTGGGTGCCACCCCGAGATGAGAATGACCTGTTGGAAAGCTGCCAGCTGATTCTACTTCTTCCTGTCAAGCAGTGAATTGTCACTGGAAAAAGAATCTGAGTGGTGCATCTCCATGAAGACAGCATTGTTTTAAGCTGCCAAGTTTTAGGGTTATTTGTTATGCAGCAAAAGCTAACTGATTCACATAACTGCAAGGGAGGCTGGGAAATATAATTGAGCTGGACAACCTCAGCAAACAAAGGAACCTCCATTTTTAGAAACGAGGGTGTGGGTGTAGGCGTGTATGCAGGTGATCACAATGGTGATAAATTGTTTATCCTTATCCCCTACCTTGTGTAGTTGTGAAAATTAGAGGTAATATACGTAAAGTACCAAGTAGACTTCTCAGAGGTGGATCCAGGTTTTGTCAGGCCAGAAGCTTATATAATTTGTAGATCTCTTTTTAAGAATACAAAATTACAAAAACAAAATTAAGTACAAGACCTTGGAAAGGGCCCCTGTAAGTGAGAGCCCCAAAGCTTATCCTTCTTTAGTGTTATATAGTAAGCCTGCCCCTGATGATGCCCTGATGGATGATAGATGTTGAAAAAAATTACATTATTTGTCCAATGAAAATGATATCACATGGCCATTAATTTATTATCTAGTCATCATTTGCACAAACAAGGTGTCAGCAGGTTCACATAGGTGCAAAATCCATACCAACTTCAGTTTCCTTCTGAGGGGAGTGGGAGGTGCTTATCATGGACAGAGGCCATTGATTCCTTCTGTCTTTCCATCCTATGAAACTCCTGTGACAGAGGAATCTGCAACAGGTCAGGCTTTCTCTCCAGAAGCTGAAAATACCAGAAATGCCCTTTCTGAGCCTCTTGCAACCAGGGAGGCACAGCACCAATCACTCAGGACCCATACCCCGGACTTCAAAATGAAAATTATGGTGTGAAGAAGGAATCCAGCAGAATGCTGTCTGGCAGCTGTTTGGAGGCCCAGGGACAGTGTCTCTGGCAAGAATGCCCAGTGTCCAGTGTCAGGGGGCCAGGGGCAGCCCCAGTGCTATGATCCCTGCACCAGTATGGGTATAGATCATAAAGAGTCCATGAGATGCCCAATATCTTTCAATAGATTTCCTTTCTTAAATCAGCCAAAGCAGGTTTCTCATGCTTTTGACTGGGACCCTGACTGACATACAATACATGGGTTTCTAATTTCAGCCCACACAACTGGGGAGCAGGAAATGTTCCCTTCCACTTTGGGTGGATTCCTACATCTAGAGATGCTGTGGAAAGAAGAGCGTGCGTATGTGAGAATCTGATGAAAAGCATTTTCCCCCTTCAAGTCAGATTACTCAAGTTTGACAGCTTCAGCCATTTACTTGCTATATGACCTTGGGCCACTCACAGTTTCTAAAAGTCTCTAAAATGTCACCCCTAATACTGGGGTTGGTGTGAGGCTTAACTGTGATGGTGTATCTGAAAGCGATCTTTAAATTGTTACGTGCTTAACAAGTGTAAGTTATTTTTAAATATAAAGAAATCTACCAAGCTCTTGCTCTAAACCTGATCCACTAATTCCTCCCTTTGGGTAGTCTGGGTAGTAATTAAAGTCAGTTTACGGGCTTGTACACATTCTTCACATAATTTGAGCTTGTTCCAACTTGTTTGTGTAATTAATTGGTGGCATTTCCCATGCCAAACATACCTTTGTAATTTTCTTCTTGCTGTATGAGCAGAAGGAATCACCCATCTCAACAACTCTTAGGTATTCTTCAAAATTTGTGAAGAAATACACTTTCTCATTTGGCTTCTTAAGAAAAAAAGAAAGTAATGTGGGTGAAAATAATAATTTCAAGATCATTTATGCAACCCACAGGCCGATCTTCATGGTTTTCCATTCTTAGTTTGGAGTTTCAGAGTTTCTCTTTGGAGTTTACTTTCTGGAATTTCTCTTGGTTAGAGACTTTGGATAAGGAGTAGGAAGCCGATCTTGGAGAGAGCAGGCCTATGAGTATTTTTGTAATTATTCTTGAAATTCTTTGTAAAAGATTGTTTGGCCTATACATAATATATATTTATGCAGAGAAATTGCAAACTCAAAGAAGAGAACTTTCTAAATCCCATTATTACTACTTTGGCATTTAGTTATCTGTTGTTTAGTTGTTTATTTTGTGTATAATTATCCATTGCTGCATAACCCACCACCCCAAACCTAGTGGCATAACACACTTCATGTTATGCAGATTCTGTGTGGAATTCAGGAATTCAGACAGAGGAATTCAGGAATTCAGAGTGGAGTGGCTATCTCTGCTCCAAAGCCTTCAGCTGAGAGGAATGAGCTGGGACTGGAATCATCTGGTGGTTTCTTCACTCACACGTCTGCTGATTGAGCTGGGACGACCTGAAGGCTGGACATGGCTGGTGTTCTGACTGGAGTCTGAGCATCTAAATTCAGCCTGGGCCTTGCACAGCATGGTAGCCTGTTCTGAGAAGTGTCTTAAGAGCAAACGTCTGGAGAATGAGTATTCCAAGAGAAGTGGGCAGAAGCTCCATGACTTTTTATGAATTGACTTCAGAATCCACCTAGTATCACTTCCTCCATACTCTATTGGCCAAAACAGCCACAAGCTCATCCAGATTCGAGGGGAAGGGGACCCCACCATCAATGGGAAAAATAACAAAGGATGTGGGGGCCAAGTTTAAAACACACATCTTGAAAGACCTTTTCACACAGCCAACACAGCATACCACATACAAACACACATCTACATTCAGATACATTTTTCAAACAAAAGTAGAACCACACTGTGTATTAAATATAACTTTATGTAAAAAGGAAATAAAAATTTTATTGAGATGGTTATTGATTTTCAAGAACTTTTAAATTCCAAGTTCTATACAAGGATCTTAAAATGATCACAAAAGTACATTTTAGAGTTTCTTAAAAGTTAATTCAGTCAGGGAGTGCTTGATGGCGTAGTCAGTTAAGTGACTGATTCTTGGTTTTGACTCAGATTGTGATCTCAGGGTCATGATCTCAGGGTCCTAAGATCAAGCTCTACCTGACCTTGGTCTCCATGCTCAGCATGGAGTTGGCTTAGGTTTCTCTTTCCTTCTGTCCCTACCCCCCATCAGGCACGTGTGCTCTCTCTTTCTCTGTCTCTCAAATAAATAAATAAACCTTTTTTTTAAAAAAAGGTTAGTTCAGTCAGAAAAATAAAATTTTAGAAAAACAATATCCATCAAGAGTTTAAAATATATAGGTCTAAATAGTGATAGTATTTCTAGTTTCAAAGCTATTATTTAGGGGCACCGGGGTGGCTCAGTCAGTTGGGCATCTGCCTTCGGCTCAGGTCATGATCCCAGGGTCCTGGAATCGAGCCCCGCATCGGGCTCCCTGCTCAGCGGGAAGCCTGCTTCTCCCTCTCTGACTCCCCCTGCTTGTGTTCACTCTCACTGTCTCTTTCTCTGTCAAAAAATAAATAAAAATTTTTTAAAAAGCTATTATTTGGTTTATTTTTTTAAGATTATTTATTTATTTATTTAGAAAGAGAGAGAGCACAAGCAGGGGGAGGGGCAGAGGGAGAAGGAGAGAGAGACTCCCAAGGAGAGTCCATGCTGCACGAGGAGCCCAATGTGGGCCTGATCCCACGAACCCCAGATCATGACCCCAGCCGAAATCAAGAGTCAGCTGCTCAACTGACTGAGCCACCCAGGTGCCCTCAACATTTTATTTAAAGACAAATACAGGACTCTAAACCCAGCTTGTTTTGTTTTTTTTTTTAAGCACTAAATAAGGTGTATTTCATCTCATAATTTTTAAGATAATGTGAATTCCATGTAAATCATGGTTTGACTCTTGTGGTCACGGGGCTATGGAGAACATTCCTCCAATGTTGCTATGCTTCAAACAATCGGGGCCCTAGTCACCAGTTGACTCTGATTAGAAGGTCTAGGCTGGGTCCTAAATTCTACATTTCTAACCAGCTCCTAGGAAAGGCTGCAGTTCCTCAGCTGGCCAATTTTTGAGCAGCAAAGGTTAGAACAGAGAGAAGACCGGAACAGAAATACACTTTGCATAGCTCCTATTCTTTAACTTTTTTTAATTATGAAAGAAATACATGTTCATGATATAAAATTTCTGTATTGCACACACATATAATCACCTTAATGACTACTATCCTTAAGACAATGGAAAATAATATAAACATTTATTTGTTTGCTTATTTATGTGTTTGCTTATTGAGCTCTAAGTGATTTACATGCATTTTCAGGAATAACACCCAGACAATCATATGAGGGAAATGCTATTACTCTCCCCATTTTACGGATGAAGGAATGGAAGTACTGAGGGGTTAGCTTACTCACCGTCACAGCTAGAAGATGCCAGAGGTAGGATTCAAACTAACCACCTTGACTCCAGAGACTTCAATCTGAACCACAGGGCAAATCTGACTAGTCTGTTAATTTTCTTTTATGTGCGCACTACCATTAATGAATTCTAATCATAATTTTAAAACAAATGTGAAATTTTTCCATGCATTTTATTTATTTATTTGTTTGTTTGTTTGTTTGTTTGTTTTGCGTGCAAGTAGTTTATTTGGGGAAGAATTCCAGGAAACTGGAGTCGGGGGTTTGTCTAAGAAGGAGATAAGGAAGGAGACAAAACCAATGCAATGATGAGTTAGTGAGCTGGTTCCCACTCTGGGCACCTGGGGCGCAATCCCACTGAAGGCCCTCTACAGAACCGGAGTACATGCCAGAGAGTAGCCAGGCAACAGGAAGGGAAGAATCAGTGGGGCCAAGTGGAGGCACTATCTGGCTGCACCTGCACATAGCTGGTGATGTATAGTAAATTTTAAATTTAAAAAATTTTTAAGTTTAAATTAAAATTTTTTAATTTTAAATTTAAAGTTTTTAATTGAAATTAATATTTTTTAATTTAAATTTTAAATTTTCAGGCATATAATTAAAGATTTAAATTGAAATTAGTCTATGGATTAAAAAAGTAAGCCTCTGACTTCTTGGTCACCCAGTCCTCCTCCCCAGGGACAATTTTTGTGTGTACTTTCGTGTGTATCTTTTCAGAGGTATGCCATGTATATGCAAACAAATCCTTAGTTCTCCCCCTTTCTTGAAGTTCTAGTGGACTGTGCTTTTAAGAATTTCTATCTAGGGGCGCCTGGGTGGCTCAGTCATTAAACGTCTGCCTTCAGCTCAGGTCATGATCCCAGGGTCCTGGGATCGAGCCCCGCATCGGGCTCCCTGCTCAACGGGAAGCCTGCTTCTCCCTCTCCCACTCCCCCTGCTTGTGTTCCCTCTCTCGCTGTGTCTCTCTCTGTCAAATAAATAAATAAAATCTTAAAAAAAAAAAAGAATTTCTATCTAACCATCTTGATAATTATTTGTGTATATGTTTAGAACTCTGTCTTCTTTGGAAGGACCACAGTATTTTTTTTATGTCTGTACCATAATTTACTCAACCCCTTACTGATGATATTGATATTTCCAGTATTTTTTTAAAAGTCAAGATGATTGAACACATGCAGTAGATTTCACCCTTCTATGTGTACAACACTATGAATTTTGGTAGATGCATAAAGTTCCGTCACTCCAGAAGCCTGAGTGTGCCTTTGTAGACAGTCCCCAGCATTCATCCCCAGCCCCTGGCAACCACTGATCTGTATTTTCCTTTTCCAAAATGTCATATAAATGGAATCATATAGGATGTAGCCTTTTGGGTCTGGTTTCTTTCACTGAGCACAACACAGTTGAGATTTATCTTGTGTATATCAATGGTTGGTTCCTCTTATTACTGAGTTATATTCCGTTGTATGGATATACCACAGTTTTTTTTTTTTTTTTCATTCATTGGTCATAAGACGTTGGGTTGTTTCCAGTTTGGGGCAATTATGGATAAATCTCTATTATTGCATGCCAGCTTTTATGTAGACATAAATTTTTATTTCTCTTCAGTAAACACCTGAAAGTGGGATTCCTGGGTTCTATGGTAACTTTATGTTCGACTTAACGATCGCCAACCTGTTCTCCAAAGTGACTATACCACTTTGTTTCCTCACCAGCAATCATGCATGCTTGCCAGTATTTTGTATTTTCAGCTGCTTTTATCTCAGCCATTTTGACAGGCATGTATAGTTCGTCTACTATAAACAGTGCTGCAATGAATATCCTTATACACATAGCCTTTGTCATTAGTGTGAGTATATCTGTAAAATACATTCTTAGAACCAGAACTGTTGGGCCAAAGGGCGTGAAAGATTGATCCAAGAGTATTGTGCAGCCTTCTGGGAAAGTGGGGCCAACTAGGCATGGCAGTGCGTTTCCCCCCATCCTCATCAACACAGTGTCAATCTCGGTACACGTTTTGAAGTGAAATTTTACTTTAGACAATTGCTATGCAAGTATCTACCTCATTAGTCGTCGGTGGGGACTTAACGTAAAGCTTTTAGGGTGGTGCTTCCTGCACAGAGGGTGGCAGAGAAGGTTAATTATTGGATGATCGTCATTGCCAATCAATCAAACACATTATTATTTGCCTTGCTGACTTCTTTGTATATTCAGGGGTGCTTTTCTGTGAAGATCTCAAACGTTCTATTTATGCTGGCCAGGAATTCAGGTACTGTGTTGCTGTTGTTATTTAATTAGTAAATTTTATTTTTTAGAGCAGTTTTAGGTTCATTGCAAAATTGAGTGAAAAGTATAGACAGTTCCCATGTAACCCCCCCCATATTCTCCCCCACTATCAACATCCCCCACTGGAGTGGTACATTTCTTAAGATTGATGAACCTACATTGATACATCATTATCACCCAGAGTTACATTAGGGTTCACTCTTGATGTTGTACATTCTATAGGTTTTGACAAATGTATAATGACATGTATGCCATTGTAGTGTTATATGGAATAGTTTCATTACCCTAAAGAATTCTCTATGTTCTGCTTATTTATCCCTCCCTTCCCCTTAACCCCTGCCAACCACTGATCTTTTTACTTTCTCCATAGTTTTGCCTTTTCCAGAATGTCATAGAGTTGGAATCATACAGCATATAGGCTTTTCAGATTGGCTTCTTTCACTTAGTAATATGCATTTAAGTTTCCTTCATGTCTTTTCATAGCTTGATAGCTCATTTCTTTTTAGCACTGAATAATATTCCATTGTCTGTATGTACCAGTTTATTCATCCACTCACCTGTCAAAGAACATCTTAGTTGCTTCCACCTTTCAGCAATTACAAATAAACCTGCTATAAACTTCTATGTGCAGACTTTTGTGTGGACATGTTTTCAGTTCATTTGGGTAAATACCAAGGAATGTGATTGCTGGATCTTATGGCAAGAGTATGTTTAGTTTTGTAAGAAACTGCCAAACTGTCTACTAAAGTAGCTGTACTATTTTTTTCATTCCCACTAGTTTTCTGTTCCTGTTGCTCCACATCCTTGCCAGCATTTGGTGCTGTCATTGTTTTGGATTTTGGCTATCCTAATAGGTGTGTAGTTGTGAGATAATAGAAAATATATATATTGGTCTCAGCCCCTGGTTCCTGGCACAGAGCTTTGAAAACACTTGTAATTTCCTAAGTGATAAGAGCATAAGAGCATCTTTTGTTCTAATATTTGGTATTTTACCCCCATTCCTGATACAAGCCTTCTAAATCCCTTGGCATTTCCTGGGTGATAGGAGTATCTTCTTTTCTAATGAGGCAACTCTTGGTGGGCTTCTGGAAGTGGACTGGCCACCAGAAAGACCAAGCCATTATTAGAAGCTTGTGATTTTCTGCCCACCCCCATTCTCCCGGGAGGAGAGAAGGGCTGGAAATGCAGTTAATGATCAATCATGCCTAGACAGGAAGCCTCCATAAAAATCCCAGAAGTATGTGGTTCAAAGAGCTTCCAGGTTGGAGCACCCACATGGAGGTGTGGGGAGAGCAGTGCCCAGAGAGGACAGGGACATTCCACTCTCCTTCCCACATACCTTGCCCTATGTATCTCTTCTGCCTGGATGCTCATCTGTATCCTTTATCATATCCTTTTACAACAAACTGGTAAGCAGTAAGTAAACTGTTTTCCTGAGTTCTGTGAGCCGCTGTAACAACCTAATTGAACCCAAAGAGGGAGTGGTGAGGGCCACCTGGGTGGCGCAGTTGGTTAAGTGTCTGGCTCAGGTCCTGATCTCATGAGATCAGGTCGTGAGATTGAGCCCTGGGTTAGGCTCCGTGCTCAGCAGGGAGTCTGCTTGAGTTTCTCTCTCCCTCTGCTCCTCCCTGCCCACTCTCTCTCATTCTTTCTCTTAAATAAATAAATAAATAAATAAATAGCAAAGAGGGAGTGGTGAGAACCTTCAATCTGTAGCCAATGGGTCAGAAGCACGGGTGATAACCTGGACTTGTGCCTGGCATCTGAAGTGGAGGGGACAGCAGTCTGTGGCATCTGATGCTGTCTCCAGGGACATAGTGTCAGAACCGAGTTAAGTTGTAGGACTTCCACCTGGTATCACGGAGAATTGCTTGGTTGGGGAACCCCCCCCGCTCCACCCAACACATGGCTTCAGTGTTGTGAGTGTGGCCGTAGTATGAGAATAAAACAGACATATGGGAAGAGAGTTGTTTTTCCTACACAGGAGTGATATCTCTTTGTTTTAATTTACATTTCTCTGATGACATGATGTGGAGCATCTTTTCATAGACTTACTTCCATTGGTAGGTCTTCTTTGGTAGGGTGTCTGTTAAGGTCTTTGGCTCATTTTTAATTTTTTACTTTTTTTTTTTAAGATTTTTATTTATTTTAGAGAGAGAGAGAGAGAGCATGCATGTGTGAGTGGGGGGAGGGGCGGAGGGAAAGAGAGAGAACTAATGAGTGTGAAGTGGTATCTCCTTCCAGCTGAGCGCAGAGCCCAACACCGGGCTTAATCCCACAACCCTGAGGTCATGACCTGAGCCAAAACCAAGAGTCAGATGCTTAACCAACTGAACCACCCAGGAGCCCCTGGCCCATTTTTAAAAATCAGGCTGTTTGTTTTCATGTTGTTGAGTTTTAAGAATTTTTTGTATATTTTAGATAATAGCGCTTTATCAGATGTGTCTTTTGCAAATATTTTCTCCTGGTCTATGGCTAGTCTTCTCACTTTCTTGACTCTTTTATTTTCAACTTGTTCCTTTCTCGCTTAACAGTGCATCTTCTACTTGATTATTTTTCCTTTTTTTTTAAGATTTTATTTATTTATTTGACAGAGAGAGACACAGCGAGAGAAGGAACACAAGCAGGGGGAGTGGGAGAGGGAGAAGCAGGCTTCCCATGGAGCAGGGAGCCCGATGTGGGGCTCATGACCTGAGCTGAAGGTAGACGCTTAACCGACTGAGCCACCCAGGCACCCCTACTTGATTATTTTTCATATCAGGCTCCGTTCTGAGAGGGCTGCTTGCTTGGCACATACACTCTGGGCATAGGCTGGCCCTCTTGGGTTCAGATGACTCTCTTTAATAATACTTGTGGACGTTCTTTACTTAGGGCTGGGAAAGACAAGAGGAAGATTAGTTGAGATAATTGAATCCATATTATGGAATAACCTATGTACAGACGTAGCTTAGGTATAATTATTCAGTACGTATAGAGTTATAATAATTTATAGATAAAACTAAATGCGCCTCTGATTTTTCTATTTTCTACCTAGCACTTATATGTAGCTCAAACATGCGTTTGCTCATTTATATAGCTCCTGATAATCTCAGCTCTTCCAATGAAATGTAAGTGCTAAGCCTATAGGGAGCTGTTTTGTTCACTGCTGTGAGCCTAAAGCAGCATCTGACACATAGGAGACTGTGTTCATATTTGATAAATAAATTTATGAATAAATTATGCTGGGGTCCTGTATCCTTCAGATATTGGTGAGACCTTAAAGCAGCTGTGGCTAAGGGAAATGTGTCTGCCTTGGTTCTGAGCCATTCTCTTGTCTGTTTGTCTTCAGATCTGCATACCTGTCTTCAGATCTATCCTGCAACCAGTGATGATCACATTACTTCCTATTGTCAGAGCAGAAGCCCTCACTGCAGGGAAAATCCTTTGTTCCCATGTCTGAAATTGCTCAGAGTACAGATTTAAAGTACAGAGTATCGAATAATGGATTTTTAAGGCTCTTGTTATAACATATGTGACTCTCTGCAAAACTCTTGCTACAGCTGCCAGGAAATGCCCTTGAATGCTGGCAACCGTCAATTGCCTTCTGCAAGAGCTGTGGCAACTGAAGGAGTTTCAGCAGGAAGAGAACAACTTTCCGTCTTGGGCTGCCTGGAAAATTCCCCATCTGACTCCCTCCACACAAGAGACTTACTTTCCGTTATCACCTTGGCTATCTCAATCATTACTGGCTGAATGAAGAATAAAACACAGTACCTTACTGGGGTTGTTATGTATCTAGGCCAGGCTTGCATATGGTGTATTAGGCATAGGAGAAGATACACATGACATGCTAACAGATTAAGTCTCATTAATATTTAGGGTTAATAATTAGGAAGTGTGTATCTAAAAAATTACATTACACCAAAGAAGATATACAAATGGCCAATACGCACATGAAAAGATGCTCAACATCAGTAATCATTAGGAAAATGCAAATCAAAACTACCAGGAGGGGCGCCTGGGTGGCTCAGTTGGTTAAGCGACTGCCTTTGGCTCAGGTCATGATCCTGGAGTCCCGGGATCGAGTCCCGCATTGGGCTCCCTGCTCAGCGGGGAGTCTGCTTCTCCCTCTGCCCTTCCCCCCTCTCATGTACTCTCTCTCTCTCAAATAAATAAATAAAATCTTAAAAAAAAAAAAAAACTACAAGGAGATGGGCGCCTGGATGGCTCAGTTGGTTGAGTGTCTGGCTCTTGGCTTCGGCTCAGGTCATTATCTCAGGGTCATGGGATCGAGCCCTCCATTGAGCTCCGAGCTCAGTGGGGAGTCTGCTTGCAGTTCTCTCTCTCCCTCTGCCCCTCTCTGCCCTCTCTCTAAAATAAGTAAATGAATCTTAAAAAAAAAAAAACTACAAGGAGATACCACTTCACACTCATTAGGATGGCTGTTATAAATTTATATATATTTTTTTAGGGAAGGGAATGGGGGCAGAAGGAGAGAGAGAGAGAATCTTAAGCAAGCTCCACTGTGCAGAGCCTGATGCAGGGCTCAATCTCATGACCCTAAGATCATGACTTGAGCTGAAATCAAGAGTTGGATACTTAACCAACTGAGCAACCTTGGCTCCCCTAAAATATTTTTGAAGAAGAAAATAATAAGTGTTGGCAAGGATGGTGAGAAATTGGAACACTTATGCATTGTTGGTGGGAATGTAAAATTGTATGGCTGCTGTGGAAACCAGCATGTTAGCTCCTCAGAAAATGAAAAATACAATTATCATATAACCCAGGAACTACAATTCTGGGTATGCACCCCAAACAAGGGAAAGCAGGTACTCAAACGGATGCTTGTACATCGATGTTTATAAAAGTACTATTCACAATAGCCAAAAGGTGGAATTAATGAACCCAAATGTCCATCAAGGGATGAATAGATAAACAAAATGTGGTATATATATATATACAATGGAATATTATTCAACTGTAAAAAGGAAGGAAATTCTAACACATGTGCCCACATGGAAGACATTAGGCTAAGTGAAATAAGCCCGTCACAAAAGGAAAATACCGTGTGATTCCACTTAAAGTTTGTACCTAGAGTAGTCCAATTCATGGAGACAAAAAGTAGAGTTGTGGTTTCCAGGGGCTGGGAGAAGGGAAGAATGGGGAGTTGCTGCTTAGTGGGTGCAGTTTCAGGGGGATGACAAAGAAGTTTCAGAGTAAGATGGTGGTGAGGCTGCACAGCAACATGAATGTAGTTAATGTCGCTGAACTGCACACTTAAAAATGGTTAAGATAGTCAATTTTATGTTATGTACAGCTTACTACCAAAAAACCCCCCAAATTTACATTATACACAGCTGGGTCTATCTCCAAATTAAAAATGTAAATGAGGAGTCCCTGGCTGGCTCAGCCGGGAAGGCATGCGACTCTTGGTCATGAGTTTGAGCCCCACCTTGGATGCAGAGATTACTAAAGATAAATAAATAAATCAACTTTAAAAAACACCCATGACTATTTGGGGTGCCTGGCTGGCTCAGTCGGTAAAGCTTGCGACTCTTGATTTCAGGGTTGTGAGTTCAAACCCCACATTGGATGCAGAGATTCCTTAAAAATAAAATCTTCAAAAAAATGTAAATGAGAAAGAAGTAACAATGGTAGTAAACACCTCTAATATGCTTACCGTTTGTCAGGCACTTTGCTAAGTGCTTTGCATATGGTCATTCCGCGTCGCCAACAGCCTAATAATGAGATGGGTTCCATTATCATCCCTAATTTACAGCTAAGGAAATAGAGGGAGAGAGAGGTCGAAGAGCTAGCAAAGCATCATACGGCTAGTAAGTGGTGAAGCCAAATCCATCCCAGGCCCACCAGAGAGACTCCTCCTTAATGACTGTGGCACGCTGCCTCTCTACTCCTGTCATACACTAATATGCATGCTAAGCTAACACAAGGGGCCTCAGTGAGAAAATAGAGCCCTGCCCCATAAGGCAAATGAAAACAGGTAGCTGAATGCGATGCAGCTTTTTCATTTCCTCATTTGACAAGCTCTGACTTTTGAGAGGGCTTGGGGTCTTTGAGCGGTGAGGAACAGATTATTCTAAACCATTCCTGTGATGGGACTCGCAGGTTGTTAAATACTGATGTGCCCCCCTCCTGGGGATCCTCTGGGATATGCTTCATTTTTAAATTACAACATGAGCATTTCATTTTGTTTTGGCTGGTACACAGGAAATGGAGCGAGCAGAAGCCAGCTGATTTCCAGAGAGGCAGAAAGCTCAAAAATCACAACTGAGAGTCATTTTGTCCTTGGATTCTAGGGCATTCTTTCAGAGAAGTACACAAAATCAGCACTGCCAGGCCATTCCAGCACGTGCAGCTCTGGAGGACATGAGCTCCAGAAAGGAGAGCAGTAGGTGCTGGGAAATGTGCTGGAAACTGACCGTGAGGATTGCGGTCCTTGCTGTGCTTTGCTGTGATTTCAGAATCTCTCAACTTAGAGTCGCAAAATTGAGCCCAATTCTCATATTCGAAATTATCTTACCTTATAGAAACCATCACCTGTGAAACTCGTTGGGGTTTTGTTGCAATAATAGCACTAATTGAAACTTACTGAGTGCCAGGCACTCTGCCAAGCACTTGAAGTATCTTATCTCATTGTCACCTCACCACCTTCTAAAAGAGGTATTCTCACCTGCATTTTATGGGCCAGGAGGCCCAGAAAGGTGAGGCCTGCCCAAGTGCCCACATCCACGAAGAGACAGCTCCAGGATGCAAACCAGGTCTCCTGAGTCTGTTGCTTGCCCTCTTACTGGCTTAGTTACGCTTTTTGTTTTACGATAAAACGCATTTCCATTGATTCTCTGATAGATGAAGAAAATAAGAAGTAAGATTTTATTAAGTTGAAAGGGCTGTTTTGGCAGGTCAAAATAGTAAAATATTGGCAATTTCATGAATTCAGTCTAACAATTCATAACTGGTCAACTGATGAATTTTCTTTTTCGTATCTGAAATGCTAATGGACAAATACGCACAAAGCTATGAATTGCTCTTAAGTTTTGAAAACACAGGTGTCCCTTAATAGTTGTGTTGGAACCCTGAGACCAGCATCCTTCATATAAACCTTACAAAAAAGGAAGTCTCCAGGGAAAGCAGGGCTACCAAGTAGACCTCCGTTCATTGTTGGCCACATGTGGGCAGAGAAAATATAGCCCTTTTGGGGAGGGGTTGGGACCTGTCTGTGATGGGATGCTTCACGTTTTTAGTGTCTCTCCTCTCCACATAGTAAATCCCTGCATTATTTAAAGTATTAAAGGTTGCTTCTGAATATCTCTTGACTTCATTATCCTACAGTGGTCATTATAATGTAAATATACACACTCCGTGCGCATGCGCACGTGTGTGTGTGTGTGTGTGTGTGTGTGTGTACGTATACATAGTTCACTTGATAAAGAAAACCACTATTTCAAAACAGTATATTTCTCTCTCTTCCTTCTCACTGATACCAAAGTAGCCTAAAACAGGCCTTTACAATAATACAATAGAAGACCAAAGCTTTTTTTACAAGGAAAGAAATTCCGACACATGCTGTAACATGGATGAAACTTGGGGACATTATGCTAAAGTAAACCAGTCACAAAATAGTAAATAATGTATGATTTTACTGCTATGAGGTATCTAGAATAGTCGCACGCGTAGAAAGCAGAATGGTGGTTGCCAGGGGCTTTGGGGAAGGGGAAATGGGTATTTATTGTTTATTGTTCAATTAGTGTAATTTCAGTTTTGTAAGACACAGAAGTTCTGGAGATTAGTCGCACAACAACATGAACATACTTAACACTACTAGACTGTACACTTAAAAATGGTGGTTAAGATGGAAATTCTATGTTATGTGTATTTTACCACAGTGTTCGAAAAAGATCAAAGTTTTTTAAAAAGTCCAGCTTTACCAAGATTTCTTATTAGTATATGGGAAGGAGTGTGACTCGTCTAGGAAAATTATTTTATTATTTTATTTTTATTTTTTAATTTTAATTTTGTTAGATAACATACAGTGCAATATTGGTTTCTGAAAATTATTTTAGAGTAAAGGGGTGCCTGGATGGCTCCTTCAGTTAAGCGTCTGCCTTCAGCTCAGGTCATGATCTCAAGGTCCTGGGATGGAGCCCCACATCCAGCTCCCTGCTCAGTGGGGAGTCTGCTTCTCCCTCTCCCGCTGCCCCTGCTCTTGTTCTCTCTCTCTCTAATAAATAAATAAAATCTTTAAAAAAAAGAATGCAAAAGTAAAGACAGCCTTTAATTCCTCTTTTAAAAGTAGTCCTTGAAGGCTACAGGGCTCTCTGAATAGAAAAAGACAATTTTTCATTTAATGCCAGATTGACTACATTTTACCTGCAAGCATCTACAGTTTGAATGCAGTAGTTGTATGTTCCTTCCAGAACAAACAAACATGAAGCTGTAAAAACATATTGACAGTGGTTTACTTTTATCAGTTTAATGGCCGAAGGCAGCGTTTCATGCTGTTAGACGGTTTTTAAAAGCACAGCAACTCTGAATGCAAGACTTTTTATCCTTCCCTGTATGCCCCAAAACCTTAATGAGTAGTTTCATGCAAATAGAGACCAAATTTATATCTTATATTAGCTTTAATGCTGCTAACTGAAAGTGCACCATAGGTATTTGCTTTTTGTTTTGTTGTGTTTTGCTGTTGTTGAGGTAACAGGAAGTTACGCCTTTATTCTTAAAATGGAGAAGAATCAAGAATATTTCATGCAACTATTTGGCAACACTTAAGTCTCATTGCGAATACTGTGTAAATGGATGCTCAGTGAACAAAGGTGCAGGTGGGAAAGATGAGAGCTTAAGGGAAGTCACAGGTATTTTACAAGAATAAGGTAATTATTATGTGTCAAAATTAAGGAGCTCAAAAAGTCAAATGCAATGGGAAAAAAAAAAGCACAAACCTGGTATCCATAATTAAGAAGCTTCAAGATCAAAGAGTCTAAATAAGGTCCTAAAAGCCTTCAAGGTAAACTCCTTAGGTCAGGACTATGGAATACATACTTTGTTTTTAATTATTCTGTGTTTAATACCATGTATTTAATGTAAATACTGCATATTTATTATGGAGATATCGCCCTAGAGGCAGGCAGACTGACTGTCCATGAAAATCATGAGGCAAATTTTCTACAGTTACCCTTTCGTGCCTTTGAAAGATTTCTATTTGTCCAGTTCTTTCCTTCTGTAAAATATATTTAACATGGTTGTGACCTTGTCATTTTATTACTTCATTTTATTACTAGTCAATAACCATGAGTCATTAAAACTGTCTTTTCAATTGATCAGTTTTAAATAATGCATCAGTCATGACTACTCATTATTGAGTCAGCTCCTAAATCATTTGCAGTTGTGATCAGCTCTTTATTTGAGGAGTCAAACAAATAGGGGTTATTTTTTCTCCTTGTAAGAAATCCAGAGGATTATGGTGACTGACATTGGCTAAGAAGCGTAAACTGTTGTCAGACTACTGTCTGTGTCTGTGGACCTCAGACTTTTGGGTCCACAACCTCTTCACACTCTTAAAAATTATTGAGGATCCCCAAAGAGCTTTTGTTTATGGGGGTTGTATCTACTGATATTTACCATGGAAAAGAACTTACATATTTAAAAAAATTATTTATTAACTCATTTGAAAATAGTGATAAGCCCATCACATGTTGATATGTTTTTATGAAATATATACTTTCAAAACAAAAAGAAAATCAGTGAGAAGATTAGTGTTTTGCAAATCTCTTCAATCTCTGGCTTAATAAAGAACAAGCCTCCAGTCTTCTTCTGCAGTCTGTTGGGACATGGTCATTTGGTTGGAGTATACAGGGAAATCTGGTCTCACACAGATAGGTGGTTGGAAAGGAGATGACCTTGAGAACTCCCTGAAAGGGCCTGAGGGATCTCGAGGTCCCTGGGCCACACTGGATTGGATGATTCTTTTTCTTCATGTTTGTTGACTCCTACTGAAAAGATGACTATGATACCTCTGATTGCTGTTTTCGAAGCAGACTGAAGAGGGTAAAGTATAGGGCTTTCTCATAAGGCATTTCTTCTCAGTAGATTTCCCCTCATCTCGCTAATCCTACCTTGGTAACAAACCATGAGACCAATCATTAACTAAGGGGAGTGAAAAGATCATGAGTGATTTAGAATTGGGGCCACCCTAGGGCTGGGGTAGGATTTACCATTCCTGGGATTAAGAGATCTGCCTGTGTTTAGGGTTACCAGGTTTAGCAAATAAAAATACAGGAGATCAAATTAAACTTGGATTTCAGAAGTCAGGGTGGCAGTTGGCTTCAGGAGAGCTGTCTCTATGAGGTGGGACTGCTGCTGGGGATGGCATGGGGGATGCAGAGAGCGGGAACCTGCTTGAGGAAGGAGCTCTTTCCTGGGCTCATACCACCCAGCCTTGCAGAGAGAGCCACTGTACTGGAGGAAGACAGCAGCATGGTGAGGGCAGGGCAACTGAGCAGAAACCAAGCGGAGACACTGGTTTGGGCTGTACAGAATGTTTGAGGAGCCCTACAGGACCCCATTGTGAGGCTTGTCCCCCAGTTTCTAAGTGCTGGAGAAGTCTGAGACAGAGGAAGGGAGGAAAAATAATGTCTCCCTGTCCACATACCTCCTTTCCAATCACTCCCTTTCTAGCTCAGAAACATCTGTATTTGCATTATCTAATGTTGAATTTACATTCAGAGTTCTGCAGACTTCAGAAACTGTCCTTTTTTTTTTAATTGAAATTCCCAGTACTAATTCATGCCTCAATAAGATTGTAAGTAAGCAACAAAACCAAATGAACTACAATGCTTTTGGGGTTTTGTTTTCTTTTAAAGCAAACGCTTTCCCTAGGCAACAACCAAGTGACAAAATAAATTCTTTTAATACTATTTACTGATCAGCTTGCATAAATCATTACCAACTTAAAGAAACAGGGCAGGAAGCTATTGTAAGAAAGCTTTGATAGGAAAAGGAAAACAAAAATTATGTCACCAGAGATTGCATTTTTCTGTGGAAATAAGATACCATCCATGACAAAGCATTAAATCTTTTTTTTTCTTTTTTTACTAACTGCTCTGAGAGCCCAGACTCATTCATTTATTGTGTCCTTCTCTATGCCAGGCCCTGTGCTGGTGGTGATATAAATGTGAATTAGACATGGTCTAATATATAAAGAAATAACTAACAGCCACAAAAAGAAATAATTCTAAAAGATACTTTAGTAGATAAATAAATGAACGGAAGAAAACACTCATTTTTAGGCACCATATGAACGAAATGGTGTCTATCGAGGATCACATTTGATGGTAGGCATAGGAGGTCGCCACTATCCTTATCTTCATTTGGTAGATGAGAACACTGAGCTCAGGGAAGCTGAAAGATTTGTCCAAGTTAAGTAAGTAGAGGAACTGGGATTCAAACCGCTGACCGTCGGCAGGTGAGGAAAGTTTTCAGTGAGTAGATGATCCTCGAAAAGCAATTAGGTGTTTCCTGGTGGGAAAGATGGAGGAGATGAGGTGAGGATGGGACAGAACTGGAAAGAGAGAAGAATGGGCAAGGGCATGGCAGCGGGGAAACAGGGAGCGATTCTGAGGGAGCAGAGCCTGGCTGGGCATTTGGTGTGGGCAGTGGGAGAGAAGGTTACCGCAAAAGATGCAGGGTCGGGACATGGGGGGGGAGGGGCCTGAATGTCTCCCTGAGGAACGCAGGTTTGTTTCCATCAAATGGCCTTAGGCAGGGGAGTGACAGACTCAGATTTGCATTTCAGAAAAATGACCCTGGCAACAGTTAGATTACAGAGAGGCAGGAAACGATTTGTCTCCCTGGCTCAGGAGAGCGGAAAAGTAATACCACTCCTGAGAACATAGCCTAGAGAACCTCTCAACATCTGCTCAGAGAGAACAGCGCTGCACTGTTTGCAGCAGAAAATTCCTAAACGTCCTTCAACAGAGAATAAATAAATAAATTGTGGGATAGTCACAGAATGTGTACCATATGGTAGTTAAAGTGAATGAATTAGGGCAACACGTGTCAAGAGGAAGAAAACATAAAATCGAGTGTAAAAAGCGAGTTGCAGAGGGAATATATAGCAGGAGGTCCTTTTCGTAAAGTTTAAAAACCTGTAAAGCAATGCGCTGAATTCTTTATCGATTCATAAAGAGCTAGAGAAAGCACAGACACACATGATAATAGCAAATTCATGACAGTGTGTTGGGGAAGGAGGGACTTGGGGGGCAGGCTGGTCAGGGTGGGCTTAAATGTCTATATTTACAGTTATATCCGTAGCTGGATATCTTCATTTCTTTAAACAAAATGGCAAATAGTACAGTGTTAAGATTTTGATAAAACTGGTAGAACACAGTTGTTTGTTCTCTGTACTCAGCTGCATATTTGACATATAACATTAAACAATTTAAGCGTGGATCCAAAAGTATACACCTTCTCCCACAAAGAGAAAGAAGAGAAATAGAAAGCAACAGGGTAGCCCAGAGAGAGGGAGCTGGGAGACCATTGCAATGTCCAGGCCAAGAGGTGATGGGTCATGCAGTGACACAGTGGCAGTGAGAATGGAGAGGCCACCAGATGGAGGTGATTATTGGTTGTGGCCAGTGGGAGAGAGAGTCGAATCCAAGTGACTCCTAGCTTCTGGTTTGCATTACTGAGTGGGTGGTGGGGCCGATTGCCAAGGAAATGTAGAAGAAGCAACAGGTTTGGGTGGGGTGTGGTGTGTGGACATCTGTTTCAGGCAAGTTCAATCAGAGCCTCTTCTTCTGGGAAGAAACGTCCAATATGCCATTTGATATTCAGGTCAGGAGTTCAAGGAAGGGTCTGTGGTAGAAATATAAAATTGGTTATCGCCAGCATTTGGGGGAAACCATGAGAATAAATAATGTGATTATAAGTTTTATCAGAGGACTAAATACAGATGTATAATATGGATAACACCGAAAATAAATTTTAAATGAAGATGAGCTCAGATATGAGAAGTATGATATATAAGTAAAATATGAATCCTGACTTTTACTCATAGTATTTCAAACTTTTAAAAGAATGTAGTAATCACGGGCACCTGAGTGGCTCAGTCGGTTAAGTGTCTGCTTTCGGCTCAGGTCATGATCCCAGGATCCTGGAATCGAGCCCCGTGTGTCGGGCTCCCTGCTCAGTAGGGAGTCTGCTTCCCCCTCTCCCTCTCCTGCTCCCCCTGCTTGTGCTCTCTCTCTGTCAAATAAATAATTAAAAAAAAAATTTTTTTTAAAAAGAAAGTAGTAATCTGTCTTTGACAAATTACATGTCTAAGATCTGGAATATGTGTTGTCTTAACCCCTCATCACCGTGACGAGGAACTTAATAATGATCCTTGAAAAGTCTATGATCTCTTTGCTGGGTGGTTTGGAACCAGCAAAAAGGCATTGCTAAATTACCAATGGGAAACCAACCTGATGTTGGTAACCCACCTAATGCTCAGAATCACCCAGGGAATTCCAGACCAATTGAACTAGAACCCTGGGCCTGGGGCCTGGGAATCATCATTTCAAAAAACCCTACAGGTCAGACTGGTCCTCAGCCAGGTTCAGGAGACATAGTATCAGCTCCTGGACAGCTGTCATCGGATGTAGTGGGGATCATCCACCTCCATTTGACTACTAATCCTCCCCTGGGACCTTGGGCAAGTGATTTAACCTCTGTGTGTCTCAGTGGCCTCATCCCTATAATGCAGATCAAGAGAGCACCCACTCTTAGGGTAGTTGTAAGGATTAAATGAATTAATGTATGCCATGTACTTACAACACTGTCTGTAGTAATAGTGTAAACATGTAATAAAAGATAGTTTCTGTAATTATTATTTTTATTAACATATGTGACAAGGATACTGGGACACCATTTCTACTATTACTTTTGCTAACTAAATATTCTAATAATTTTTTTAAAAGGGAATAAAATTTTACACTTGAGTCCTTTGTACTGTCTTCACTTTCCCTATCTTCCCAGCCTCTTGAAGTAGTTACCTTGTCTCTTTTATTTCTCTGGCACAGGAAATTTATCCTGAAGCTATTGGAAACATGAAGGCATATTTTATACATGAACTAGTCTGTGAGAGTTTTGGCATTCGATAGAGGATTGATTTGTATTCAAATGGCTCTTATTATTATCCAGGTCCCTCAACAGACCCTGATGATATTTGGAGTTTCTGACAGTTTCAGAGGAAGTTTTTCCATGGTTAAGAAATTTACTGTAAGGCAAATTTAGTTTGTTAGACTTCACATCCATGCATGCCCTGAAGACCTAATTATATGGACTTCCTGAGGTAGATGTATCATATTACACCCACTTTTTCAAAGGGAACACTCCTGAATTCTTGCAGTGCATATAGATTCCTAATGCAAACATGTTCATAAAGATGAAGAAAACCCCACATGTGTATTATAGACATACTCTTTACCAATCATCTTGCTAATCACCTCAAACTAACCATGCAACTTGGGTGTATTTTATGAATATTGCATTAACTCATTTTTTAAAAATTATATGTTTCAGGTGTACAACATTATAATTCAACATTTGTATATACTACAAAATGGTCACCCCCCAAAATCTAGCTACCATCCATCACCCTACAATTGACCCCCGTATCCCTTTGTCCAACCACCAATCTGTTCTCTGTATCAATGTGTTTGTTTTTGTTTTGTTTTGTTCATTCGTTTTCATTGTTTTTTAGATTCCACATGTGAATGGAATCATATAGTATTTGTGTTTCTCCTTCTGACTTTCTTCACTTAGAATACTACCCTCAAGCTCCACCTATGTTGTTGCAAATGGCAAGATCTCATTCTTTTTTATGCCCAAGTAGTATTCCACTGTGTGTGTGTGTGTGTGTGTGTGTATGTGTGTGTGTGTGTGTGTAGTTTCCATATCTTGGCTATTGTAAATGATGTTGCATTGAACACAAGGGTGTATATATCTTTTTGAATTCGTGTTTTCGTATTCTTTGGATAAATCCTCAGTAGTGGAATAGCTGGATCATATAGTTCTGTTAATTTTTTGAAGAATCTCCACACTGTTTTCCACAGTGACTGGACCAATTTACAATCCCACCAATAGTCTGCAAGTGTTTCTTTTTCTCTAAATCTTCTCCAACACTGTCATTTCTTATCATCTTGATAATAACCATTCTAATAGGTGAGAGGTGATATTCCATTGCAGTTTTTTTTTAAGATTTTATTATTTTATTTGACAGAGAGAGAGAGAATGTACAAGTAGGCAGAGAGGCAGGCAGAGGGAGAGGGAGAAGCAGGCTTCCAGCAGAGCAGAGAGCCCAATGCGGGGCTCCATCCCAGCACCCTGGGATCATGACCTGAGCCGAAGGCAGATGCTTAACCAACTGAGCCACCCAGGCGCCCCTTTCATTGTGGTTTTGATTTGCATTTCCCTAATCATCAGTGATGTTGAACACCTCTTCACATGCCTACTGGCCATCTGTATGTCTTCTATTTCTCTTTTCTTTTTTGTTTTGTTTTGATTTGTTTTTGTCTTGTTTTGTTTTTCCCCATGCCCACCTGCAGCTTACTCACTGCTCTTATATGTCTTCTTCGGAAAAATATCTATTCAGATCTTCTGTCCATTTTTTAGTCAGTTGTTCGGTTTTGGTTGCTGTATTGAATCATTTTGATAGTATTCCTCTACATTGAAAGTTACTCAGTAGTTTTAATTTCCTGAGAAGTTAATAATTCTAATATTTTTGCCTATTAAGTGGTTAATTATTTCTAAATCACTACTAAAGCATATTTAGAGAGCTAAGTAAAAATGTAGCCAACTGAGACAGTGCATGAAATGGTGCAACATTAAAATTTCAACACATGAAAAAAATGTTCACCATCACTGTCATTAGGGAAGTACAAATTAAAGCCATAAGGAAATACCACTAAACGCCTGCTAGAATGACTAAAATCAGGAACACTGATAATACCAAGTGTTGACAAGGATGTGGAGAAACTGGAATTCATATACCGTGGGAATGTGAAATGGTATAGTCACTTTGGAAGCAGCTTGACCATTTCTTTTTTTGTTTCTTTTTCTTCTTTTTTTAGAGGGGTGGGGCAGAGAGGCAGAGGCAGAGGGAGAGGGAGAGAGAGAATCTTAAGCAGGGCTCAATCTCACAACCCAGAGGTCATAACCTGAGCCGATATCAAGAGTTGGACACTTATTTTTTTAAAGATTTTATTTATGTATTTATGTATTTATGTATTTATTTATTTATTTATTTATTTATTTATTTATTTATTTGTCAGAATGAGAAAGAGAGCACACAAGCAGGGGGAACAGCAGGCAGAGGGAGAAGCAGACTCCTTGCTACGGAAGGAGCCAGATGCGGGACTCAATCCCAGAACCCTGGGATCGTGACCTGAGCTGAAGGGAGATGCTTAACTGACTGAGCCACCCAGGTGTCTCAAAAGTTGAACACTTATCTAAGCCACCCAGGCACCCCGCAGTTTGATCACTTCTTACAAACTTGAACATATACTACTATTTGACTCAGTAATCCCTCTTTTAGGTATTTACCCAAGAGAAATGAAAATCTATGTTCCCACAAAAACTTTAATGCAAGTATTTATAGCAGCTTTATTCATAATTGTCCCAAACTGGAAATGACTCAAATGTCCTCCAAAGGGTAGCTGGATAAGTACTTTGTGGCATATCCATATGTGGGAGGCTGAATAATGGCATGCCTGAGGATATCCGTGTCCTAAAACCTGGAACCTCTGAATGTTACCTCATACACAAAAAGAGACCTGCAGATATGATTAAGTGCCTTGAGATGGGGGGATTCACATGTGTCCTCACAAGAGAAAGGCAAAGGGAGATTCGACTCCAGATCAACACAAGAGGAAGCACTGCAACCCTAAAGCTGGAGACTGGAGTGATGTGGCCATAGACCGAGCTTTGCTGGCAGCCACCTGGGGCTGGAAGAGGCCAGGAAAGGCTTCTCCCCTGAAGCTTCCAAAGGCCCTGTCACCCCTTTGATTTAGGTCCAGTGATACTGATTTTAGGCTACTGGCCTCCAGAGCTATGAGAGAGTACATTGTTTCAAGCCACCAAGTCTGTGGTAATTTGTTATAGCAGCCAAAGGAAACTAATACCGCACACAATGGAATACTACTTAGTGATAACAAGGAATGAACTATTAATATACACAACAACGTGAATAAGTTTCAAATGCATTATCCTCAGGGGAAGAAACCACTCAGAAGGCTATATGATGTCATTTATATAACGTTTTCAAAAAGGCAACACTATAGGGACTGAGCAAAGCTCAGTAGTTGTCAGGGGTGGGGAGGGGTTGGTTGTAAAGGGGCAGCATAAAGGAGTTTTTTGGGATTATGGAACTGCTCTGAATCTTGACTGTGGTGGTTTGTCAAAACTCATAGAATTGTACACTAAAGAGAGTAAATTTTACTGTGCGTGAATTCCAAAATAAAATTTAAAAAAGAATTCAAGCTTTAGCAGCTGGGAAAAATGTCAAAGTGCTAATTTTAAAGATCACATAACACAAGTCCCTGCCCTAAGAGGCACTGGTTTTCAGTTCAGACCTCAATCAGAAAATTTCTCTTTCCACTAAAGGAGACGTTAACCCTTTGGTAGCTGGCAGTCTGAGAACACAGAAGAGCAAAACTGAGATCATCTTCTTCAGGTGACTGACGAGAGAATGCAGGGAATTCATTCTAGAGGGAGGAGAAAGCTCCTCACCCGGAGAATAGAGGGAAGCAGCATTCCTAGGTAATAGAGGTCTGCATTTGTATGGCGTATTGGAGGGAACAAACTTCTTCAAGAGCTGTCCTTAAGGTGAATTTTAAAGAACCACATAAAAGAAAGACTGAGTCTTTCTGCAAAAGGCCCAAGATATGAGAAAGTGACACCATATTGGTGACCTGAGTGGGTCAAGACAGAAGAGGCACAGTAGAACTGGGGCAGCCCTGGGGCACCTGGCGGGTGCAGTCAGTTAAGTGTCTGCCTTCAGCTCAGGTCATGATGCCAGGGTCCTGGGATCGAGTCCCACATCAAGCTCCTTCCCCATCAGAGAGTCTGCTTCTCCCTCTGCCTCTGCTGCTCCCCCTGCTCGTGCTCTCTCTCTTTCTCTCTCTCTCTCTCTGACAAATAAGTAAAATCTTTAAAAAAAATAAATGAATGTGAAGCTCCCTTTTAGGTATTGTTACCATACAGAGTTATTAATGAGAAGCAAGAAAATGTGGAAAGATGTTTACTAAAAATAATATGAGTTTTGAAACATTGTAAATTCTCCCTCTCTGTGGGGTCCAAAAACTTAAGCTATATAAAATGCAGAATTTTGTTATTCAGTCAATGAAATGACTGTGGGCAAGCAATGCAGACAGAACAGGGCAGCGGAGAGGTCTAGGAGCACAACTGTGCCATTTCATTCTAACCTAGTTCCTGCTGAAGCTTGATATCACCTGGTGGCAGTTTATTGACATTGCTGGAAATAATTCTGGGGCCTGTGGCTGCTGAGTCTTCTGGGACAGCAGCAAAGATTCTGGGAATCTCTGTTAGTTGGCAGTTATCTTCATGGCCTGCTCGAGACAGAGCCAAGAATATACTGTACACCCAGGGACTCACTTTCAACCTCTGTATTTCTTAAGGCTGGAATTGTCTGCCATTTCCCTGTCTGACCTAGTCCTCATTTCCATATTTCTCTGCAGAAGATAAGAATTTTAACTGGCCCCAGTTTGAGAAACAAGGTTTGAGGGATTGTGGAAGCCAATTGACAATTGCATTATGTTTGAATTCATCTCATTGCAGGATGTGTTATCACTGTTCTGTTTTGTTTTGTTTTACAGTAAATGGAATTAATTCATTATATTTGACAGCAACTAGAAAGCTGGCCAATTATCTGTTAAGCCAGTCCTAGTTGGTGAAGAAAAAAATGTTATCTTAAAATGTGGTGAACTAAGCCCACTTGCTTGCTTTCAGATCTGCTCCTCATACTTTTGCTCTACAGGCCTATGTCCTACGCCCTTGTATCAGCTAGAGTCTAGCTAAGTTTGGCCAGTGGGAGGCAGAATAATGATCCTCCAAAGATGTCCATTCCTTAATCCCCAGAACCTGTGAAAATTTTAAAATGTGACATGGCAAAAGTGGCTTTGTAGATGTGATTAAGTTTATGGATCTGAGATAGGGAGATTGTCCTGGATTACCCAAGTGGACTCACTCTAATCATATGAGCCCTCAAAAAGAGAACCTTTGCTTACTGGGGATGGGAGAAATGAGTCAGAAGGGAAAGCCTGAGAGATTGAAGCATGAGAAAGACCTGATCTGCCATTGCTGGCTTCGAAGATAGAGGGAGAGGGCCATGACAAGGAATGTAGGCAGCCTCTAGAGGTTAAGAATCACCCCCGTTTGACACCCAGCAAGGAAACAGGGACATTAATCCTACACCCGCATGGAGTTGAATTCTGCCAAAAACATGAATGAGCATGGAAACAGATTCCTCTTCAGAACCTCCACAATCAACTGCACCTCTGCGGACCCCTTGACTTCAGCCTTGTGAGACTAAACAGAAGACCCAGCTGAGACACACTTCCTTGGACTTCTGACCTACAGAACTGGGGCTCCTGGGTTCTGTAATATCAGTTCAATATTACAGAACAAATGAAAAATATCAAACTAATGAAAAATATCAAAACTAATGAAAAATATCAAAGAAGAACTAAATAAAAGGAGATATTTCATGTTTGTGGATAGGAAAACTCAATATTGTCAAGAGGTCAATTCTTCCCAACTTGATCCATAGATTCAATGCAATTCCAATAAAAATCCCAGCAAGTTATTCATGGATATAGACAAGCTAATTGTAAAGTTTATATGCAGAGACAAAAGGCCCAGAATAGACAACACAATATTGGAAGAGAACAAAGATGAAGGACTGAAACTGCCCAACTTTAAGATTTATGATAAAGCTATAGTAATCAAGAGAGTATGTTGGTAAAAGAATAGACAAATAGGTGAATGGAACAGAAGAGAGAGCCCAGTAATAGGATCATGTAAATATAATCAATTGATCTTTGTCAAAGGAACAAAGGCAATACAATGGAGCAAAGATAGTCTTTTCAACAAATGATGCTAGTACAGCTAGACATATACATGCAAAATAAAAAAAAAGATTCTAGACACAGACCTTATATCCTTTACAAAAATTAACACAAAATGGATCAGACCTATATGTAAAATGCAAAGCTCTGAAATTCCTGCAAGATAATATAGGAGGAAAGCTAGATGACCTTAGGTCATGATACTTTTTAGATACAACACCAAAGGCATGATCCATGAAGGAAATAACTGATAAGCTGGACTTCATTAAAATTAAAAACTGTTCAGTGAAAGACACTGTCAAGAGAATGAGAAAACAAGCCACAAACTAGGAGAAAATATTTTCCCAAAAGATACATCGACAAAGGACTGTTATTCGCAATATACGAAGAACTCTTAAAACTCAACAAGAAAACAAGCAATCCAATTTAAAAATGGACAAAAGGTCTTAACAGACATCTCACTAAAGAAGATAGGCAGATGGTAACTAAGCACAAGAAAAGATGTTCAACATTGTATGTCATTAGAGAATTGGAAATTGAAATGAAATATGAATACAGACCTATGACAATGGCCCAAACTCAAAACACTGACAACACTAAATGCTGGTGAGGATGTGGAGCAAAGGGAATTCCCATCCATTACTGGTAGGAATGCAAAATAATATAGACACTTTGGGAGACAGGTTGGCAGTTTCTTACAAAACTAAACATACTCTTTTACAATCCAACAATCACACTCCTTGGTATTCACCCAAATGAATCGAACACTTATGTCTACACAAAAACCTGCACATGGGTGTTTATAGCAGTTTTATTCCTAATTGCTCAAACTTGGAAGCCACCAAGGTAGACAAATAAACTGGTACATACAGACAACTGGATATTATTCAGTGTTGAAAAGAAATGAGTTGTCAAGCCATGAAGAGTGATGGAGGAAAATTAAATGCATATTACTAAGTGAAAGAAGACACTCTGAAAAGGCTACATAATGTGTGATTCCAACTACATGACATTCTGGAGAAGACAAAACTATGGAGACAGTAAAATGATTAATGGTCACCAGGGATTAGGGGAGAGGGTCGGATAAATAGACCAAGCACAGAGGATTTTTAGGGCAGTGAAACTATTCAGTATGATATCACAGTGGTAGATACACATCATCATACATTTGTCAAAACCCATAAAATGCACAACATCAAGAGTGAATGTAATGTAAACTATAAACTTTGAGTGAAAATAATGTGTCAGTGTAGGTTTATCATTTGTAAAAAATGTACCACTGTGGTGAGGGTTTTTGAGAATGGGGGAGTTTGTGCATATGTGGAGGGGGCAGGAGGTTTATGGGAATTCTCTGTACTTTTGCTCAATTTTGTTGTGAACCTAAATAAAACTGCTCTAAAAAATAAAGTTTATTAATTTAAAAGATCCTCTCTGCTATTTTAGTGAAGAGCCAGAGTAGGTGCTATCTTTGACAATTAGCTTTCTTGACCAGTCTACCTGACACTCAGAGAAATTCATTCTGGAACCACAGTGGTGTTTGACCTTATTTGACTGGATACCAGATCAAATGTCTTAAGTGGCATCTTTTTCATGCATTCCTGAGAAACACATAAACTGAAAAATGGGTTTTTTTTTTTTTGCCAAATCAAAGAGATAATGTACCCAACACGTACCCTTATCAATTTAACACAGGACTATTAATCCAACAATTCAACTTTCATTTAAAGAAATTCAACATAGGGCAACCCTCTTGGGTCCCCTCCCTCCTCGGGAGCTTTGTACTATCACTTTGATATTGCTCAATAAACCTTGCTTTGCTACCCACCACTCTGGTCTATCTCTTCATTCTTCGAAGCGGGGTGACCAAGAAATGTGGGCACCGACATAGAGAAAATTCTGTAACACCCATGCTTTAATAAGACTACCATTTTGCACCTAAATAAATAAATAATAAAGAAGTCCAACAGAGCATTGTTTAGAATAGTAAAAATAAAATACAATTTAAATGTTTACCAGCAGGCAATCAGTTATAAAAAACAAAGTGCATATATACTATCTAATAATGAAAAATGTTGATGCAGATCTATTTTTATTGACAGGGAAAGATGCCCACAGCATTTATTGCAAGAAAATAGCAGGTTATAAAACCATATGCATATATGTGTGTGTTCCCACACAGTACCCCTAAGTGGTAGGTTTTGGAGTGTATCAATTTATTGCTTTTCAGCTTCAAATTCATACTTCATTCCCCATTCTGCAAAAATGGAGATGGGCCCCTATATATTTTTCCTTTGCCAGCTGATACATATGTTAAACTTTACCAGTACAGGGAGCTTTCATTGTAGAAGGAAGGGAGTTTCCTCCCTCTGTCCAGTGTACTGCTTTGGCAGGTTCCTGTCTCCAGAAACTTCCCCGAACAGACATACCGAACCTCTCCAGTGCTTTTGCAATAGAATGCTTCCGGGGAGACACTTCCCTGTGATTAGCTCTCCCTAGAAAGCAGATTTTGAGCAAGTTTGGACCACACAGCAACACAGTAACTCCCTGCTGGTCCTTGCTGACCCATGGCCATACCCTGCCCAACAAACCCTCTCCTCAGCTCTTGGTGGGGAGGGTCCTTGGACCCTCTATCTCAGACCTCGAGGTTGTGGTTGCCCCTCATACCTGCTCTTCTTATATTCTTTAGAGCTCTCTTTGTTTCCTACCAGCTGACTCCTTGTTACTCCAATCCCCCGCCATAGTTAGTAATTCTTTATATTAAACTTATCCTGCTCAAAAAACAAAACACAAAAAGCAAACCCTAGATAAAATTACTTATAACCGTATTCTTTCCGTGATAACTACCATTTACACCTTGATGTATATACTCTAAACCTTTTCTCTTGTATGAATGTGTATGCATGTATTATATGTGTATGTATATACATATAAAATACATATCTGTGTCCATATATAGTTTTTAAAACAAAAGGTAAAGCACATTATACAGGTTATTTTGTTATTTTCTGTGTCAGTATTGACAATGGTTCCACTGGGGCATATATATATATATATATATATATATATATATATATACACCTTAAATTGTTAATATTTCCCCCTCATCTGGGACATTTAGGCTCCTTTCCATCTTAAGTTATTATGAACAGTGCTGCAGTGAACATCCTTGTGTCAGATATCTCTTGTTTATTCTACCAGATCCACTTTCTACTCTTCTCCATCCTTTTCTCAGCTCTGCTCTCCTTTAGGGAGACCATTAACTAGCTCCTCTGCCCTCTGGTTTCCGGTGACGTCCTGCCAGCCATGCCAACCTCCTGCAGCAGATTGGAGACAAGGACAAGAGTGAGATCAGGGTATTAGTTCCTTGCTCCCTACTTGTGAGGTCTCCTAGAGCTGGCTGAAGGTCACTGTTGTCAAGGTGGCCAATCCTCTCTTCCCAGTTCGCAGAACCAGTCCTTCCCTTGTCCTTTTTCCTCTGGGCCTAGGGGTGGTGATGGCTCTGTGCCTCCACAAGCCCTTGGTACCTGCGCCATCCCCTGTGGTTTTCCTACAACTCCTCCATTTCTTTGTAAATGAACCCCACGTGAATTATCCCAGTTTGAGTGTGCCAGTTGTTCTCTTACTAATACAACCTTTAAACCTAAATCTTTGTGTATATCTTTAATTATATTCCTCAAGTAAATTTCTAGATGGAGAATTTGCTAGGACATTGAGTGTACCTGTTTGGTTTTTGTTTTGTTTTTTTTTTCTGCGAAAAGCTTTATCATTTCCATTTGGTGCATGGCTTGGGAGAGGGCTCCAGGGTGGTTAAAAAGCTGCCTAGTGGCTGCAGGGAGAGACTCAGACAGAAGCCCTGGTGCCAGGGGTTGCCAGAGGGGCCCCTCAAAGGCTGCTGGGTTTCAGGGTTGTGCTTGAGGGTGAATCTTTGGATGAGATCCTCACCCAGTCCAGCCTGGGGGCAGCTAGGCTGCAGAGGTGAGTCAAGTGGTCCCCATCTTCTTGATGCACTTTACCGCCTCATCTAGGAAGTGGTTCTCCAGGAAGTCGCAGAGATGGGGGACCGCGAGGGCAGAACCCAGGGCATGCAGATCCAGAAGGGCCGGGTTCCGGTTCTTCTCCAGAACCAGGATGGCTTCTATGGCATCCAGGGCTTTACCCCACTCATCTTGGGAAGGTTTCGGGACAAGGACGAGGCTGCCGCACTGATTTGGCATCTTCAAGAGATGTTCAGCACCCTCAAGCTTCTCCTGAGCCAGCTCGAGGAAGAAGGAGCCCATGTCCTCTAGAGCCACCTCTTCACTATCAAAATAGGAGCCCAGAGAGAGGTAGGGGTAGGAGGCCCGCAGATGCATATTGACCAGGTGGTTGACGGCAGCCTCCACCTGGGTGGAATCATTCTGATGAATCTGGGAGCTCGTGGCTGATCCATAATAAGGAGCTAAGCTCAAAATAGGGTGTTGGCTGGTCCCAGAGGCAGAGGTTGGCCAAGAAGATGGCTCCCAAGGTTGTGACTGGAGGAAAGGTCGGAGGTTGGTCAGAGGTTGGTAGAGGAGGCATCCCTGGGTTGTTCCATCCAAATACTGTTGAAGCAAAAGACAGATCGATGGGACCTCCCAGCACACTGCCTGAGTAAACCTGTTTTTAAGATGTGTGAAACATGTTTTAGTGTTCAGTTTAGATGGAAGATTTCTAATCTTGGTGACGTAGGGGGTCACTCTCTAAAAAATATGTAATCTTAACTCTGGGTCCAACTAGTTGAGAATATACATAAAGATTTAATAAGGATAAAGAAGTTGGTAAGGAATACAGCCTACCATTTAACCTGGTCCCTGAGAAGTTCTAGAGACCCCAAATCTTCCTGAGCTTTTTAATAAGCCCATTTTGTGAAGGAGTATTACTGGGATCCAGCTAGAAAGTGAACTAAAGAAAGAAATCCAATCAGTTGATATTGGTTTATTGAGTAGAATAAATAAGCTTTCCACATGTCAGTTGTTATCTGGGCTTCTGAGAGCTCATTCATCAAATTTCTAACATGGGTGACCAAAATTTGTCTTCATGTTTCATTGTGAGGCCCAATTCTCATGATGATGATTTCTTATACCTGAGCTTTTCTAAGATAATTTAAAACAGGTGTGGCAGATATGACTTTTATAAACTCAGGAAGCACAAGAAATGTTGCACCTTTTCCAGGGTAAACCATATGAAACTGATGTTTCCTAAGTTAAAAATTGTCAAATATCAGCAATTTCAAATGCTTTACCGTAGTACTTTTCTCTAAATCCATTTAATTCTATTTTGCACCTTCATCTTGCCATATTGGCTAGAAAGATAACCTTAGCTGTTCGTAGGACTCCTCTACACCTACTCTTCATCTACCCCTGTCCTCTCTCCAACCTCCTCCCCTGCTTGAGAATATGTCAGAGTTTCTGGGTGAATAGGGAGTTGGGGGAGAGGAGGAAAGCATCTGTTCAAGTCAATGCTGCGTCTTCCATGTTCTCTGTCTGCCTCTGTTCTTCCTAGGCTATTCTGGGAGCATGGGAATCGAGAAGCTGCCTAGGGATCTGTCTGCCGAGGCAAACCAGTCAGCAGTTTTTCTCTGAGGTCTTATTGTTCCCACAGAGGCACAGCTGTGCGTGCAAAGGGGTTTCCAGATGATCACGCTGAGGCTTACCACAAAGGAAATGGATCACTGTCCACAGTACCTGGAACATCATAGGTACTCAGTAAATATTGACTGAAGGAATAAATAAATGATCTGAAGTTGTCAACCTAAGCAGACTAAGCAGAGTGAGCAGAAAAATAGCAATAGCAAACACTTACAGGATTCTTAATGTGACAGGCATTGTTCTAATCACTTTACGTAAATTAACTCTGTTCTTGCAATGACCCCAAGAACTAAGACTAAGTTCTACCGAGCAGAACTAAAGGACCTGCTCCAGTTTGTGGCTCACCTCCGTAGTGTGACTCAAAAGCCTATCTGCTTAAGTTCTAGTCGATGCTGCAGCCCATTCTAACTTTGGAGAGAAGGAGGTAGGCCTTTGATGTCCTCGGGTATTTCATTTGCTTCAACACAGATTTTGCTAGGGAGATTTCTCTCTGATACTTAAGATCACTAACAAATCCCAGGCAACATCCGGCTGGCAGCAGCCCACTGGCATTCCCATCTGGCCCACTCCACAGGACTGGTCATGTGAGAGTGTCAACTAACAGCAACAACTGCTGGGTGATGAATGGCTAGAAGTAGGGCAGCTAGAAGCGTGACGGGGACGAAGAATGCAATCAGGAAATGCTGACCTGGAACTTGGAGAGGGGTAAGTCGCGCCGTGATGGATGGAGGGCGGCAACTGCACGTACAGCTTGCCGGCACACGTCATCCGAGAAGCGCTGCTTAATTTGAATTGAAACAGGCAGCTTGAGAGGCAAGCAGTGACAGAAGCCACAAACCAAAATACAAACCTCTCATTAATCTTTCCAACCACACTCACACTTTTGGGTAGTATTGTTGTTCAGCATCATTCTTCAATATGATAACAACAACAACAACAAAAACCATGACGCGGGGCGATGCACCCAGGGCCATGCACTATGAGACTTCTGAGGCAGAAACAGGCAGAAGAGCCTTCGAGCTGAGATCTAAAGGGCACATCTAAGCCGATCTCCAAACAAAGACTTGGATGTTTAAAAATTAACCCCCTTTTGGGGCGCCTGGGTGGCTCAGTCAGTTAAGCATCTGCCTTCAGCTCAGGTCATGATCCCGGGGTCTTGGGATCGAGCTCTGCATCGGGCTCCCTGCTCAGCAGGAAGTCTGCTTTTCCCTCTGCCTGCCACTCCTCCATGCTCGTGCTCTCTCTCTCTCTCTCACATTCTCTCTTTAAAATAAATAAAATCTTAAAAAAAAATAATCCCCTTTCAGATACATGGTTTGCAAATATATTCTCCCATTCTGTAGGTTGCCTTTTCAGTCTATTGACTGCTTCCTTCGCTGTGCTGAACCTTTTCAGTTTGATGTAGTCCCACTTGTCTATTTCTGCTTTTGTTGCCTATGCTTTTGGTATGATATCCAAGAAGTTATTACCAAGACCAATGTCAAGGAGCTTTTCCCCTATACTTTTTTCTAGAAGTTTTCTAGTCTTAAATTTAAGTCTTTAACCCCCTCCCCCTTTTTGGGGGAGAGTCTGTGGGGGTGGGGAAGAAGGGCAGAGGGAAAGGGAGAGAGAATCTCAAGCAGAATCCATGTCCAGGGTGGAGCCCAACATGGAGCTTGATCTCATGACCCTGAGATCATGACCTGAGCCAAAATCAAGAGTTGGACACTTAACTGACTGAGACACCCAGGCGTCTCAAGTCTTTAACCCATTTTGAGTTGATTTTTTTGTATGCTGTAAAGTAGGGATCCGATTTCATTTTTTTTTGCATGTGGATGTCCAATTTTCTCAGAACCGTTTATTGAAAAGATTGTCTTTTCTCTCTTGTGTATTCTCAGCATTCTTGTCAAAGATCATCTGATCATATGTGTGTGGGTTTGTTTTTGGGCTTTCTATTCCATTCCATTGGTCTATATGTCTGTCTTTATGCCATTACTATACTGTTTTAATTACTGTAGCCTTGTAATATGTTTTGAAATCAGGAGGATTTTTTTTTAAGATTTTATTTATTTGAGAGACAGAGAGAGAGACCGCGCACAAGCAGGGGGAGGAGCAAAGAGAGAGGGATAAGCTCCCTGCTGAGCAGGGAACCTGACGAGGGGCTCCATCCCAGGACCCTTGAGATTATGATCTGAGCTGAAGATAGCTGCTTAATTGACTGAGCCACCCAGGCACCCTGAAATCAGGAAGTATTAAGAACTTCATCTTTGTTCTTCTTTCTCAAGATTGCTTTGGCTATTTTGGGTCTTTTGTGGTTCCCTATGAATTTTAGGATAATTTTCTCTATTTCAGTAAAAAATGTCATTGAATTTTGATTGGGATAGCATTGACTCTGTAGATCTCTTAGGGTAGTACAAACTTTTTTTTTTTTTAGTACAAACGTGTTTAAAATATTAAGGCTTCTGACCATAGAACTCAACAGTAAAAAAACATGAATAAACTACATTAAAAATGGACAAAGACCTTAAACAGACATTTCTCCAAAGAAGATATCCAAATGGCCAACAGGTATATAAAAAGGTGCCCAGGGCTCCTGGCTGGCTCAGTGGGTAAAGTATGCAACTCTTGATTTCAGGGTCATGAGTTCAAACCCCAAGTTGGGTGTAGAGCTTACTTAAAAAAAAAAAAAGATGCTTAACATCAGTAATTATTAGGGAAGTGCAAATCAAAACTACAAGGAAATACCACTTCACATCCATCAACAACTACAATAAAATAGATGTCTGTCTTTTTCTCTTAGAGTTGTAGGAATTCTTTACCTATTCCAGATACCAGTACTTTGTTGCATATATGTATTGCAAATTTTTCTCCCAGTTCTACCCTGCATTTCATTCTTTTAATGGTGTTTTTTTGACTAAGAGAAGGTCTTAATTTTAATTAAGTATAATTTTTATTATTTTGTTTTGTACTTTTACTTTTTTCTCTTATATTTTATACCTCAAGTTTATGAAGATATTCTACGTTTTCCTCTAAAAGCATTATTTTAGGGCGCCTGGGTGGCTCAGTTGGTTAAGCGACTGCCTTCGGCTCAGGTCATGATCCTGGAGTCCCAGGATCGAGTCCCACATCAGGCTCCCTGCTCAGCAGGGAGTCTGCTTCTCCCTCTGACCCTCCTCCCTCTCATGTGCTCTCTCTCTCTCTCTCTCATTCTCGCTCTCTCAGATAAATAAATAAAATCTTTAAAAAAAATAAAAAAAATAAAAGCATTATTTTACTTTTCATATTTAGGGCTACAATCCATTTCAAATTAATTTTTGTGTGTCTAATGTGAAAGAGGCATCACATTCTCCTTGTCCAATTGATCCACTACTATTTACTGAAAGGACAGAATGCACAAAATTTAAACTATGGATATTATGTGAAGAATGGAAGGCAGCAGTGTTCCTACACGAGAGAATGGAAGGCAGTGCTACAAGGAACAATATATTTAGGAAGGAGTAAATAGGTCTGTTTGAGGTGGATAGTGAACTTTAACATCCATAGTATTACCTATTAAAAATACTGATTCCCGGATCTGCAAACTGCCCCCCCCCGCCGCATTCATATCAGGTCTGATGTGGATCACAAGTAATTTGTGGACTATGCTTTGAAATATGCTGGTAAAAGCATGCAGGTGCTGTATGTCTGTTTTTTTCAGATCATGCTGATATAATTTAAAAACTTTGTGGAGTTCCTGAGTGTCAATTTATAATCCATTCCATCATATAGACGTCAGACTCACAATTCTCTTTGAAATAAGCTTTCCTCTGTCTTGGACTCCCTGTAAAACTGCTGTGGGATAATGGCCTTAGATTCTTCTTAGAAGCCCCGTTGCTGAAACAGAGAAAGTCTGCCAGACATACTCTTAAAATCCTTAGAAGCCTTTCTGTCTGTCTGCAGGATCTATGAGGCACTGCCTTAAGTCTTCCTGACTTCTAAATAAAGGATCTTACAACTCTATCCTAGATTTGGTCTCTGCTCTGGAGCCCTTTGAGAATTGTTTGCCACTCACAGTACACTCCTACAGCTTGATGAGACCAGATTAACTACAGGGTTTATGAGAAGAAACCGGGAAAGAGTTGACAGATCATTCAAACCAGAAGCTGTTGTGTAAGGCTTCAGCTGCTGATTTGAACTCTTTTTAATCAAAACTTTCTTTTCTTTTTTTTAAAGATATTATTTATTTAATTAAGAGAGAGAAAGTGAGTGAGTGAGAGAGAGAGCGTGCACACGAGTGGGGAGAGGGTCAGAGGGAGAAGCAGACTCCCCCTGAGCCGAGAGCCCGATGCGGGACTCAATCCCAGGACCCTAGGATCATGACCCGAGTGGAAGGCAGATGCTTAACCCACTGAGCCACCCAAGCACCCAAAATGTTTTTTTTCTTTCAGACATATCCATGATTTCTCTTTTCCCAATATTAAATAACTTTGACAAAAGTATTTATAGAACTCCTTAGTGGGGCATTCTTAATGCTTTGATCTGGGCTTTTTACTAATCTTGACATTGTATCCTCTACTGTCAGGCTAGGAGCTGAAAGGAGTTTGGTGTTGTTGACCCTCCTACTCTTGTCATCTTGGTTTTTTTCAATTTTCCGCACTAGCGGGAATTCACATCTCCCATAACAGTCCCAAAGTGAGGAAATAAAGTAATAAAATAATGAATTTTAAAGTCAAAGAAGGAAAAACATGGTTTAAACAAATCCCTTTCTGTGGTTTTTAGCTGACAGTAGGAATGTCCTTTCTGGGTAATTTCATAGCAAGTGGACTCTGATAAACCCTTGCATGAATTTCTAAGTATGATGAATATTTCTTGGTCATTGTTTAAATTCAGTTTGTTGTTCCTGCAAATTCTGCTCTTCTTTATTGTTGTCACTGGAATATTAGAACTGATTCATAAGAACATAACACAAAACTAATATTCTATTTACCCCATTTTTTGGTGGAGAGTAGCACCAATGGAGTTTTTGTGGGAGGGTTTTGTTTTACCTTAGTTATTGCGGACCTGAATGAAATCCATCTTAATCTTGAGTTCTACTCTGTGATTGGTGCTATAAGCCAAGTCCATCTGCAAACAGACCTTTTGACAATCACTGATGTCATTACCCAGACACAATAGAAAATGACACTAATGTGCAATCCTTAGAAGACCAGGGTCCCTCGTCAACAAATCCCCATTGAGTAGTGATTTTTGATGAGATGCTAAAGAACACTGAGCTTTTTCTAGGTTTTGAAAGTCAGAGCTCACAATCATTTTACATGCAAAAAAATAAATTACTTACTGGATTAAATGTACAAGTATGATTTTTGGTCACTTAAGGAAATGAATGCTTTGTGAACATGACAAATCATAAACTGAAACAAAAAGAAAGAAGTTTAAATGACAGCGTTGTAAATGAACATGAAATGCTGGGTTTGGATGAGATGATTTCTATGGTTTTTCCAGATCTAACATAAATTTTCCCTAGTGCTGAAAAAATTAGATTTATGAGAATTCACCAAAAAAGATAACATCCATGCCCTAGAAAATATGGGAAAATATGAGTGAAGAGTGTAACTGAGCTGAAGCATGTGACTTCCAAGGCTTTCTCTTCAACTTGCCAAGAAAGCATAACTCTGTCCTCAAAGGCATGTAAGCCACTGAAGATAACTGTGAGAAGTGAGCGAAAGAAGGGGCAAGCCAATGTTACCATCAAACATTTCTCCCTAGGATGCAAAATAAGTTTGGGTGTCATTAAAGATATATTTTGGGGGCACCTGGGTGACTCAGTTAAGTGTCCAACTCTTGATCTCAGCTCAGGTCTTGATCTCAGGGCCATGAGTTCAAGCCCCACATTGGGCTCCATGCTGGGTACAGAGCCTATTTAAAAAAAAAAAAAACTATTTTGGGAGCATAGTGATTGATTTAGCCTGATATAAACAAGATCCACCCTAAAGCAATTTTACTGAATGCCTTCAATGTCTCAAGGAAGTTATTTGGGTAACGAACTGCCCCAGTTTGTCTAGGACTGCGGAGTTTTCTGGAATGGGAGACTTTGATAAAGTTGGAAAAACCTCAGGCTATTTTGTACAAGCTGGTCACTGTAGTCGTAAGAGAACTAAGCAGAGGCCAGATACCCTTGGTACAGATCCATCACACAGTCAGTAGAGTATATCCCTCCTCTTGTTCAGTGGCTTGAGAAAACACAAAATGGCCTGACGGAAACCTCAATTTTCAGTTCAAACTGAACCATGTTATGTCTGCTGGGAGAAACCTTCCCCCTTTGGGAACTAAGACCTCTAAACCTGACGAGAGCAGAAGCAAAACTTTGTAAGTAGATGATGAGTTCTAATAACAAGAAAGGCTACTCTCCTGTCTTTCCCTTGGTTTCTGCACCTATATAATCTGTGGGGTAAAAAAAAAAAAGGAGCCATACATCTTGGTAGCTGATTTGGAGCATACACTGCACTTTGTAGACGAGTACCCTCATGTTGCAAGGCATTGTCTTTGTCTCTCATTTGTCACCAAAACAGGGTCTTTGATAGCCATTCCAACCATTCTATAATGTCAGCCACTTCTAGCATATCCCTTGGGTCTTAGCCCATTGCCTCACTCTTTTTGCTGTGAAATGAGTTCTTTTGTCAGAACAATATTGTGTGGGATTCTGTGACAGTGAATAAGCATTCAGTAAGTACACAGATGGTGGTGATGGCAGAAGCATTGCCTGCAGGGGAGGTAAATCCCCATCTAGAATGAGTGTCTATTCCAGTGAGGGCCAATCACTGCTCCCTTCATGATGGAAGGTGTTTAATAAAAATCAACCTGCTATCTGACGGCTGCTGTTCCACCCATGGTATGGTGCTGTGTACCAGGGTTCAGTGTAGTTTTCTGCTGGGTGGTAGGCTGGGCACTTAGCAGTGGTGGTAGCTAGATTAGTCTTGGTGAGAAGTCCACATGCTTGAACCCTTGCATAACCTCCATCCCTGCTTACTATGGCCATTTTATTCACGAGCTAATTTAATAAATTGCAGGGTGACTGAGGAAAGAGGTTGGCATACCCATACTGGCTCTTCTTGCTCCCCTGATTATAGAGAATGGCAATCTTATACCCTAGATGAGCATTCACATGGAAAAGAAATGTCCTTACATTCTATGTCAATTATTAAGTGGACATATCCACATGCTTCTTTCCCAAAACTCCTTGTTATCAGTTCTTCAATCTTGCACCTTCTAGGTCACTAACCTCCAGCCCATGAATCTGTGTAGACCTAAATATATAAGCATCTCTCCTTTCAGGCAAAGTGCACACCAAATGGATGGCTTGACTTTCTGCCCACTGGGAAGATTTATCCTCCCTATTGTCCTTCAGGGCCACCCTTGAATGGGATTATGATTCTGCAGCAGTTGACTTTCAGCTGGTGCCCACATATTGTGTAGTTGCATCTCTAAACCAGGCTCAAGTTTTTGCTTCCTTGATCAAGTGGAATTTTGTATGAGACCATAGGTGTGAGTGAAGGAGGAGTGGCCCTTGTGTAGATAGCACGTTTGTGTAACTCATTTGTGCTTTCAGAACCTGCTCAAGCTAGATCTTGCATAAGCCATATCTTTTTGATGATGAACATCCTTTCCCACACCCAAAATGGGTTGATGGGTTGGATTACATCATTTATAATGGGCAGCTCAGGTCACCTGGTCACTTGGTGTCGTTTCATGGCTGGGTACTTGAACTCAATTAAGGCATAGTGGCATTCAGTATATCCCAAAACCTAGATGTTTGCACTCTGATTCTTCTATTGAGACTTGCCGGATGCCATATACAGTTTTCTCATCTCCTGTAGATACTTCCAGCATTACTGAATCTGCTGAGTCATAAGTTTCAAATGATGATAGGACACAAAAGCCCTGGACAGAGTTCTTTCTTGTTCTGGGCCCCACTCGAAGTTAGCAAACTAAATCACTCAGTAAATTAGTTAGAGTAGCAGACCCAAATGTGGTATCTATTGCCTCAGAGTCCAAAGATACCCATGATGGTTACTTTTGGGTATCAACTTGACTAAGCCACAGTGTCCAAATATTTGGTCAAATATTATTCTAGATGATTCTATGAAAATAGTTTTTAGATGGAATTAACATACAAATCAGGAGATTTGGGGTAAAGCTGATTATCCTTCCCAGTGCGGTGAGCCTCACCTAATCAGTTGAAGGTCTTACTAGAGAAAGCCTGACCTCCCTGGAAGAAAAGAAATTCTGCCAGTAGACTACCTTGGGACTTGAACTGCAACATTGGCTCTTCTCTGAGTCTCCATCCTGCCTGCTCACCCGTAAGATTTTGGACTTGCCTGTTTCCAGAATCACATGAGTTAAGCAATCACCAATTCCTTAAAATAAATCTCTCTCCTTCTCTCTTTCTCTCTCTCAATATATATTGTAACCTATTAGTTCTATTTCTCTGGAGAATGTGGACTAATACAGTTGCCTTTTCCTTACTGGTAGGGGTTGCAAAAATGCACCAACTTGGCCCTTGCTTGGGAACACAGATTATAATATAAGACAAGGGAGGAACTGCAAAGTGAGAGAATAAAGGGACAAGGTTGGAACCCTGAGGGACAGCAACACAAAAGTGACAGAGAAGAGAAACTCAAGAGGAGACTGAGAAGGAGCTTCGCGCTACAGAGAAGGACAAGAGAAGACAGAAGAGCCATGTAGTTATGGTCCCTCTAGTCAAGGAAAGAGAAGCATTTCCAGAAGTAATCAGTGGTGTCAAGTGACAAGGAGGGGTTAGCAGTGGAGAGATCATTGATGACAAGTGTCTCAGAATCCAGCTGTGGTTGCCGGAGGAGGTTACGGTAGTATGAGGAGTAAGTGAATGGGTAGTGAGTATACAGTCAAGTAAGTTGTCTCTTAACAAGCAATCAACCAACCAATCAAAAACCTGGCTTTGCAGGGGATGGGGTAGATGGGGTGGTCTAGAATTTGAAGGAACTCCTCCTCTCCCTCCATTTGAGTGGAGAGAGCCCTGAATGCATGAATGGCTGACAGAGAGGGAAAGAGTGAAGATACAGACGGAAAGCGTATTGCTGATTAAGTGAGGTCCCTGAGGAGGGCAGGAGGGCTGACATCCAGAGTTCTGTGTTATGAGAGTAGGCATCCAGAGGAATTATTCTACAGCCATCACAGAATGATGATTTGTTAATGGAGCTGACAATATGTTTTCTTTGTCTCGTAAATACAAAATTTCCAAAACAAGGGTGCCTGAGTGGCTCAGTCGGTTAAGCATCTGCCTTCGACTCAGGTCATGATCCCGGGGTCCTGGGATTGAGTCCCGCATTGTGCTTCTTGCTCAGTGAGGAGTCTGCTTCCCCCTTTCCCTCTGCCTCTCCCCCCTGAGCACTGCACACTTGGACACTTAACCACTGTGACAACCAGGTGCCCCTGGAGGACACAATTTTTTAGATGCACATTTTATATTTAAAAATCTAATGTGATGCTGTGCATGTTGCAAATATTGCTGATTTGGTTTGATTTGATCTGCCCTCCCCAGGTTACACTCTTAAGAATTATTTGGGCAGTAGTGGTGATGGTTTATGCTGAAATATCCATGTTCTCTTGCCTGACTTCTTAGGCCATGGTTCATCCCTGCAGCACGGCTGGTTAGGATGAAGCTTGTAGGCAATAGTGTGAAAGAGAGTTTTGTTTTGTTTTGTTTTTATGTGAGAGTAAGCAGCCTGCATATTGACCACATTTTTTTCTTTCGGCCTTATTGGATAACTAATACTAATGAACAGATCTAACCTACTAAACAAATAACACCCGTCTTGTGAAGACTCAAGAATGAAGAATTCATCTTCTTCGACCCTGAGCATTATTTAGGTGTCGGATTAATAAAGGTGCAGCATCCGCTATTAAAGAGTGCCATGAAAATGTTAAGAGAGGACCCCAAAAAATGAGGCAAGAACTGGAAAGTAAGACAGGGTAGTAACTGGGTTAGAGAAAGGAGAACATTGTGAGGGTGATTTTCCTAAACTCCTCAAGTACTTATAAAGAAATGAGACTATCACAGAAGGTGCAAGAAAAGGTTTAAAACCACACTGATTTTTGTCCTTACATTTTTCTGTTTTCTGCAAATTTTCTGTAACAACCATATGTTTCTTTTGGATTTTTTTCTTCAGCATTTTATTGTGGAAAACTTTCAAACACACAGAAAAGTTGAAAAACAGTGTAATGTACACCTGCATGCCTACCTCTTAGACTCAACAGTTGTTGACATTTTCTCATATTTCCTTTATCCATATATAGTTTTGGGGAATCATTTGAAAGTATGTTATAGACATCATGATTTTTCACCTAAATACTTCAACAGGTGTTTCTGGAAAGGGATCAGACATAGTTACTTATTGCAACCACATATATTGTTACACATGAGAAAATTAACAATAGTCCTCTAATATTATCCAATACTCAGTCCATATTCAGATAACCCCAAATTGTACCCCAAATGTCTTTCAATAATATTTTTTGTATGATGATCTGATCAAGGATAACTTATCACATTTCTTTGTTCTGTCTCTTTAATATATAGCAGTCCTGCCAACTTCCTGAGTTAAAGTCAGAAAAAATAGATGATAAAAAACAGGACATTACCTAAAATTTTTGCATATGTTACTTCATTTGGCATTTACAATCATACTTATGATAAAAATGTGCACAGATTTTTAAAAACGGAAGAAATTTAAAAATGTTACCTCTTGAGGTAGGTCTATAGGTAATAAATTTTTTTACTTCTATTTATTTATTTTTCTTTGCCAAGTGTATTTTAACAACGAACGTGTAATTAAAAAGGTGTCCAAGATGGAGGTTAGACTAACAGAAGGATTACACAGTGCGGGGGGCGGGGGGGGTGTGTGCAGGGGGCACTAAACATTTTAACACTGAAGTGGCTGTTTGAGGAGCGATGTTGAATTATATGTAATGTTTTTAGAGATAAGAATATCTAATTCTTAGTGACAGAGAAGAGAGGGGTAGGAGTGGTTTGGCCTGAGGTGACAGGAGAGATGTCAGCTCTCTTTTTTTTGTGCTGTACAAGCAATTTATCCACTATCCTATTGGCATGTCAAGGGTAGAGTGGAAGAAGCTTGGATTTGGGAGTTTCAGATTTAGCTTTGCCACTAACTAGCCATTTGGCCTAAGCAGGGTACTTGACTTTCTGAGCCTACTTTCTCAACCATAAAATGGGCTTAATTACATCTCACTCAACTGTTGTTAGAAATAGCAATTATAAGCAGTATATAAAAAGTAGCTGATATTATAGTTATAATTCAGATATAATTTAAACAATACCTTATTTAATATTTATATTGAGTAAGAATCTGTCATAAGGTGGTTAGTCTATAATAATAGTTATATTATTATTGTTTCAAAATATTTAAAAATACATGATCTCAGTGCACCTGGCTGGCTTGGTCAGTAGAACATGTAACTCTTGATCTTGCGGTTGTGAGTTCAAGACCCAAGTTGGGTGTAGAGATTACTTAAAAAAACAAAACAAAACCCACATGATCTCATTTAATTCTCACACTAACTCTTAGAGCAAAGTACTCTTATCCTCTGTAATCAGTGAGGAAACGAAAACTCTGAGAGGTGAAGTGACTTGTCCTAAGTCACACAGCTAGAGAGCAAAATCAGGTTCTGTGACTGCAAATTCAATATTTAACAAAAATTCTTATAAGAAAGTATATAAAATCATGGAATCAACAATTAAAGAGGTTGGAGCGCCTGGGTGGCTCAGTCGTTAAGCGTCTGCCTTAGGCTCAGGTCAGGATCCCAGGGTCCTGGGATCGAGCCCCACATTGGGCTCCCTGCTCAGCGGGAAGCCTGCTTCTCCCTCTCCCACTCCCCCTACTTGTGTTCCCTCTCTCTTGCTGTGTCTCTCTCTGTCAAATAAATAAATAAAATCCTAAAAAAAATAATTAAAGAGGCTTTAAATTTAAAGGTTGTTTTTTCCAGTTACTATGTATACTTGGACAAAGTGTACATTTTTCAATACTGAATTCTTTTTTTACAATTTAAATTCAATTAGCCAACACATGGTACATCACTGGTTTCAGATGTAGTGTTCAACAATTCATCAGTTGTGTATAACATCCAGTGCTCATCATATCATGTGTTCTCCTTAATGCCCATTACCCAGTTACCCCATTTCCCCACCCAACTCCTCTTCAGCAACCCTCAGTTTGTTTCCAATAGTTAAGAGTCTCTCATGGTTTGTCTCCCTCTCTGATTTCTTCCCATTCAGTTTTCCCTCCCTTTCCTTATGGTCCTCTGCACTGTTTCTTATATTCCACATATGAGTGAAACCATATGATAATTGTCTTTCTCCAACTGACTTATTTTGCTTAGCATAATACCCTCCAGTTCTACCCACGTCGATGTAAATGTTAAATATTCATCTTTTCTGATGGCTGAGTAATATTCCATTGTATATATATACCACATCTTCTTTATCCATTCTTCTGTCCATGGACATATCATCTCCTTCCATAGTTTGCCTATTGTGGACACTGCTGTTATATACATTGGGGTGCAGGTGCCCCTTTGTTTCACTACATCTGTATTTTTGGGGTAAAACCTAGTAGTGCAATTGCTAGGTTGTAGGGTAGCCCTATTTTTAACTTCTTGAGGAAACTCCATACTGTTTTCCAGAGTGGCTGCACCAGCTTGCATTCCCACCAACAGTGTAGGAGGGCTCCCCTTTCATCACATCCTTGCCAACATTTGTTGTTTCCTGTCTTGTTAATTTTAGCCATTCTGACTGGTGTGAAGTGGTATCTCATTGTGGTTTTGATTTGTATTTCCCTGATGACAAGTGATGTTGAGCATTTTTCATGTGTCTGTTGGCCATTTGTATGTCTTCTTTGGAGAAATGTCTGTGTCTTCTGCCCATTTTTTGACTGGATTATTTGTTTTTTGGGTGTTGAGTTGGATAAGTTCTTTGTAGATCTTGAATACTAGCCCTTTACCTGATATGTCATTTGCAAATATCTTCTCCCATTCTGTAGGTTGCCTTTTAGTTTTGTTGACTATTTCTTTTGCTGTGCAGAAGATTTTATCTTGATGAAGTCCCAATAGTTCATTTTTGCTTTTGTTTCCTTTGCCTTTGGAGACGTGTCTAGCAAGAAGTTGCTGTGGCTGAGGCCGAAGAGGTTGCTGCCTGTGTTCACCTCTAAGATTTTGGTGGATTCCTGTCTCACATTTAGGTCTTTGATCCATTTTGAGTTTATCTTTGTGTATGGTATAAGAGAATGGTCCAGTTTCATTTTTCTGCATGTGACTGTCCAATTTTCCCAGCACGATTTATTGAAGAGACTTTTCTTTTTCCATTTCAATACTCAATTCTGTTAGAGTTTACAGGATGGTGGCTGGTAGCCCTTTTCATATTGCTGATTTAGTTGAATGTTGTATGTGTGCTCATTATTTATGCTAATGACAGAAAAGATATCATGAGTAAGTGAAACCTATATATAAATGAAAACTTATGTTTTTTTTTGAAGTTTTTTTTTTAAGATTTTATTTATTTATTCGAGAGAGAGAGAATGAGAGACAGAGAGCACGAGAGGGAAGAGGGTCAGAGGGAGAAGCAGACTCCCTGCTGAGCAGGGAGCCCGATGTGGGACTCGATCCCGGGACTCCAGGATCATGACCTGAGCAGAAGGCAGTCGCTTAACCAACTGAGCCACCCAGGCGCCCGAAAACTTATGTTTTAAATGTTTGTGTATCTAAGGGTTTATACCTTGGGAGTTAATATAGTGCAGTGGGACATGCATGAGAATTGGAGTCTGGGTTTAGGTGCTGGTTTTTGAGTTCTGTGTCCTTGAGCTAGTTACTCAGTGTAAGCCTCATACTATATTATAGGGTGGTTTTGGTAATTGTGTGAACTCGTGTACATTAAGTACCTTCACAGTGCATAGGCACAATCAATACTGGTTCGTCTTTCCTCATTTAATCCACCAGTTTTCAATCACTGGACAAGCCTTTGAAGATGTGAGACATGAAAGTGGTTTTAACATTAAATTATGCTACAAAGTAGTTTTACGTCACTACCCATTCCTGCCAAAGTTTCCCCTGAAAGTCTCAGTGAAGTCTTGCGGTTGTATGGGTAAAGTCGGAACTCCCTTCTGCTTATATGAGACTCTAGTATTTCTTGCAGCTACTTAGAAGTGGAAGAAAGATTGTTCTGCTTATCTATTATTGATTAACAAACCACTTAAAAATCATAAAAATTATATGGGGTCAGAAATTCAATTGGGCCTTGGCTGGGTGGATTCTTCCCCTTCATGTGGTATTAAGTAGGGCCACTGGTGCTATCTGGGGTTCTAGAAGCCTTTATTCATATATCTGGCACAGTGGTAGGTACAGTTAGAAAGCTAGGCCCAGGTGGGTCTCTCTTCCTTCCCATGTAGTCTCAGGACCTCCCCACATGGTCTCTCCAGCAAGGTAGTTGGACTTCTCACATAGTAGCTCAAGGCTCTAAGATCAATGGTTCTAAGGGACAGGAAGTGGAGCTGCCTGTCTCTTAGAGCCTGGGCCCAGAACTTGGGATATTTACTTCTAACATATCCTATTGTTCACAGCAGTCACAGATCCTGCCCAGGTTCAAGAGTAGGGGACACAGACCCTACCTCTCCATGCAGAATGGCAATAATTTGTCATGAGAGCACTTGAATACCATATGCCTGAAGCGACTACCTGTCAAAGAGGTACAATGCAGATTTCGAATAAGCACTGTTATATGCCAGATACTTCGTTGGAGTAGTTGATTACTTGTAGATCTGCAGCTGCAGATGTTCCTACGTACTTACACTTTTCAATACTTGGGAGGAGAAGGTATACCTGGAATCTGCCCTTTAGTTTTAGTTCTGTGAATCGCTTCATTATACTTTCATCTCTGCCATCCCTGATCTGGTGGAGTAGGAGATGTAATCTGTTATTCACATATTACTCAGATCTCTGCATAACTCACCACTTCTGGGAAATCTTCCCTAGCCAAAACAGGAAGAGCCAGCTTTCTCTCTCTCCACTAGAGAGATGTGTACTGTCTTTAAAACTTTTCCAAAATTCAGAACAGAGAGAATTATTATCGGAAGGCACGCTCCAGTAAGTTGCACTTTGTTAAATTAAAAAAAAGATGAGTACTCTTTTTTTTTTTTAATTTTTTTTTTTAAAGATTTTATTTATTTATTTGACAGAGAGAGACATAGCAAGAGCAGGAACACAAGCAGGGGGAGTAGGAGAGGGAGAAGCAGGCTTCCCGCGGAGCAGGGAGCCCGATGTGGGACTCGATCCCAGGACCCTGGGACCATGACCTGAGCTGAAGGCAGACGCTTAACGACTGAGCCACCCAGGCGCCCAAGATGAGTACTCTTTAAGTAATAGTGTTACACTTAACAATTTTCAATCAAATTTAATTTCTTAGTTGTTACAGTTAAAGATACCTCAGATGCTAATCCTTTTTAGCAGGTTAGTTGCTGTCTCAGTAACTTTGTAAGGTAGTAAGCAGCAACCAAGATTAATTATATTTTAGGTTAATTATATGCGTTATAGGTAATTATACCATACTATATTTCAAAACTTAGAGGATAGGTCTTAATTCCTAATAGGGCTTACCATGCATAACAATTCTAGTTAGTCTTTTCGTTAAGATGTGAATAAATAGGAAGTTTATAAAAATGAAGCAACTAATCACTTTCCTTTTAAAAAGTCAAAGTTCAATCACCCAGAAAAAACAAAATAGCCGATACATTTATGCTTCTTTGTTTCAAACTGTGGAACACAAAAATAAGTGTGCTCTGACTGTAAAACTTAGTATATTCAGGGTAAACATGTCCCCAAACTCCACTTATTGTCTTATGTACAAATGTACTTAAATATTACTCTCTCTACAATGACACTGAGGTTTTACTGAAGTCAGGAAAATTACAGAAATTTTTATTCTAGCCTAAAACGTGCTTTAGTACTAACCAGAGGAAATTAGGTGGCTATTTGTAACCTAATCAAGAGTCCTTAAACTCCATTATACAAATGATGCACTTCCCCCTTTGTACTGGGTCTAATGGCTTCACTCTTCAGTAAAGCTGGATCCTTTGGCACACACTCAGGACACAGCCAGTGGTTTAGAGATAGATTGCTTTGGGGGCATTGGAGCAGCTGAGAGACTGAGTTACCCTACTGAGAAAGGAAAAAGAGGACACTTCTGGAGTTAAAATAAGACAGAATGCATCTTTGGAAGATATAGTGGCTGGAGACTGGCAGAATTCTCAACATCTCAGGCTAACATGTACTTGTTCATTTTTCATTTGTATTTTGGAGGTGCTCAAGAAAGCTTAGGCAAAAATAATTAGAATTCAAATGTATAGTGCGTTTTTTAGCCAGCCCATATACAGGAAATTCTCTGTTGGTGTAGGAACTGTTCTGATGTTCATTCTTTAAAGATTGCTCCTATTCCCTCTTGGTCAGGATGTAGGGGGAGGAGTTAGTGAAGAGTCCCTAATTTTATTTATCTCGGTCCACACTCTAAAAGCGTTTAAATCATTTTGAGTTCCCACAACGTTTGAAGAGAGCTTGGGGTGTTTTGTGTATGTTCTGGGCAGTGCCTGGCATTTTGCAAGAGACTGATGAGCAGTAAGTAATGATAATCAGCACATCTCCTTTGCCAGTAGACCAGGAAGATCGCTGCTATCCTCTCAGCAAAGAGCAAACTAATAAGCAGGGATTCGGGCCAACCTCTCCTTTCCGCTGCAGCTTCTTGTTATTTACTCCGGCTTAATGAAAGGCCACCAGCTGTCAGACACAACAGCTTCATAATATTTGCATACAATTTGTTTGGGTCGGTTTTTAATTTCTCTCCCCGCTTGAAGCTGGGGTTACCCGAAGGAGAATTCAGAGAAACTCTGGAGACAGAAGAGCGGAAGATTTCGTTTTCCAGTGTTTTCTGGGAAGAAATTTGGGACGAACAGGGTGAAATCGGGTACCATTTGGTTAAGGTTTAAAAAAAAATCATCCAGTGTGGGGGGCCAGGTGGTTCTTCAGTGGGAGGGCCACGCAAGACGAAACCAGCTTTGGGGAAAGAAGGGAGAGAGAACGAGAGCAGGGCTAATGAATGAAGGGAATTCCGCTGAGCCGCCAAACCCTGTGCTCCCACCTCCCATCTAGCTTCGGGACGTTGCCTCGGGAGGAAAGCCCCGGAATCCCGAGCCAGCCCCACACTGGGGCTTACGGGAGCCCGCGGACGGGCGCGCGGGGGGCCGAGGCGGCGGGCGCCTGTCCCTTTAAGGGGCCGGTCCCCGGGCACCGCCGGCCCAGACGCCGGGACGTGCCGGGGGCCGCCCCGCCCCGAAGCCGCCCGTTTCCTGCCGGGCGGCGCGACGGCACCTGAGCAACTGCGGCGGCGGCGGCGGCGGCGGCGGCGCCTCGGAGCGGGCGGCCCGGGCTGTAGTGCCCGTGCCGCCGCGTCTTCCCGGTCTCCTTCCCCGGCTGTGCAGGATAAGGGTGAGCAGGCTGCGCCTGGCCGGCCGCGGGGACCGCGGTGGGGGAGGACTGTGCCAGTCGCGGTGTCCCAGGGCGGGCGGGAGGGCCGCGCCGGACGGGGGGCGCGGCCCTGGGGCCCGGACATCGTCCGCTGGTTGTCGCCGCCCGCCGGCTAGGCCTCGGGCGCCGGGTCGCCACGGCGGGGCCCCCGCCTGAGCCGGGCCGCCGCGGCGGGCGGGCTCCTAGGGGCCGCTTGGCCTCGCCGCGCCGCCCAGGGCCCGACCCGGGCTTCGCCGCGACGCCTGCGAGCGCGTCCGGGGAGTTCCCTGGGGACGTCTCCCGGTGCGAGGTTGGCCGAAGAGGGCCCTGGGGTGACCGAGGCGCCTATTTTTAGCTGGGCCTGAAGGTCCCCAGGAGGAAGGCGGATTACCGCCTCCTCGGCCGATGGACAGAGGGAGCCCGTCTCCGGCGGCGTCCCTGGGCCGGAGCTGGGCCATGCTTACGCCATGCTGGAATTTCAGTTCTCGCTGTCCCTCCGGATACTTAGGGAACCGGCGCTGGCCCCCTTCCCAGTGCCCCCTCCCACCGCCGTGTGCGTGTCCCCGGGTCGCGGTGGGGGGCGGTTGGGGCTGGGAAAGCGGCGTGAGGGGAGTTTGGAAAAATGTGTGGACCGCCCTCGAGACGGGGGAAGTTATCCCTTCCTCTCCCCGAGGGGTGTGTCTTCCTTAGTGAGTCCCCCTCCCCCCTTCGGTTCCCAACAATGAGATTTTTGGCTTTGGGGAGCTCGGCCGAAAACCAAACCCGCAGACTAGAAAAGTCGTTCGGTAATCAGACACCTGGTGTGGGATGTGCAGCCCCGCACGTTTGTCGTGAAGGAGCATGTGTGCACCGGAGACGGGCAGCTCCCCACGCGGGGAGCGGTATCCTAACCTCGTCCAGCTGCAGCTTGATGAGGTTAAAGAGCGGGCTGTTTAATTTTAGCCATTCCTTCTCCCGGAGGAAGGAGGAATCGAAATTCGTATTTGGGCCTGTATCAGAGAAGGATTCCTTAGCAGACATGTGAATATGCACTGCCCAAAGAGCTACCTGTTTAAAGTTGTGGGGTTTTTTGAGATGCTTTGTGGAAAGCCCTGAAAATTTTAGACCCCCGTACCCTGCTATAGATAAATACCTTGGTGTGTACGAAACACTTTGAATTGCGTAGGAATTGATTAAAAGTTCGAGTTCTTGCTAAATTAGGTTGCACTTGTTCTCTCTACCTCACCTAGCCGGCAACTGGCAACACTGTCTCCAGCTTGGCTAAAAGGGTTGTTAACAAGACTGGGATGATCTTCCCAAGAATATCGTTGAGTACTCTGGAGTTGATTTGTATTTGGGGTGGACGGGCATTGTTATATAGACTTTCATATTTACTGTGTTCTTATAAACAAGCTGCCCCCCTCTACCTTCAGCTTACGACTAACAAGAAATAGCTGGGCTTATTGTTTGTAGGTTCTAAGAAAGATTCATTCCCCTCTGTAACACTGAATTAGAAATGACTTTTCTAATTTTGCAGCATGAGCAGTCATAACAGTTATCTGTCAGGTATGCTTGGAGAATGAGGTGTTCTGTTTACCTTTCTGAGACTCATACTGAAACTTAAAATATAAGAAAGCCTAATGAAAAATTTTCTTAAATGTATTAAGCACTTTAAAGTTATAAAGGATATCGAGTATTAACCTTTTGATGACTCAGGGTCAACATTTTTTTTGTGGAGAACCATGAATTTATGGTTTTGTTCCCAATTTAGTTTTTTCTGTATCATTCCTTAGCATCAGTGTCTCTTCTGCTTGATGATGTGTTTTCTTGGGTCTCACCCCAAGTCTCCTTCCAGTTTGTAGGCCTTAATCTACTTTCAGTAGGGAAAACATTTTAATAATTAGATGTTAAATAACAGTCAATATGGCTTTTCTAAAGGGCCAAAGAAGTGAAGGCTTTTTTGAGGCTTAACTTCTAAATGACTCATGTTAGATTGTTACTGTTATTGAAATAAAAATTGAATTTTACTTGAAAAGATATGGAAGATGTATTTTTAATTGAATGGTTGTTATAATTTTTGTATAGCAAAGAAAGTTTTAATCTAAAAGATCTCATAATACTTTGTAAAAATTTAAATTGTTAGTAAACAATGTTTCCAGGGAAGGTTTTGGTTTTTTTTAGGGATCTGACCTCTAATATGTAATAAGAAATGTAGAGAGATCATGCTTTGCAGGAACATTCAAATATTTGAGGATAACATCTTATAAGCTGCTTGTTCTTGTACTGTTTATGTTTTTAATTATTTTGAAGGTAATTCCAGAGTATACTTAGAAGTTGGAAGCAAGTAACTGGTTCTTTATAAATAACATTGATTACTCTTATGCATAAGTAGAGTTGGGTTTTATTGCTTTCTCTTTCAGTTTTTGTGAACATGATTTTGGATGTTCTGATCTTAAAAATGTAGTTTATATGCAAATCAAAGGGAAAACATTGGTTTAGATAAGAGTATAAGCTACTTTTTCTATAAACAGAATTAAATGGGAAAAATTTTAGGTACTATGATCTGAGGAGTTTGATTAACTTAACCTGCTGTATCTGAGCTCTAGAAAAAGAAAAGTAATGACAATTTATAATTGCATGCTGGGCTGTTCACTTGCTGTTTAAATATTTTTTGGTGTTTGAAAGAAAGAGCAGTGCAAACCATTTAGGTTCCCCCCCCCCCCCCGTAGTTTAGGCTTAATGTTCAAAAGATAAAATAGGCAAAATGTACTTTTAGTACTAAGACTAGTTTTAGTAGAGACTCCGGTAGGAGATAGAGTATTCCTAGGAATTTAAGAACTGTTCCACTCCTTTTGAAAAAGTTGTGATTTAATATTTTACGTATCACCTTAACTACTACAAGTGGATTAAGAACTTTTAACTTAAATCTGGTTTCAGCAAAGTGATTTGTATACTAAGTAGAATTTAAATTAATTTGTTTATACTCCCCCCTCCTTCCAGGACATTGCTCTTTGGGTTTCACCCCTCACTAATTGCTTTGCTCTTTCTGCCTTATGATTCATCCTCTACTCTTGAAGTAGAAGTGCTCAGTTCTTGCTTCACTTTTCTTTTTATACTCCCCTGGTGATCTCATCCAATGTCATAAATATCTATATGCTCATGGCTTCCATATTTATATATCCAGCCCAGGCTTTCCTTCTGTACTCTATACAACCTGTTCTGCATTTCCACTTGTAGGTGAAGTAATCAAAGTGAACTTCCATTTTTCTCTTTAAAACTGCCTCAGGTGCAGTCTACTCCATCTCATTTGATGGCAGCTCCATCCAACATTCAGGCAAAAGAAAAGTTGGAGTCAGTCCTGACTTCTCTCTTTTATCTTTTACACTTGGCATTCTTGGCTCTATCTTATCTTGGAAATATATCCAGAATCAAGTCATTTCTTACCACCTCTATTGCTCGCTAGGTGGGCCCAAGCCATCTTATCTTTAGCATAGATTTTTGCGATTAGCCTCCTGGCTGGCCTTCTTGCTTCTTCACTAGCTCCCTGTGGTCTTTTTCAACTCAGCAAACAGATCCTATCACTTCTCAAAACACTGCAGTGACTTCTCTTGTGCAGAGTAAAGGCCAAAGTCCCTATGGCCTGCAGTGCCTTACAGAATCTACTCTTCCCATTCTCTTTTAACTCACAAGTTAGCTACTACTCTGCTCCCTGCTTATTTCTCTCCAGCCCCACTTGCTGTCTGAAGGCCTTTAAATGACTGTTGTCCCTCCTTGGATCACGTTTTCCCTAAGATATCAGCATGGCCAACTCTCTAGTCTCCTTCAAATCTTTGTCCTTCAAATGTTTTTCAAAAGGTCTGTCTTACCGCTTTACTTAAAGCTGCACTCCCTTGGGGTGCCTGGGTGGCTCAGTCGGTTAAGAGTTCAACTCTTGGGGCACCTGGGTGGCTCAGTCCCTTAGGCGGCTGTCTACGGCTCAGGTCATGATCCTGGGTCCTGGGATCAAGCCCCGCATCGGGCTCCCTGCTCAGCGGAGAGCCTGCTTCTCCCATTCCCTCTGCCTGCTGCTTGGCCTACTTGTGCTCTCTATCTCTCTGTCAAATAAATAAAATCTTTAAAAAAAAGTTCAACTCTTGGTTTTGGCTCGGGTCCTCATCTCAGGGTGGTGATGCAGCCCCTAGTAGGCTCCAAACTCAGCTGGGGAGTCTCCTCGAGATTCTCTCTCCCTCTCTCCCGCTCCCTTTCTCTCTCAAATAAATAAATAAATGAATTTTAAGAAAAACATAAAGCTGCACTGCCCTACTTAATGAGTCTTGTATCCTACTCTGTTTTCTCTACGGCATTTGCCACCTTCCAACATACTATATAATTTCCTTGTTGATTGTGTTCATTGTCTCTCCTCTCTGCCGCCAACACACACTATATAATGTAACCTCTTTGTAGGCAGGACTTTTTGTCTGTTTTGTTTATTGATGGATCCTAAGGGTCTCAGGCAGGTATTCAGTAAAGATTTATTAAATATCTGTTTATTATAAGTGAATTAAATCCTTATCCTGCAGTTTCTTACTGTGATGGATACCTCATTCTTGAACATACGGAGTTTTCAGTTTGCTCCTTTCCTAGGAACAGAGAACAGAAGAAAAGTTGCAGGAGGCCTTTGGGAACCCCTTTTTGGGAGGTAGTGATGTTAGAGTGTTGTGGAGATCTTCTGGACCTTTCCTGTGCGATTAGGACCATTGGTTGGGTAACTTAAAAAGTTGGTTAAAACAAGAACTCAAATATCTGTGTACCTTAAGTGTTTTGTTTTAACTTAAAACATTTATTATTGTCTGTCTTTTTATTTGGATCAATCTCTTGTCTTTGAGTAGGGGTTACTGATCTCTTTTCTATAAATTATACCCTACAAGCATTGCCTGTGGTTTCTAGTATTGGTTTCTTTAAAACAGAATGAAAATGTAGGCACTGGGAAACTTTCCAAGTTAAAAATCATTCTAGATTTTCCATTCTTTCATTAAGACCTTCCAAAGGATGTAACTTAGTTTTTATAGAAATAATAGCTTCTGTTTTTATTCTCCTGTTTAATGAATTTATAGAAATAAGTGAGTATATAGGAGAGTAGACTGCTCGCCAGAAATATTTAGCTTTCTGTAGACACTAGCCCATGTATTTTTACCAAGGGGAGAAATGTCATTTACTCCAGTGAGAGAGGTCCTTTAAGATAGCTTCCATATTGAATAGGTTTCATGGGGGCTATAGGATCCTAGCTGCCTACCATTACTGGAGGAAAACGTCCTTTATCCACATTTCTTTATTTTGATTGGTTAGTAACAGTTATGATTAGTTATCAGAACTTACATGATTTTCAGTAATTGTCTATCAAGAGACCTGATGTTATGCTACATTCTCACTGGAAAATGTGGGACAGTTATTACTTATTTTTGCACCTGAGTCATTTAAGTTGCCAGGGAAACAGTCTGGCCTGGTGTAATAAGCTGGAGGTCAGTGCTTAGGAGACCTACAGGTCTTGAACTTTAATAACTCCAAGATTTTATGCAAGTTTCTTTTTTCTCAGTACTTTATATAATGTATAGTGTAATAGAAAAAGCATGGTAGGGACTCTGAAGAGCTGAAGTTTGGTCTTGCTAGTTAGTACCACTTACTGTATGTGTGAACTTAACTATCTTACTTAACCTTAACCTGCCTAAGGCTCATTTGCCTTGCTTGTATTATCTTACTAGTTGCTACATAAGTGATAGCTACTTATTAGAGTGCTTATTTGCTGTAAGTCTCTGTAAACACTTTATGTACAGTATCATATATAATCCTTTCAAACAGTTTTATGAGAGGTACTATTTGGTGGAAACTAGGGAGACAGGTTAAATAATTTGTCAAAGAGCAGCAAGTAAGAGGAGGAACCTGAATGTGAACTGAGATATTCTGACTCTAGAGTCCATCCTCACTCATTGAGCTGTTTAAGTATGTTTTCTATAAACAAATAAAGGGGTGCCTGGCTGGCTCAGATGGTAGAGTGTGCCACTTTTGATCTTGGGGACGTGAGTTCAAGCCTCATGTTGGGTATAGAGATTACTTAAAAAAAATAAAAATAAGGCACTGTCCATGTGCAATTATCTATTTAGGTGTTAGAAAGCTACATTAATGTTATACAGATTTTTTTCTCCCAGTTAGAGGATTGACTCTTAACGTTAGTGACTTAAATTTGAGAACTTGCAATTTTTTGAGTGGAGAAAATAGTAAAAGCAACTTAAAATCAAATGCTATAAAATGTTTTATGTAGAAAATAGGTAGACTATGATCTTTCTAGATTTTAAGAAGTTTTTTCAGTTTCAATTCCTGTGAATGTGTATTATGAGTTACTGCCATGTGATCTTGTAGGCATTGCTTACTGGCTATATCAGAAAGGCCAACCCTTATCACCCTGCCTTTTTACTCTATTCTTTGTCCCTAGCCTTATTTTTCTTCATTGGTCAGTTACTACTACCTATCATTATAGTATATGCTTTTTTATATTGTTTGATAGCTGTCTCACCTATAAGAATATAAGCACTATGAAGTGGCAACTTTGTCTTGTTTACCACTGAACTATATCTCTGGTAGGTGGTCATTTCAATGAATGAATGAGTTGCTTAACTGAACATGATTAGGACTCAACTGAGCCTTCTGCTTAACATGTGCCAGTCTTCTCTGTTAGCAAGGCTAGTTGCTTTACATGAAATGCCATGCAAAATGAGACTTCCAGAATAAGGGTTTCAGGGTTACTCTTGGGAGCAGAATGGAAAGCTATTTAATACACGAATTTCGGAATTTGTGTATTAAATACACAAAAATTTATCTGTGCATAGTACCAGTTAACTTTGTTCATCAGTAATGTAAGTGTACTGAGTAAAATGTGTACATAATTTAGTGATTACATGTGTTTAGATCTAGTCTTTGAAATAAACTTGAACAAGCTGAGCTGTACATTGAAAGTTCCCAAGTGTTCTGAATGCTATGTTGCTGAACATTTAAAATGTTTCCTTACATTTTTAATATCCACACACAGGTTCAATTCATTTATGTTGCTTCTGACCCATACTTACTTAGTTTATTGGGAAGTCATGTTTATTTGAAATTTGCTCTGTAATTCTTTTACAGTTTTCATAACCTGAATGTCTGAGGTTGACTGACGGTTACGATTTCTGTGATGCGAATTTCTCAAGCTTGTCATATCATTTGGTATTCTTCATTTCTGGGTACAGTTTCAGATATAATACTTGTGGTTGGTACACTGTTCTGATGAATGGGAGTAATTTCTTAAGTCACTTTAAGTTTGACCTAGATGTTAACTGTAATTTTAAGTTTAAATTGGATCCTTTGTAAAAGTGACTTAGTTCTTTTGTTCCTTTGGTGGTTGGGGGTAGGGGAGGGCCCAAAAATTGCATTTAGTTTTAACCTGAACAAAATCTTTCTGAACTTGAAATTTTTGGAGCACTTTTCAAGTAAAATACACATTTAAGATTAGCCTTGGAATTATGTAAAATATAACCCATGCATTTACCTTGTCTGATAGGGGTAGGGGAGAAAAGAAATACTTTATAAATATAAAATAAATGTAAAATGAGCAAGGCTGAATTCTTGTCTGCTTGTTTAGCATTATTTATCTGGCATAAGTTGAATAATTATATTCCATATTCTTTCAGTTTTATTTAAGCAAAACGTCCCAGTAGCATTTAAAATAACATACTACTTTTTAAAAAGATTTTATTTATTTATTTGTTTGTTTGTTTGTTTAGTAATCTCTACACCCAACGTGGGGCTTGAACTCACAACCCCAAGATTAAAGAGTCAATCACTTCACCAACTGAGCCAGCCAGGTGCCCCTAAAATAACACACTATTTTTGTGGAAGGAGTTTTAGTTATTACTTTTGAGTTACTTTACCTGATTTCTTAAGGTAGCTTTCTGCTAGGTCAAGAAAATCCTGGGTATTTTTGGTAAAGATTTTAGAAATTTCTTATTTTATATTTTGAAGTATTTGCTTTTATTTTGGGGGGGCAGAATTTGTTTCAAAGTATAACTTTCTAGAGGTATTCAGCACTGTCATAATTATATTGTATAAATTTAAGAAGCGGAGAAGTATATGCCTGTTTGCTTGTTAGTTTTAAATTTACGTTTACCTCTTTGTACTTGTCATCTTTTTATTTTATTGAAAATTGAAACAAATATTGAGGGGCTCCTGGGTGGCTCAGTCAGTTGAGTGTCTGCCTTTAGCTCAGGTCATGATCCCAGCATTCTGGTTTTGAGCCCCGTATCTGGCTCCCTGCTCAGCAAGGAGTCCGCTTCTTTCCACCCCCCTTCCCTACCACTCCTCCTACTTGTGCGGGCTCTCTCTTTCTCAAATAAAACAAATACTGAATGATTCATGTGTACAAGAGAATATAGAATGTGTCTGTACAATTTAAAGATTAAATGTAAAAGAAATACCCTTCTACCAAGTACCTGTGTACCTTTCATTCAACTTTATTTAAAATTTTTTTCTTTTAAAATTAACTACATAAAAATAGTGTATAAGATACATGTAAGATAAAGAGTAAGGATATAGTGAACAGCCTTGTACCTAATCCCCAGTTCAAGAACATTATCCTAACTTTTAATTTTAATTTATGTGCTCTTCTCCCCCACAGCAGTAACCATTATATTTGCTTTTTTTGTAGTTTTGCCACATATATTTATATACCTAAAATATTTTTTTTCTGTTTGTTTTTGAACTTTTTGTATTTTTTTTTGAACTTTATAAATGAGATCCTTCTGTATGAGTTTATTTGCAACTTTTTACCCTCAGCTTTATGGTCCTGATATTCTTTCACCATGTTATATATAGCTCAAATTCATTCACTTTCACTGCTGCATGGAATTTCGTTGTATGAATATTTTTCACTTTATTACCTGTTCATGGGCATTTAGGTTGTTTCCACTTTTCTTTTGCTATTATAAAAAATGATGCTGTGAGTACCCTGCATAGGTCTATGGGTACACTTGCATACATAAGTGTCTCCAGGATAGTGTTTTAAAAAACATTTGTTACTACTTACTGTAATAAGTTTTACATTATGAGACTCAGTACATTATCAGATGTGCCACATCTATAACAAAAAAAAATTTGTTAAAAAAATACCTATGTGGTGCTAGTCCATTTCATTAAAAATAAGAATAGTGATTAAGACCCACTAAGTTGATTTTTGCTACCCACTAATGAGCTGAGATTTGCAGTTTGAGCATATTGTTTTGGAGCTCCTGTTCACACTAGGAGTGGGATTGCTGAATTGTAGGAGGGGTGCATTTTCAGCTTTATTAGGTAGTACCAAAACGTTTTCCAGTGTAGTTGTATCAGTTTATTCCCCTCACTAATATATACATGTGATGGCTCACATTCTTGCCTATACTTGATAATTGGCAAATACTAAAGTAAGATACCCTAATGAAATGATACCTTGTAGGTTTGCATTTCTGCTTTCTGAGAGGAAACATCTTTTCTAATGGTTGCTGGCCATTTTTTCCCCTTTTCTCTGGAATGATTGTTTATTTTTGTGTTGGGTTGTTTTTCTTTTTGATTAAGAGGAGTTCTGTATATGTTCTGAATATTCTTTGCTGATTAGTATCACAAATGTCTTCTCCCATCTTGTGGCTTCTTTTTTTGTGTGTGTTTGTCTTCTTATATATTGTCTTAGTAAAAGTTAAAAATTTTAATTTAATTGAATTTATCCCTATTTTCCTTTTACGATTTATACTTTGTGTCTTCAGGAATCCTTTCCTACTTCAAGGTTCTAAAGATACTCTTACATGTTCTTTTATGTTGCCTTTCAAATTCTTTGCCTGGAATTGACTTTTGTTTTTTCTCTTTTATGCTACTGTTTTCTTTTCCCTAAAATTTTACTGCTTAGTATTTGCTTGTTTTTTTTAAGGCTAAAATGTGTGAATTTACTAGATGCTTTGAAATAAGTCTTTGAGTTACTAGTTTTTTTTTTAAAGATTTGATTTATTTGATAGAGAGCGCGAGAGAGGGAACACAAGCAGGGGGAGTAGGAGAGGGAGAAGCAGGCTTCCCACCGAGCAGGGAGCCCGTTGTGGGGCTCGATCCCAGGACTCTGGGATCATGACCTGAGCCCAAGGCAGATGCTTAACGACTGAGCCACCCAGGCGCCCAAGTTACTAGTTTTTATGCACTTGCTTTTATAGAGTTGTAAGAAAATAATTATGTAAGAATGTTAAAGTATGGATAAAGTTTAAGGTGTAGCCAACTTTGAAGTCTCCATTCATCCCATGTGACTTTTTAAGAGATTTGTAAACATTTTAGTGGTGCCAGTGTTTGCATGTGGTTTCCTTAAGTTATGGACATTTGTTGTGAAGCAGTCTGGTTAATTACTTCCTTAAGTAGCAGCTCTTTGTGCTTGATATTTTGCAATTTCACCACAGTGCATTGTGTGGGCAAACTTCTGTATATCCAACTAGTACTAAGAGAATACATACACTGTGAGGAATTTGATCTTTCTTCAAGTTAGGAAAATTCTCAGCTCTTTAAATATGACTTCTATTATTTTCATTTTTCTTTTGAAAGACCTAAGTTGGGGTCTTTGTATCTTAATTGTTCTTTCAGTTTTTTTCTCTTTATTTTTCTATGCCTCATACTAGATTTCAGTACTGTGTAGCAGTTTACCAATACTACTCTACTCAGACTTTATTTTGTCTGCAGTTTTCATTTCTGAGATTTGGGAGTTGCTTTTTCATATAGACCTGTCTATTTCATTTCTTTCTGTTTTTGTTCTATAATCTTTTTGCTACTTTTTTTCCCCAATAACAACGAATCAACTGTTTATTTACATTTATGTCTGCCCTAAAAGCTCAGGGAAGGTCTGACACCCAGGGCCCGTTCTTTCCTTCTCTCGTCTCTTCCTACCCCCTCATCTCCTTTCATTCCCTCGCCTCTCTCTCCTCTTTGCCTCTCCTTCCCTCTCTAGTCTACCTACTTTCCTTCTCTTGCCTTCCCATGTTCTTCTCCATTTGCTCCCTACTCTTCCACCATCTACCTACCTCTAGCCCCTCCAAGTCCCACCTGCTGTTTCTCCCCTGCCCACCCACAGCCCTGCCTCCCTCAGGTTCAGCCTCCAGGCCTAGGGTCCTCAGCCGAGGGAGCACTTGCTGGTGTTGTTCTTGTCACAAGCTTTCAGGTCAGTGCCAGGGGGCTTGTGGCTGTTTCCCGGTCTCCGGCCTCCTGACTAGAGCAAGATGTCCTGGGCCAGGGAACTGAAAGCCTCATCCACATTTGTGCTGGATTTGGCACTTGTCTCAAAGAATCGGATCCCATGCTCCCGAGCCAGCTTGACAGCCTGCTCCTTCTGCACCTTCCTCTTAGCCTCCACGTCACACTTGTTCCCCAGCAGCAGGCGTTCTACCCCAGCAGAGGCGTTCTCTTTGATGCTTTTCATCCAGTTCTGAATATTCTCGAAGGATTTCTCATCTGTGATGTCATATACTAGGATAATGCCCATGGCTCCACGGTAATAGGCAGTAGTTACCGTCTTGAATCGCTTTTGGCTGGCTGTATCCCAGACCTGCAATTTGATCTTCTTCCCCTCTACATCCACAGTGCGGATCGTGAAGTCAATTCCAGTGGTGGAGATGTAGGTGTTGTTGAAGCTGTCCTCTGCAAAGCGAATGATCAGACAAGTCTTGCTCACCCCCGAGTCCCCGATGAGCAGCAACTCGAAGAGGTGGTCGTAGGCTTTGGCCATGGCGGACACTGGGGAGCCAGGGAAGGCGTCGGTGGGCGGGACCGCAGGGCTGGCAGACGGAGCGGCCCGGAGCCCAGGCCCGGAAGTTTTCCTCCCTCCCCGCCCAGGCTCCGGGAAAGAGGGGAGGTGGCCTTCCCGTGGGCCCCACCCCCTGGCCGCCCGCCCCTGCCCCCGGGACGGCTGGGCACCTCCCGCTCGCTCGCAATCTGCGACAGGGTGGCTGTGGAGAAGGGGGAGCCGCTGCCAGCCACACGGCCCACCGACAGGGGCGCCTCAGAATCTGGGGGATGCAGGCTGAAGGCGGGGCTGGCACTGGGGGCTCACCACAACGGGGGCGCTGAGCCAAGGGACACCAGGTCCACTCAAGGGTGGACGCCTTTGGGGCATTTCTGGGCTCCGGGGTTCCCAGCCCTCAGATCCGGCCCAGCTCCCTGGGAACGCGGCCGGACCTCTTTTTGCTACTTTAAAAAAGGAGTCACTTACCTCTCTGACATCTTCAACATATTCAAATTTAAAAATCTTTGTGAAGACTATTTTGTAAAACTAATATCATTTGGTGTTAATTTTTTTATTAGTTCCCCCCATCATTTCTTCCATTTTTGGTTTGTTAGGCTGAGTGGAGATTTTTTAAAACTTTTTTTCCATCACTGCTAACCCCTTGTGCCCCTCGTTCAAGTTACTTAGTTTCTGCCAGGCCCACTGTGCCTCTAGACAAGGTAAAAAAAAAAAAAAAAAAAAAAACAAAACAAAGTGGATAGATGTTTTTAATATGCAATCGTGCTAAGAAGGAGATGATTATATATATTGCTCTTTTTTTTAATTTTTTAATTTTTTTAAAGATTTTATTTATTTGACAGAGACACAGAGAGGGAGGGAACACAAGCAGGGGGAGTGGGAGAGGGAGAAGCAGGCTTCCCGCTGAGTGAAGCTTGATCCCAGGACCCTGGGATCATGACCTGAGCCAAAGGCAGATGCTTAACGACTGAGCCACCCAGGCGCCCAAGTTACTAGTTAAATGAATGCTCTTATTAAAAGTAGAATGAAGTCTGAAAAATGATGGCTCCTTATGGGGGAGAGAAGCATAGTGTAGAAAAGCACACGGGTATAATGTATGCTTTGAATTTTCCTTTTTCTGAAGACTTTAGAGCCATTTAAATATTTTACATAATTATTAAACAAAAATTTAAAAATCCCTAAGAATCAAAAGTAAAATGAAACCACTGAATCTTACTTGTATTCACTTGGTGGACACCAGAGTGACCTATGCCACGTGATTTTAAAACATGGTAACTTGACTGTATATCCCAATTAGAATATACCCTAGGAAGAGAGCGGAGGAGGGATGGCAGAAAAGGAAAACAAATCTTCAACTATTATAATCATAATTTTGGTAGTAATGTGTACATTGTTTTTTTTTTCCCAAAGATTTTTATTTATTTATTGAGAGAGAATGGTAGAGAGCATGAGAGGGAAGAAGGTCAGAGGGAGAAGCAGACTCCCCGCTGAGCAGGAAGCCCGATGGGGGACTCGATCCTGGGACTCCCGGATCATGACTTGAGCCGAAGGCAGTCTCTTAACCAACTGAGCCACCCAGGCACCCAATGTGTACATTGTTATTCCAGTACTGAGTAATGTGTGCATTGTGGGCCAAATGAAATGAGTGATTACGTTGGTATTATTCAAAACTGAGATTTTTAGCATTGTTGAAAACATGCAGTGTTAAGGTCAGTGAAATTAAGTAAAAATCCCATAGTACTAAATTTGTATGAGTCATGCCATAATTTAGCTTATTTAAAATGTATGCGAAAATTTTCTGGCCCAAAAGACCTAGAAACAATGATCAACCCAGTAGCAAAAAAACACTCCTGGTTCCTATATTGTGGTCTTTAAATACCTTTCACAGTAAAAGTAAACTAGTGCTTAGAATGAGCATTTTCTAAGACAGGAATTGTATGAGACAAACCTACAAATTAATGATTAATTTCTGTGTTACGATATTACTACAAGGTTAGAAACAACACACATTTAAAACAACACACACTTATTATACTATTGTTTCTGTGGGTCAGGAGTTTGCTTAACTGGGTCCTCTGCTTAACTGGGTTTATAGTGTTTAATAGAGCTGCTATGGCCGTGTTGACCAAGGCTGGGGCCCCATCTGAAGCTTAGCTGGGGGGAAGAACTGCTTCCAAGTTCATGTGGTTGTTGGTAGCTTTCGGATCCTTGAAGGTTGCTCAAATGAAAGCCTCAGTTTCTTGCTGGTTGTTGTCTAGGACGCCGTTCTTACCTCCTTGCCATATGGCCCTCTCCATATGCAGCTTACAACATGGCAGCTTGCTTTTTCAAAGCCATTAAGGGAGAGAAAGCATGTCCTAGTAACATGGGTTACAGTCTTAGGTAATGTAACCATGTATATGTAATCACTTAGATCCTGTCACCTGTGCCCTACTTTATTGATTAGAAGCAAGTCACAGGTCTCACTCACACTTAATAGGAGGAGATTGCACAAGGGTGAGAACACCATGAGGCGGGGCCAGGGGACCACTCTAGAATCTGTTTGCCACAGCCTAGAACATTTCTGAAGTACTAGGCCCAAAACTATGAGGGTAGTGTCAAAACAACCCAGGAGCCATCCTGAATAATATCCCATTGGCCAAAATGGGGAGAATTTGAACATCAATAGATAGTAATTAATGAATTGAGACTAATCAAATGTTTAACGTGTGAATTCAAGATACTAAAACATTAAAAAAAAAAAACCCTTTAATTAGTTGCTATTGGACCGGTTTATTATTTTGACAACTGGTGAATAAAGAAAAATAAACATTTGTCCTACTCGTATAATTTGTGTCTCAGGGTAACCAAGTAGGTCAGGAGAGAAATTTCTATAGATGTATTCTACCTAATCAAGAAAGAATAATAGTGGGGCGCCTGGGTGGCTCAGTCGTTAAGCATCTGCCTTCAGCTCACGTCATGATCCCAGGGTCCTGGGATCGAGTCCCACATCGGGCTCCCTGCTCAGCAGGAAGCCTGCTTCTCCCTCTCCCACTCCCCCTGCTTGTGTTCCCTCTCTCACTCTCTCTCTGTCAAATAAATAAATAAAATCTTTAAAAAAAAAAAAAGAAAGAATAATAGAATACCGCCATTTTGTATTTCTTAATAATGTCTAGGCAAAGATCACCAGTAACTGCTATTGTCACTACAAAGGGGGAGACATCTGGACAGTAGATACATACATTTAGGAGTATGCTGTGCTACCTGTGCCATAGTCATAATCCTGAATCTGATGTAGCCTTTATTTTTTTTAAAGATCCGTTTATTTGAGATAGAGCAGAGAAGAGAAGGAGCAGAGAGAGAGAGAAAATCAGACTCATACGCTGAGCACAGAGCCTGATGCGGGGCTCGAGCTCATGACCCTGAGATCAGGGCTTGAGCTGAAGCCAAGAGTCTGTCACTTAACCAACTGCGCCACCCAAGTGCCTCCTGATGTAGCCTTTAAATTTACCAATTTATAGGAAATAAAAGGACAAAAAACTTGTTAAATACTTTGAAGATGCCATCAACAGAATTCATACTGGGAATCTCTACAGGACCAACTGGTTTTTCCAACCCCAAATTCTAAGAATGATAAACTGAATAATAAAAAGAAACCAAGATGATAAATGAATCAGTCAACAAAGAATAACTGAAAAGATATTTACAAAGCAGTTGGATTGATGTGAATACTGGCTTCATACTTGATACTAAGGAGTTGTTAATTTAAAATTTGCTGTAAGACTAGATGTTTTGTCCTTTTTCCTCTCCAGGTTCAGTGCTTTTATAAAGCTGTAACTCTAGGTAATAGGTTTGCAGCCTGATTATTTTTCATCTCCTTTCTCTTCCTCTCCTCTCCTCCCCACTTTCTCCTCCTCCTCCCTGTCCCCACAACCTGTGGAAATCCTATTCCCATTCCTACCCCTTGGTGCCAAGTAGTGAATCTGGTTCAGTTCTGTTACTGTTATCTGTAGGAGCTGAATTTCTGACCTTTTGCCTACTGTAGAGCCAGTATCTGGTCATCTTCTCCATTCTTTCTTTCCTACACTGCATTTAGGTATTGGTTACTGTTTTGAATTTTTACTGTTTCTGACTCAGGTAGAGGTTATTTTAGTTTTGAGTTCAGCCATATCTTTGTTAATCTCTTTTTATGTTTTATCTATCATTTTAAATGTTTGGAATAGAACCATCCTTATTGGAAATCTTCATCTTCATTTTTACCTATTATGATCCTAATTTTTTTGATGCTCAGTTCACAGTATCCTGACTGCTCTAGTTCTGTTATCTGTTCTCTTCCTTTGTGCAACTCTGCCTTTTTTTAATCTTGTTGGGTGTTTTTCAACTCTATAGAACAAATCTGATTTTAGTATCACACTAATTTGTTGTGATTGCAATCAGTTAAAATCCATAAGCCTTGAAGTATATGATTCTTGTTCCTGCTAGTTGATACCACTCGTCCTATGCTGCTTTAGTCTATTTTGGAGTGTAGGTATCCTTTGCTAGTCTAACTGAGGCTCTATAATTTTTTCTTTTCAAGGTAGAACTGGTATCCCTTGCTGTCTAAACTCTTGTTTGTTGCCTCAAACTCAGAATCAAATGTATGTATCCTTTAATGTCTTGAATTCATTCTTGAAAACCCTGCTGTTAATAAGTGAAAAGCCATTACATGAAAACATATTTCCATTAATTAAAAAAAATTTTTTTTTAAAGATTTTATTTGAGAGAGAGAGCACAAGTGGTGGGCAGAGGCAGAGCCAGAGAGGGGTGTTGGGGAGAGGGAGAGCTGGGGAGAGTGGGAGTGGGAGAGGGAGGGACAGCAGAGAGCCTATTGCCGGACTTGATCCCAGGACCCAGGATCATGACCTGAGCTGAAGGTAGACACTTAACCGACTGAGCCACCTAGGCGCCTCTCCGTTAATTTTAATGGGAAATTATGCTGTTTTCTGTTGCAACTGACCAACTTCACACATAAGAAAATATTAATTTAGCAATGAAGATGAGTGTATGTAAATGTAAACAAATTGAAAATAAATATACTTTGAATGTAAAGTGTAATTGATAAAAGTATATTGTACTTGCCAAAAGTGGAAGAGAAAACTTGGTGGTGGTGGTTGGTGGAGTGTTTACTCTTTGGAAAGTTTATTCTTTTTGTACCATTTTCTTCACTTATGTCAGCCTTTTTGATGCTCAAGATTATCTTGCATTTTTTTTTTTTAAGATTTTATTTATTTATTTGACAGAGACAGCGAGAGAGGGAACACAAGCAGCAGGCAGAGGGAGAGGGAGAAGCAGGCTTCCTGCTGAGCAGGGAGCCCTGTGCTGGGCTCGATCTCAGGACCCTGAGATCATGACCTGAGCCTAAGGCAGATGCTTAACAAGGGTTATCTTGCATTTTATCTGCACTGAAAAGTCAAATTATGGCACAGATAAGCACCTTTGGGGGAAAAAAGGCCAAACAGAAGTCCTTTAAACTGTGGAAATAGAACACAGGCAGAAAAGACTGAAGAATTGTAGATGATAGCTCTGCATTCCTCTTGATATGTATACAAAGCAAAATGTTCTGGGTTCATCTAATTGTGTGTAGTACATGGATACCTATATATAACTGGAAATCATTATGTTGCATAAGTTTTTGAGTGTGTCTTTAGCTGAAATCATAATGTTAAAATATCATTATAAAATGTGTGTGTTTTAGGTGAACAATCACTAATACCAAAAAAAAAAAAAAACCATTGTTAGAAAAGGAACTGTAAGTGTTTGGTGGCAAAGGATAAAAAGTCTTTTTTTTTTTCAATTAAGATTTATTTATTTTAGAGAGAGAGCAAGTGAGCGGGGGGTGGGGGTGCAGAGGGGGAGAGAGAGAGAGAATCTCAAGCAGGCTTCCTGCTGAGCATGGAGCCTGATGCCAGCTGGACCAACCTCACCACGATGAGGTCATGACCTGAGCAGAAATCAAGAGTTGGATGCTTAACCAGCTGAGCCACCTAGGCATCCCTAAAAATCTTTTATGAAATATTATTTAGTTGGTTTATCCTTTGTTTTCCTCTTTTGAGATATTCTTATGTTCACATCATTATAAATTGGCAAGTCTTATTATCCAAGAAATTGATTATAATGTTAGTAAGTTCACACAAAGAACGGACTCTTTTGATACCTGATTAAGACACTTTCTAAACCATTAATTGGCAACTTTGGGATATGATCATTTAACCTTTTAACATTTAACTGATTTATACTACTATTCAGCCATGTTCAGTATTTACCTATTTTGTCTCCAAGGGTAGCTTGTCTACTTTATCAACTGTTCTGCTAAAATCAGACATTCTATAATGTGTATTGGGTTTTCCTGATTTAATAAGCATTTTGTGTATATAAAAAAAGGGGCATTGGAATGACTTGTTTATAGTGAATGACTTTTTATACATGTAAATTTTTTAGTGATACTGTCTGGATTTATCCACAATGAATTTACCAATTTTAGTTTCACTACTTCCTGCTATTTTCAGTACAAGACAGCTTTTACTTTTTTTTTTTTTTTTTAACTCTTCAGGTATCTTCTAATAAAACAAATCTTTCATGGATCTTGAAATGTAGGATTGTGGCAGCTGTGTACTGTCTTTTGAAGGCAGTATCTATCTTTGCATGGTTGTTGTGTAAACATGGTTTCTAAGCACAGTCTACAGAACAGGATAGCCATAGGATAGGAGTCTCTTCTTGTGGCTAGATTTTGTTTATTTTTTCCAGCATTATGGAGATGTAATTGACATCATGTTATGTAAATTTAAGGTGTACAGTGTAATGATTGGATATATGTATATTTTGTCAAATGGTTACCACAATAAGGTTAGTAAACATATCCATCACCTCATATAGTTTTTTTGTGGGTGTGTGGTGAGAACTTTTAAGATTTACTGTGTTAGCAACTTTCAAGTATGTAATAGAGTATTGTTAACTCTAGTCACCATGTTGTATATTAGATCTCCAACTTGGAAGCTAATGTGCTTTGACCATCTTCACCAGTTCTCCCGCCCTCTCTTTGTAAACACCAATCTACTTTCTGTGTCTTCGAGTTTGGATTTTTTTTTTTTTTAGATTCCACATATAGGTGAGATGTTAATAGTATTTGTCTTTCTTTGTCTCCTTTATTTCACTTAGCGTAATGCCCTCAAGGTCCATCCATGTTGCAAATGGTAGGATTTCCTTATGTTTTGTGGGTGAATAATATTCCTCTTTGTGTGTGTTTGTGTGTGTGTGTGTGTGTGTGTACATTTTCTCTATCCATTCATCTGTCAACAGACATTTAGGTTGTTTCCATATCTTGGCTATTGTAAATAATGCAGCAATGAACATGGCAGTGTAGATATCTCTTTGAGGTGGTGATTTCATTTCCATTGGATATACACCCAGAAGTGTTCGAGGAACTTCTGTATTTTCCACACTGGCTGTACCAGTTTACATTCCCACCAACAGTGCATGAAGTATTCTTTTCATGTCCTCGCCAGCACTTGTTATCTGGTCTTTTTGATAATAGCCATCCTGACAGGTGTAAGGTGATACACCATTGTGGTTTTGATTTTCATTTTCCTAATGAGTAGTGATATTGAGCACCTTTTCATGTATCTGTTGGCCATTTGTATCTTCTTTGGAAAAATGTCCATTCAGATCCTTTGCCCATTTTTTAGATCATTTTTTTTGGTCATTGTTTTTTTTTTGTTTGTTTTTTTGCGCTACTGAGTTGTTATAAAGTGTGGATATTAACCCCTTACCTGATATATAGTTTACAAATATTTTTGTCCCATTCTGTAGGTGGCTTTTTCATTTTGCTGATGGTTTCTTTTTGCTGTGCAGAAGTTTTTTAGTTTGATGTAGTCTTTGCGTTGGTTGCTTGTGCTTTTGGTGTCCTGTCCAAATATCACTGTCAACAACAATGTCAAGGAGCTTTGTGCTTATGTTTTTTTCTATGAGTTTTACATTTAAATCTTTAATTCATTAATTTTTGTGAGTGTTGTAATATCGGGGTTCAGTTTCATTCTTTTACATGTGAATATCCAGTTTTCTCTGCCCTATTTATTGAAGAGACCATCTTTTCCTGATTGAATATTCTTAGCGCCCTTGTCAAATACTAGGTGACCAGATATGTGTGAGCTCATATCTGGTGTCTTGATTCTGTGTCTCTTTTGCTTCATGTGTCTGTTTTTATTCTACTACCACACTGTTTTGATTACTGTAGATTTGGAGTATAGTTTGAATTCAGGAAGTATGATGCCTCCAGCTTTGTTCTTTCTCAAGATTGCTTTGGCTATTTAGGGTCTTTTGTGGTTCCATATGAAATTTAGGATTGTTTTTTTTTCTATTTTATAAGATGTGCCATTAGAATTTTGATAGAGATTACATTTAGTCTGTAGCTGTAAGGCTTAGGGCAGTATGGACATTTTTTTTAAAATTTTTTAAAAGATTTTATTTAACCGACCGAGCGAGCGCACACGTGCGCACAAGCAGGGAGAGCAGCAGGCAAAGGGAGAGGGAGAAGCAGCCTCCCTGCTGAGCAAGGAGCCCTATGCAGCTTGATCCCAGGACCTTAGGATCATGCCTGAGCTGAAGGCAGACGCTTAACTAACCAACTGAGCCACCAAGGCGCCCCCAGTATGGGCATTTTAATAATAGATATCTTTGCGTTTATCTGTATCTTTTTCAATTCTTTCGTTGTCTTACACCTTTCAGTGTACATATCTTTCAATTCCTGGTTATGTTTATTGAGTAGTGTTTCCGGTGCTATTATGAATGGGATTGTTTTCTTGTGGCTATATTTTAGATTTCTGATATCTGATCATCTTTGAAGTTCTTAAATATTTCTCTTGTCTGGAAGGAAGTCTTGGTAATCACAATTTTGAAGGTTCACTGTATTCAAAGCTTCGATTATGTTAACTAGATAACTTGTAAAGCAACTTTGAGTGTGGCAGTTCAGTTGGTGAAATCTCAGAGACTTGACTTTTTCTTGGAAATTGTTCTTAGTAAGGTAACTTTTCTCACTGTTTTTTGTGTAGGTTACTTATTGGGAGTCAAAAGAATAGCATCAACAGCAAAACAAAACAACAACAAAAAACCCCCCAAAAACAAAACTTGGGCTTTTCTTTGGCTGTTGTAGGTTTAAATATGTGTTAAAATGTAAAAGTTGCACTTCCAGTTTATGGTAGTTTTAGCTGGACTTTTTAATTTTTAACTTTCTGTTATATATTCCTTTGCAGCTTCAAGAACATTATAATGAAGTCCATATTATAAAAGGTCTTTGATTTTTGTTTTTCAGAGTACTAGTGAACACAGGATTAATGTGTATTATATTTAATGAAGGTTTATTTTGAAAGAAAATCCAAAGGGAGGGACTCATAAGGACTACCTGTATAAAGTTATTTATGTTTTGAAATTATTTGTGTCATGAAGTAAACCTTTTCTTTCCAGATTTATGCTGGTTGCCTTTTAGTCATTTACTGTTTGACAGTGCTATGCGTTGAGCACCATGTTGGGCTTACGAACACTAGGTGGGAGAGAACGCACAGATCAGTAGGAATGTCACTCATTTGGTGTGTTAAACTTTCAAAAATATAAAGTAAACCTTGTAGTAAGTAAGTAAAAATCTTAAGTGAATGTTTTTTTAAACTGTAGTTCTCAAGGTACAGTTTTAGAGAAAGGTGCCTATATAAGATTGTGAATGTAAAAGCAAATGCTGCTTCAGTTCAGTGAATTGGAATGGGAAAATATTCTTAATTTTTTAAAGATTGTTTAACTTCAGTGTAGGTTAATAATTATGTAAGTGATGTTCCAAAAAATATGAAAATGAAAACATATAAGTAGTTGCCTTGCCCTTTCTTAGTTCCATCAATTTATATGTGTTTGCAGTTTGGATATGTGTAAGATTTTGCTATTCACAGTTTTGCTGTTTGTGTAGACTTTATATCTTTACTTTCTCTTAAGCAGAAGAGGTAGGAATTTGTGGAGTGACATTAAAAAATTGAAATACAGACTGTGGAAGTATAGAAATTGAAATATAGACTGAAGAATAGATTATATTGTCTTAGAAAAAATAATCAGGCTTTTACTGTTTGGTGCGCTTGGTTGTAAAATACTGTAAAGTTTTGTTCTAATTTTATATGGTTTTGTATTTGGAAGCTCTGAACACTTTAATTGAGGGGCCAGAAAGAGAAAGTTGTTTGCTAGCACTTCCTCCCTGGCTTCCTGAGAAGTCCCTGATTAATGTAATACCTAATGTAATGAAAGAGTTTTGTAATATTCTCAATCATATTCTGATAGGAAGTATTGATCATTTTAAAAACTACCTTTTGGATTATTAAATTTCACATCAGGTATTTTTAATTGTTTGCTAACATTGCAGTCAGTTTTGTTTGTACACATAGTTGACAGTTTTTTCTGCTTCTGAAAAGTAGATACTCCATTGTTTAGCTGGATCTGGAATTTTGTGTTAATGGTAATTTTTTCTATGAAGATTTTAATCCATTATTCTTTGGCTTCTGTTGCCGAGTAATATGTAAGTATAATTTAATCTCTTTATAGATTTAAGACCATTGCATCTTTTGTTATATTGTTTTCCTATGTCTATATTTAAATATATTTGTTCTTTTAGATTTTGTTGCCCTTCTAGAATTGGAAGGTTCTTATCTTTCAATAGTTTTTGAAAATTCTCAGTTATTATCTCATCAGATACTACCTTTCTTGGTTCTTTTCTCTCCTTGAATTCCCATTTGACCTTCTGAACCTTTTCTCATTCTTTCCTTCATGTCTGTTAGTTTTTCTTTCATGTTTTCTCTAATGTATTCTTTTGTGCTGCATTGTCAGTTTTGATCAGATCTTTCTGTTTTATAATTCTTTAGTTATCATTATCAGTCTATTTAGTTTTAAAAGTCTGTGTGTCTGTATGTGTATGTTTGTAAGGATGCTCACACACAATTTCTTCAATTCTTTCTAATCTCTCTGGTCTTTGTTAGGAGTTTTTAATTCTTTTTCTTGTATGTGATTTCTTTTATGCTTCTACCAAATGAAAGTTTTTTTTTTTTATACTTACATTATTCTATTTGGAATTCTTGGAGATATAATCCCTGTTTGTAAGTTCTCCTTCAGCAGGTTGTGTAAATACTGTACTGTGCAGACTTGACTGGGTAGAAGGAATTTTTTTCCAGAGGATTTCAGGACGTTGGACCATTTTTGTGTTATTTTTGATTGTGAAGGGGTGGGAGTGTGCTGGGCTGGCAGAGACTGTGGATCCAAATCTCAGAACCCATGGTTATAAAATCTTTATGAACTTTGTTCGCTTTTGAATGGTAGGAAAAGTGGGACAAGCTTTCTCTTTTCCTTGTGTAAATATGGGAATTTCTTCCTCTTAATTTAGCCTTTGCTGACTGTGGAACCCTTGAAAGTCTCAGTTTTAATACCTATCTCACTTCCACTTCCCCAACTGCAGCTCAGTGTTTTCTGCCTTTGCCTCAAATGTCCATTAACACTTTCATTTCCTATTTGGTTTTCCCCCTTCCTTAGGATTTCCCTTAAGTACCAGAAAACTTGCCTGTTTTAGAGCAAAACGATTTTTTGTTATATTTAATTGGAAGAGTTTTCACTCGTAATGCTAGACATGGATTCCTCAGTTTGGTTTTTAAGTCATAATTTAACTCATAATTTAAAAAACATAATTAAATTATGTTATAAAAGTAATGTGTGCATGATGGGAAAATGTAAACATTCTGGAGGATAAAAAGCGAAAAGTTAACAAGAAAAGTACCCACAAATTACCATAGAGTTAATGGTTTCTGATGTGTCCTAGGAGTTTTCTAAGCATGTATGAGCATGACTCTGTCAGGTAAAAGGTAATTTTCTCTCTATACCACTCTGCAACTTACTCTCTGTGTTTGATTTATGTACAATATTTGTACATAATTAATGTCTTACCATATTACATGTGAAACTTTACTACAGGCTTATTTAGTCATTTCCCTAATGCTGGACATACAGTTCTTTTTAGTTTTTACAGAGTTACATTGCTAAGTGAACGCTCTTGGGTATATCTTCATACTTGTGTGATTGTATCTATAGAATATGGATATCTAGTAGTTTTTCTAGAGAAGGAATTTTCTCTGTCAAAGAGTATTCTCTATTTTTATACTGTATGATTTTTCCAAATTTCTCTCTAAGGAGATTGCACTGTTTATAATCAAATTAACACTAAATGAGAATACTGGTTTTCATACTTCCTGGCCCATGCCTAATTTTTTTAGGCAGCTTTATCAAGGTATAACTCACACACAATAAACTGCAAATATTTAAAGTGTACAATATGATAAATTTGGACGTGTACATTCCTGAAACCACCACAGTCATGATAATGAACATATATGCATCACCTCCAAAATTTCCTGGTACCCCTTTGTGATTCCTCATTTTCACATTTTCCTGCCCTGCCAACTTAGGTAGAAATTTGCATTTCCTTACTGTGACTGAGGTTGCATTTTTATTTTTATATTTATTTATTTTTAAAGATTTTATTTATTTATTGGACAGAGACACAGCGAGAGAGGGAACGCAAGCAGGGGGAGTGGGAGAGGGAGAAGCAGGCTTCCTGCGGAGCAGGGAGCCCGATGCGGGACTGGATCCCAGAACCCTGGGATTATGACCTGAGCTGAAGGCAGATGCCCAATGACTGAGCCACCCAGGTGCCCCGAGGTTGCATTTTTAAAAAATACATTTATTGTGTATCTTTTTTTCCCTTGAGAACCTTCTAAACATGTCCTTTGGGTTTATCTTTTTCTCACATTTTAAGTGGTATTTGTAAGTGAAGGCAGTCAGACCTTGGTCATTTTTTGGGATTTAGTCACTTTTCTTTTGCTGTAAAAGTCTTTAATGTTTTCTAGTCCGATTTCTCAGTCTCCTCCTTTATGGTGCTTGGTTTTACTTGAGACAAAGAAAAGCCTTTTTCAAAACAGGATTATTTAATTTATTTGTGTATTTATGTATTTATAAAGATTTTATTTATTTGACAGAGAGAGAGAGAGACAGTGAGAGAGGGAACACAAGCAGGGGTGGGAGTGGGAGAGGGAGAAACAGGCTTCCCGTGGAGCAGGGAGCCCGATGTGGGGCTCGATCACAGGACCCTGGAATCATGACCAGAATGGAAGGCAGACACTTAATGACTGAGCCACCCAGGTGCCCCCAAACAGGATTATTTTAAAATGCAAAGATACACACTTGTGTCTTCTAGTTCTTCATGGTTTAACTTTTTATCCTTTAAAACTTTGATCCATATATTATTGAGGTGTAGGGGCTTAGTTTCCCCTGAAAATGGCTGTCAGATTTGTCAGTATTGCTTATTAAATAACCTATATTTTCTGTGTATTGATTTGAAATGGCCCGTCAATTATATACTAAAGTTTTCATATGTATTTGGTCTGTTTCTTCTGTGTTTATTTGGCTGTTCTTGGGTAAGTTTTAAAAGTTCTTGTTTCCTAAGTGAAGCTTTTTCAATAGTTTCCTCAGTCTTTTTGGATAGTGGATAGTATTTGACATTCTTGTCTCATCATTTGCATTTCATGTTTGGTTTGTGAAATGATGTTTTTTAGTATTATGTCTTTCCTGGGAATAGGCAAGAATAAATATAACATTTTACCATTTTAGTATTTTCATTGTTGAGTGACCTAAAGTGGTGAACAAAACAGGCTGATAAAATAACTCTTAGGTGCAACTTTAACACTCTAGTCAGGCTTTCCTAAGGGATGACATGTTTTGAAGTAGGTTTTCTGTTTAGTGGTAAATTGAATTGATACCAGACATCAGTTATTAGAACTACTTTTTGGTAGTGGGATTGGATAACCTATATGGTGAGGTTAGGCAGGATAGGACCATGGGAAGACGTTATAGGGAGATAAGATTTTGGATCAAAACTAGGAAAAATGTTTTAGCAGCTTGCTAAAGCCATAAAAGGGGCTTATGGAAAGTGCTTATCCCAGGTTTTCAGAGACTCACTGACCATTCAGCTGGGTCCAATCTGAATGGCTAACTAGATGGCTTTTTCTAACCCCAAAATCTTGTGAAAAAGTGAAGGTAGGTCTAGACTGTAGATGGTAGGGGAAGGAAGTCTTCTGTATATGGTATAGCTGTTTTACAGTTACATTATTGATATGAATTTTATGTCCTAATGTTAATTTTTGAGCAGTTTTGATGATTTATGTTCTTGTCTTTGGAAACTGTATTGATTTTAAATACTGAGTATTTAGGGGCACCTGGGTGGCTCAGTTGGTTGAGTGTCTGACTCTTGATCTCAGCTCAAGTCTTGATCTTGGGGTTGTGAGTTCAATCCCTGCATTGGGTTCCATGCTGGGCGTGGAGCCTACTTGAAATACTGTGTATTTAAAGTGTGCTTTTGGTATTAAAATTTTTGGTTTATTTATCAAAAGTTAGATTTCTTTACAGAATAAACTTTTAACCAGATTACCACCTATGGAGGTGTTATGCAATGTTGTTTCCTAAGAAAAAGAAGGACTAGTTTGGGCTTGATGGTTAAGCAGAAGTCTGAAAGATACTGGCTTAACGTTCAGCACCTACCAGCTATGCAGATCCTTTTTATTTTCTTGAAGGAGCTGTTCAGACTGATTTATCTATTCTTGTATTAAAGAAAAAGAAGGAAGTTTGGCTAAATAAAATACAGAAGTTTCATCATATATTGTGACATGATACCTAATGGAGAAATTAACTGTTATTACTCATCTCTGGCATTAGTTGGATTTGTTTCAGATTGGAGTAGCAGTACTTTAGAATGGGAATTGCTTGAAATAAGAGGTGTGTTAATAAGGTCTGAGTCACAGAAATAACTGTGTTTTGCAGTTTAAAAGGAGAAATTGCACCACAGCTTTGAGATTTCAGTGTAGTCTATAAAGTTAATTTTAGAAAAGCTGTTGTAAATGGAATTCCCATGTCAGGCAACTCAGTGTTTCATTTATTAGATTATCTTTTAGTTACTTTGAATTTTTTTCCTCTTATTTTAAAAGATAAATTTATAGTTTTACTGTGGACTCTGGGGCCATTATGCTTTTGGTGTAGCAACTGACTAGAGAATGGAAATTTAGATGAGTTTTTATATTTTGATGGCCGTTTCAGGAAGTGGCTAATGGCTTCGGTTTTTCTCATTGGTGTCTTTTTCTTATTGATGTGTAGAATCAAGTTTTTAAAAATTCTTACTGCAGATGTAATACACTTGTAAACTTTAAACCATGTACAACTCTACAAAATAAGGTCTTTTTTTCTTAGTACTTTATACATTTTCTTAATGTTTAAAACTTTAATCTGATGTCTTCATTTGTTGTAAATGATCGAGCCTTTCCTTTATTGACTTGAAATAACATACAGTGAACTAAATATTTATCTGTTTGGTTCTGTTTTAGATTTTGAGTTCTATTGTCCTTTTATCTATATCACACTGCAGTATATTGCTGCCTCCCTTTAATTGTTAGACTGTCTCTTATGTCATAGAATTCTGTGACTGTGTACATGGAGAGTTAGGAGAAGGGGGACTAGCTGTAGGAATGGTACTTGAGCTGGAAGAGTAGAACCACATGGAGACTCGGGTTTGGTTTTTATGCTCTGATTTATTGCTACTGTGTGCTTAACTTCCTCAGCAAGATCATGAATTCATTTAAAGTCAGCAAATCAATTTGTGCAACACTGCTAAAGCATCCTGCATTCTCCATTCACATTTTAAAATTTAACTGGACAGTCAATTTATAAAGAATAAAAAATTAACAATATAATTATAGTGTGTTCAATAGGACCTCCAATACCATCATTTTTACCCTTACTCTGGACTAATAATTGTTTACCATTAAGAAAATGGTAGCATTGAGGAAGAGAGTTTTCACAAACTTCTATATCATACCTACCCCCTTGCTTGTGTCGGTGCCTATATACTCTTCCTTCTGTTTTTACAGAAATCTGTGCTTAGGCCACTCTCTCTACTTGTACACCAAATCCTGTTCTTGCCCTTTGAAAACATTGCCCTTCATTCTCCTGCATCATCTATCTTTCCCTTTCTACTGCATCATCTTTGTCAGCATATTAACGTGCTGTAATTTCTTCTATTTTTAAAAATCAAACTCCCAAGCTCATATTTCCTTCTAGCTTCCATTTCATTTTTCTCATCTCTTCATAGAAACTCCTCTGAAGAGTTGTTCACACTTGCTGCCATCCTTCTCACTTTTGGGTTCATTTCAGTCAGGTTTTGATCACTACTCTACTGCTTTAGCCAAAATCACCACTGATGTCTGTGTTGCTAAATCCAACAGTCACTTTCTAGTTTTCATGGTACTTTATTACCAACACCATGTGATAAATTTGATCCATCTCTCCTTCTTCATACACTGTACATTTAGCCACCAGGGTAGCATGCTCTTCTTGATTTTCGTTAATTGGCTTTAGGTATAATTCATGTGCTGAATACTCCTAAATTCGTGTCTCCAGCTTGCATGTCTCACCTGTCACTCTTTTGTTTAACTGTCTCCTGGACATCTCCACCTATTTAAAACCTATCTCCTGTTCTCCAACTCCAATCATGTCCTTTCCACATTTCCCTCATCTCAGTAAAGGGCAATTCTGTTGTTTTTGGCGCAGTCTGAAATCTTTGGAGTTGACTTTGTCTTTGCTTGTTCTCTCACACCCCACATTTTAGTCCTCAGCAAATCATCTTGTTTCTACCTTCAAAATGTATATAATTTGACAACTTCTTAATACCCCCCCCCCCATGCCACCAACTTGCTCTAATCAGTCATCTCTTGCTTTGGTTATTTCATTCATCTCTTAACAGTTTTCCCTGTTTTTAGCTTCCCCTACATCTTTTTCTACTCAGAACCTTCCACAAGTTTCCTATATTACTCGGAGTCCAAGCCATAGTCCTTACAGTTGCCTTTAAGAAACTACATGATCTGTTCAGTGCCCCTGCCACCTTCAAATGATCTCTTTAACTTCCATCTTCTACTTTTATCTTGTTTATTATACTTGAATTACACTGTCCTTACTGTTCTTGCTCGAATATGCCATGTACTTTCCTGTCTCCTTCACTGTAAATTAATTGCTGGCCTGTCTTCCCTTTAGTATAATTAGATGGCCATAAAAGGGCAGGGACTGTGGCTTTTTTTTATTCAGAAAACCCTAGAAAACAGTGCTGACATATAATTGGTGCTGAGTAACTGTATGAATGAATGACAGCCTATTGTGGAAGACTGTAGTTAAAAAGATATTTTCATAGGTATGATTTGAACTGGGATTTGAAGGATAAGTGAAGATTTCATACAAAGGACAAGGCGAAGTTTTTTAGATTTGATAGTAGGGAAGAGGTGAGATAGAAATTTTTTTGAAAAGTGATGTTTTGGTTTCTTGATTTAGAACCTGTGGTAGCTTCTTAACTGCTGATTTTGTCTCAATTGACTGCTGATCTTCTCTAGCTGGTTGTGCTTTATAAATTCTTCAAAATCATATCTAAAACTCCGAGACATGAATCTCGATCTTGGCAAGTGATTTTATCATTTATGGACTCTTCCAAGCTAGAAATGAAGAGTATGTTAGTCTCCTCCCTCACTTTCACTGTGCTTTAAGAGTTGCCTTGTCCCTGTTAGTTGTTCCACCCAAGTGTCCCTGTCTGCATTGACTTAATTTGGCTTAGTGAAATAGTAATTTTAATTGACTTCCTTGTATTTATGTTTTATGTATCTATTGGATTTAAAACTTTAATTATATTTTTATTTGTAGATGTTCTAGTTGATTCATATCTACCCAGTTACTTTTGATAGTTTCAGTTCTTTGCTTATTTTCCCAATTCCCTCTTATTTATGTGTATATGTTGTAATCTATTGGTTCCAGTATCTTACATTTTTAGGGATCTAATTCCTTACTTTGTTTTTGTTGCCTGTTGCTCAGGGTGGCTTATCTTGTGTTCTGTCATTTTGGATTATGAACTCTTATCTGGATGATGGTCTTTGGGTATCTTGAGGAGCCTTGCTTGAGAGAGCATTCTACCAGAGAGGGTGTGCATTTACTTTTGGCCACAGGCACTGTGGGCACCACCATCTTGGGGCCACTTAAATTTTTTGGCTTGGTATTCCAAGATCATGCGGGTTTTTTGGACCTTAAGAGCTTTGTAAGAAAAGACCCCTGGAGCCAAGGCAGAATAGAGACCAAAAGTCAAGACTCGCAATTTCATTTTAGTGCTTTATTATACTGCTATTCATTGGTCTTAAAATTTATTTTGGCTTAGGATATATCTGGACCATAACATGCATACTGTATTTGAAGGTTAGCAACAACACAATGCCTACTCTTAAATTTTAGCGTGAAGAGTTCAGAAAATATTATAGATACTTCTGTTGTAGAATGGAAATCTGATTAAATGATACTTGTCCACCAATAATGGACTTTTTATCACTGTACTTTCCATAAGCCATTTTTCATAAAAAGATTAACTTGTTTATTATACTTGAATTTAAAAAAACATAAGATGTTATCATGGATTTAAAGGAAGGGAAACATGGTCTGAGTAGTGGCATGTTTGGAATGCAGATTATTTAGATTCAGTGTCATTAGGTTACGGATAGATCTCATTTTTACATATGAACAGTATTTTTACAAAGAACTGTAATAAGAGCTTTTAGTTTAGGCTTCACAGCTACTTACAGAATTGTAGGTATGTTGTATATTGAATAAAGCTCCTGTAAGCTACTGTCAGTGTCTCTACATATTTTAAAGATGTGTTCATTTAGTTGTCCAGACAGTATTGATTTATATAGGAACTTTTATGAAATTTAGTATTCCTGGGTTGAAAACTACCTTTCCCTCAATTGATTGCTTTTTTACAAATGTGCCTGTTTACTAGTATGTTTGGTGTACATCACTGGAAAAAAATTGACTTTCAATTTGTTTGGATTTTAGTCTAAATTTTGTTATATTTTTCCTAATAGTTATTTTGTCTCAATTGAGTCATCCCAGTTAACATAATTTTATCAATTTTATCAACTTATCAACAGAAGAATTGATAAAATTAGGGTTTTTTTTTGCATGCTCTTTGCTTTAAATCTTTTTAGTTTAAAGAAAATGATGGCAGAAATGAGTAACTGAAATGCTATGGTAGGAAGAAATCTTAAGTTTATTTGAAGTTCAATAGTATACTTATCAAATTATTTTAGTTTTCCCTTAGAACATGTAACCAATTCCTTTTTATTTGTGTTTACTTAAACCTTTAAGAGTGTAGTGTGCATTCAGGATGGTTATTTAAATTTCTGTTTTAATGTAGCAGAATTTAAAAAGTTGAACAGTTATGAGGCCTTAGAGGCAGTCGAAAATCCACGTTTAACTTGACTGCTCCAAAATTTTAACTACTAATAGCCTATTGTTGACTGGGAGTCTTCCTGATAACAGTTAACATATTTCGTGTAATATATGATTATATATTGTATTCTTACAGTAAAGTAAGCTGGAGAAAAGAAAATACTAAGATAATCATAAGGGTGAGAAAATACATTTACAGCACTGTGTTATATTTATCGATAGTGAAAGTTTATATATTGAAAAATTGCTTGTAAGTGGACCTACACAGTTGAAACCTGTGTTGTTCGAGGGTCATCTGTACATTAAAAATATTTGTAATCTCACTCTAAAAAATGATTCTCATTTTTCTGTATAATCTCAGGTTATATCTATATGTATATAATTGTGCTCGACATAATTTTTAGCTTTTTGTTATTGTAATGTATTTTGCTGCATTACACTGTCTTAATTATTTTAAATGGTGTGATTTTTAAAAAAAGATTTATTTTAGAGAGAGTGAGGGCAAGAACGCTAGGGGGAGGGGCAGAGGGAGAGGGAGGGAGAGTCTCAAGCCGACTCCAAGCTCGGAGCCGGGCTCAATCTCACCACCCCGAGATCATGACCTGAGCAGAAACAAGAGTCTGATGCTCAATGGACTGTGCCACCCAGGCGTCCCAAACTGTGTGATGTTTAAATGTGTGATGTTTCTGTAGATGTCCCACACTTAGATAATTTCATTGCTTTACCATTATAAACAGTGAATCTATTATTATGTATATAGTTTTATCCTTTTTGATTAAGCGGTTTGGTTGAAATTGTAATAATTGCTCTTAGATTTTATTTTTATGTAATTTAAAATTTTAGGTTTTACATTATTAATATAAAAAGGTTGTTGGGTCTTCTGAGAAGTTTACAAGATTTAACTGAGTAAGCAGCTCAATTTTTGTATGAACAAATTAAGTTATAAGAAGATCAGTAAATGGAATCTTAAAATTATTTGATTAGCATTCATAATACATACACAGAATCATACATACGCAGATGAAACAGAATTTTATATATTATTTCTCCATTCTGTTAACTTTCTAAAAAAATTTTTAAGTTCTTTATTGGTACAGCTGGGATGAAAACTCTCATCTCTTTTTCTAGAGCAGGATTTTTAAATGTGGGATTCATGTATACCCTTTAGGGAGTCCAGAAACCTTCTGTACACTAGCATGTTATACTTTTTTTTTTTAGATTTTACTTATTTGTCAGAGAGAGAGAGAGCACACGCAGGGGGAGTGGCAGGCAGAGGGGGAAGCAGGCTCCCTGTGGAGCAAGAAGCCTGATGCAGAACTCAATCCCAGAACCCTGGGATCATGACCTGAGACGAAGGCAGACGCATAACCAACTGAGCCACCCAGGTGTCTCTACATTTTTGTTTTGAGGAAGTGGATTGGTCTTTGATCAGTTTTTTTGAAGGATTTAGGTCTGAATAAAATATTAAAGCCACTGGTATGGAATATGGTTTGAGAATAGTTTGAGCTCCATTTCTTATGATCCCATGGATATCTCATTCCTGATTTACTTGTCCACCACTGGCTGTTAATTACATTCAGATTGGAATCTGTTAAGGCTAAGGTATGATTAGGTTCAAAGTTCATTAATATTACAAAGGGAATAATGGGAGAAATTATTAATGTTGGTGAATTTTGTTGTCATCTCAAAACCTGAGTTGCTACTTGTCTCTCCATGTTTTATCAACTCAACAAATGTTACATTGAGTTGCATATTGTGGACTGAGAAAATTTTAGCAACTTGATTCCTATCATCCTGAGCTAGATTAACTTTGTCTCAACTTCTCCTACCCCTTCCTTTTATTTTTCCATTGTCTTCCCCTGCCCCCACCTAAAATCTCTTCCTGCCTTTGCTCTTTGTATTTTTCTGGATTTCATTCCCAGTGAAATGAAATGTTGGCTCTTTTCTGTCCTTAAATTACTTTTTTTTTTTTTAAGATTTATTTATTTGAAAGAGAGAGTGTGTGGGTGCATGCACTTTAGGGAGGGGAGGGAGAGGATCTCATGCAGAGTCCCTGCTGAGCACAGAGCCCTGTGCTGCTTGATCTCATGACCCTGAGATCATGGCCTGAGCCAAATCCAAGAGTCACTCAACTGAGTCACCCAGGCGCCCCTCTCCTTATATTACTCTTCTGCCCCTGTATATAATGTAAAGTTTCTTATTATTTTTATTTTTTATTAGTTTATGATTGATATTATAGTACTCATTTGCCATTATTTATTTATTTATTTAGTAAAGATTTTATTTATTTGACAGAGAGAGACACAGGTAGAGAGGGAACACAAGCAGGGGGAGTGGGACAGGGAGAAGCAGGCTTCCCTCTGAGCAGGGAGCCCAATGTGGGGCTTGATCCCAGGATCTTGGGATCCTGACCTGAGCTGAAGGCAGACGCTTAATGACTGAGCCACCCAGGCGCCCCTGCCATTTTTTAAAAAAAGCAAAGAATTAAACATTTTTATGAATTTCTTTTGAACAAAAAAGTATAAAACTATTAAAATAGTAAGGCAGGTGAGACTATACCCATGATTCTGGCACAACTCTTTAAAAAATCATCTTGATGTATCCTCTTAATACATAAAATGTCTTGATCATACAAGTAAAATTATGATTTTGACTATTTAGCTTTATTGAATTGAATTTGACAAAAATCTTGTTTTAAGTATTATAGTTTTAATAACAATATTTTATTGAGTTGATATTTGCTAATTGAACCCATTCTGATGTTGGATATTTTATGTCTCAGTTTTTCGTATTATGTGTAATGTTGCTGTGAACATCTTTATATGTGCTTTTCTTTGCAAATGTCTTGGGTTAAAGAATCAGGATTATTGGATTAAAGAAAGGCAAGCATTTTCTTGACTTCTAAATTTGTCTCAGTGTTCTGGTTAAGCTCCTGTAGATGTGGAAAGCAAGTTCAAGAGAAGGTGAATTGAATTGGGTGGAGGGAATCTACCGAAAATCCAAAATGGGAACCTTGATTCTTCCAGGCTTATATGGGACCTGGAAAAGGAAATCAGAAAATCATCAGAACATTTGAGGAATGTGTGTTTCAGAGTTCTTGTGGTCTCATGGCTTCTCTTTTCCTTGAACATATGCTTCTTGCTCTGCTTGCTTTCCTAAGACCTAGGCTGCACATGGCTGCAGTTTGCTGTTCATCAAGGTCATTCTGACTTTGACTTGACCTTTTTTGTTTCATCATCTATGGCTGCTGCTAAGTGCCTCTGCATCTTTTCTTCCCCAAATTAAAAATCGGAGTACTGACTTGTCCTTTTTCTCCCCTCAACTCCCCAGCTAAGTTGGACAGGCTGTGTGTAGCCTCTGGGTGGTAATGTTCAACAAGAAAAAAATAGAACATGGTCTCTGCTCCTTGAAAGCATTTCTGGTTGACCAGTAACACTTAGAGACACAGTAAAATATTTCTAATCAATTAAAGACCTGGAGAGTTCATGAATTATCAGGGAAGAACAATTCTGTATAAAGTTTCTTTTAGTATTTTGTTAGCGTGTGATTTCTGTTCCCCTTCAACTTGTTAAAACCTTGTCTAAGTAAGTCTAGGGTTGTGTTAATACCATTAAAAATTGCTTATGGAAGTATGACATGTTAACAAATGCTATTTTTTTAATTGGATTTGGTTAGATTTGATTGTAGATTTGATTTATTTATTTAACAGAGCACACAAACAGGGGGAGCAGCAAGCAGAGGGAGAAGCAGGCTCCCCACTAAGCAAGGAGCCTGATGCGGGACTCGATCCCAGGACCCCGAGATCATGACCCGAGTCAAAGGCAGGGGGGTCAGGCTTAACCAACTGAGCTACCCAGGCATCCCTACAAATGCTGTTTTAATCATAAAGATCAAGAGTGTGCCTAATAAACAGTTTTGTTTTCAGGTTCCATTTCTGGCTATTTTCAGACTTCCGGTCATTGCTGGTGTAACTTGAAAAAAGTATACCCCACATTTTAAAATAAGATATAAGCAAGTTGAAAGACAAACTAAATAATTTGCTTAAGTTTATTATGTTATCAATATAAGATTTCTAGGTCTGTCTTTCTTGGCAGTTAATGGAGACCACTGTGAATAGCTCTATTTTGTCTTGGAAAATTGGAGTCCTATTAAAATGGTTCTGGTGAAGTCTTATATTCATTAAACTCAGATTTATTCAATTTTAAAGCTGATGTTTTTTAAGGTCTCTAAAATAATTCTTAGAATGATTCCTCTGTTTAGGTGGAATTTTGTTTCTCTAATCATTAACTATTTTTGAGACTTCAGATGGATAATTTAAAAACTTAAAATTCTCAGATTCATTTATTTATACATTAAAAGTCCAATGCTGAATTTAAATAGCTTTATCTTAAGCATGTCCACGGGCTTAATTTCATCTGCATTCAATACCTTGCCTTTTTCCACAATAAATTTGATAAGAGTTACAAGATTATAAACCATATTTATGTGGCTTATACATATTTATAGGAATAAGGATATCTAGAGTCCAAACATCAGAATCATTCTTCCTTTGAGGTTTAATTTTAGCTGTAATTACCCTTCAGATGAGGGATTGTAGTGTCTATATTCAAGGCAGATCTGGATAATCACAGCATACCTTTATTTTCTGTAACTTTTGGGTTAATCTAAAAGTAGGACTTACTCTATTGATGAGGCAAGGCCTCCTTTATCTTTTAGCATTTGGGAAAGATTAGGATGGCCAGCTTTGTTTTTTTCAGTATATACTTTGTTTGCAGTAAGGAGTACCATGAAAAAAAAAGAAAATCATCTAATTTATAATTTATATAGATACCAACTGATACAGCCTAACATTTTGATTTTGACTTTATTATATTTCTGTATTTGTGATGTATCCCATTATATCATGAGGCTGTTAGTCCCAGAAATGAATGTGCTAGGAGTTTGTGAATGGACTTAAGGCTCTAAATGAAGGAATGAATCACCTTCCCCCCCCAATTAAAAGTATGATACTTTTAATGAATACCCAGTGTTTCAGTAATAGTTAATGCCTCTATTTCCACATATAGTTCTATTAATTAACGTGTAGTAAAAGGAAAAAAGCTAAATACTAATAAAATGTCAAAAGTTGATATTTGGGGAAAAAAGTAATGGATGTCTAGGTGTTTTCCTCCCATGAGGATCTTTTCACATGATTTAAAAATAGAAGGATGTGTTACACTCTTTTTAGTTATTGCCACACATTTCTCTTTCATAATGTATTTGAATTGTAGATGGCAAAATAATTGTGTGATTTAAGTGAATAACCTGCTTAGATTTGTACATCAAGTTAGATATGAAATACTACTTGAAAGAGCAGAAATTTGCGTGTTTAATTTTACAGTACTGACTCAAGGTTGTTTTCTCCCCCCCCCATTTAGGTTTTATAGGATCACATTAACAAAAGCACCATGGAGTTTTATGAGTCAACATATTTTATTGTCCTTATTCCTTCAGTAGTTATTACAGTAATTTTCCTCTTCTTCTGGCTTTTCATGAAAGAAACATTATATGATGAAGTTCTTGCAAAGCAGAAAAGAGAACAAAAGCTTATTCCTACCAAAACAGATAAAAAGAAGGCAGAAAAGAAAAAGAATAAAAAGAAAGAAATCCAGAATGGGAACCTCCATGAATCTGATTCTGAGAGTGTACCCCGGGACTTTAAATTATCTGATGCCTTGGCTGTAGAAGATGAGCAAGTTGTACCTGTTCCACTGAATGTGGTTGAAACTTCAAGTAGTGTCAGAGAAAGAAAGAAGAAAGAAAAGAAACACAAGCCTGTAGTAGAAGAACAGGTCACCAAAGAAAGTGATGTGTCAAAGATTCCAGGCAAAAAAGTGGAACCTGTCCCAGTTACTAAACAGCCCACCCCCCCCTCCGAAGCAGCTGCCTCAAAGAAGAAACCAGGACAGAAGAAGTCTAAAAATGGAAGCGGTATTGTAATCTATTCAACTATATTGTATGATTGTGTTTACTTTAATAACTTTAGAGCTTAAAATTTAGATAGCTTGTTAGGTGTATTAAATACTAAGTTAGAAACCAAGAACATTGTCATTTCTACTGTATGTTTGCTTTCATTAACATTAATTGCTGATAAAATAATTAGTATTGATCATAAAACAGCATTTAAAACTAAACTTTATATTAGAAATATAGAAAAGACATTAAATGGAAATATATAAAATCCATCTGTTTTACTAAAACCACTAAGGACGTGTAAATATTAACAGTTAGAAACTTAATTTATTTCAACCGATACTTTCTAATCAGTGTGACAGGAATTAAAGATGAAAAGATAAATTAGATACCATTTTTTGCCTTTGTTTAATTTTGCAAACATTTATCATGTAGCTTTCTTTTTTTTACTAGGTATTATACTAGGTACTAGTACTACAAAGATGAAAATAGTGCATTTTTAAGCTGTAGACACATGAACATAGTTTTCATAAAATGTCTATTTCAATATATATATATATTTTTTTAATTAAGTAGTCTCCATGCCCATCATGGGGCTTGAAGTCAAGACCCTGAGGTCAAGAGTCGCAATTGAGCCACCAGGTGCCCCTCTTATAAGATGTTTAGAATGATGATCTTGGAATGTTTAAACCAATGTAGTAGTTCTAAGGCGGATCACTTAGAGGACGTAGTCCCTGAAATTAATCTTAGAGGCTACATAAATACTAGCTAGTTTTTTGGGTGGTAAGGGAGGGTGGGATAGGGTATTCCAGGGAGAGGGGTTAATAGATATAATGGAGGGATACCTGGGTGTCTCAGTGGGTTGAGCGTCTGACTCTTGATGTCAGCTCAGGTCTTGATCTCAGGGTTGTGAGTTTGAGTCCACACTGGGCTCCACGGCTGGCTGTGGAGCCTACTTAAAAAACAAGACAAAAGAAACAGATGTAATGGAAAGCACATAAGAAGTGGTGTCATGATGTGTGAAACTGCAAACAGTTTGTATGAAAGGACTTGTGTTTACCATTAAGTTGTTTGTGTGTCTTTTGGAGTGTTAAATTAGTTATATTGGATCTTAGATATTTGTTTGCCAGCTATGATCAAGGCATGGTACTAGAGAAATAAGAGTAAGCACCTCTATTCTCCACCTTAGTGGGGGAGAAGGACATGTAAGCCAGTAATAAAATGTAACTTGCATAAGAGATGTATGAAGTATGGAAGAAATGCAAGAAGCCTAAATGACTACTACTTATGGGGACCAGGGATGAAGAGCTTTACAGGGAGGCAGTGGCTGAGATCTTCCAGAATGAATCACTTCACCCAAGCAACTAGTGGATCTCATTCCATACTGGCAGAATATCATGTGGAAAGGCACAAAGAAGAATATAGTGTATTGTTGAGCCATGAAATGTGAGGTTGGGAGTGGTAGGACATAAAGATGAAAAGATGTGCAGGGGCTAGATCATGATGGTTTTTGTATATAGTGTTAAGGAGTTGGGATGCTATAGTTTAGCCATTGTTGAAGATTTTCAAGCAGGTCAGTTTACATGGTCACATTTATATTTTTGAACTGTATCTTTGGCAGAACTTGAGGACAAGGTTTATGGGGCAATTTTTGATGTAGATAGACTAGTTAAGAGGTTATTTTTCAAAATTAAATTGGAGGATTGAACTATGGTGGTGGCAGAAGAAATAAAAAATAGATTAGAAGGTTGCCTGGCTGGCTCAGTCGGTAGAGCATCCAACTCCTGATCTCAGGGTCCTGCATCCAAGCCCCACATTGGGTATGGAAACTACTTTGGGGGGGGGGGAAGAAAGGTCTACAAAGTAAAAACGACATAACTAATCTTATTAGATAAGGTATGGTGGATTAGGAGAATGCAGGATCGAAGCTAATTACCAAGTTCTAAGTTTTTCAGGGTTGGCATACTAAAATCTTTGAGCCAAATCTGGCCTGCTTCCTGTTTTTTGTGGCCCATGAGCCAAGAATAGTTGTTATATTTTAAATGATTTGAAAAAAATTCAAAGAAGAATAATATTTTACTAAATGTAGAAATTATATGAAATTCAAACCTCTTTGTCCATAAATAACGTTTTTTTGAATGCAGCTACACTCATTCATTAACCTGTGTCTATGGCTGGCTTTCATACTGCCAACAACAGATGAATAGTTTTGACAGAGTCTGCGTGGTCTACAGAACCTAACCTATGTAACGTTTGGCCCTTTACAGAAAAAGTTTGCCAACCCCTGATTGGTAGATGGTTGGTAGCACTAAGATTGGGAATATTGGAGAGAGAGTGGATGTATATGGAGAGGAGAATGCATTCAGGTTGTTTCAGGTTCCTATGGGGGGCCACTTATATAGGGAGCAATTTAGGATGCAATAGGATATGTAAGCGCAGAGAGGTAAGGCTAGAATATAAATTCAGAAGCCTTAAGCATGACAGTAGTAATTGAAGTTATGAGTGTAGATAAGAGCATCCAAGGAAATTATTTAAATTAAAGACTCTACCATGAGGAATGCCAGCATATGAGGTATTCTGTAGGAATAGCTCACAAAAGAGCCTGAAAAGGAATATTTCAAGTGTAAGAAAGAATTTTGGGAGCTGATAGAGAATTTTCAATTTTATTTATTTTATTGTAAAATAAACAATAACCACAATTTACCATTTTAACCGTTTTTAAGTATATAGTTCTGTGGCATTAAGTACATTTAGATTCTTGTGCGACCATCAACACCAAGTTGTCTCAATAACTTTTTCATCTTTCCCAACAGAAACTCTGTACCCATTAACCAGTAATTCCCCTCTCCCCCAACCCCTAGCAAGCACGATTCTGCTTTCTGTTTCTATGAATTTGACTACTCTAGGTACTTCATATAAGTGAAATCATACATTATTTCTCCTTTTGTGACTGTCTTATTTCACTTATGAAGAGGAGAGAATTTTAGGAGATAGAGATCCAGTAGTATGGAATGCAAAATAGAAGTTAAAGAAGAATTAAAGGATATTGGTAGAACATAGCATTTGGGACACTAGGTTGCTGTGTAAATCCTTTCATGAATATAATGGAGGAGATAAAAATCAGGTATCACTTAGTTGAGAAATGATTGGTAGAAAAGGAAGTACAGATCATTCTTTTGTCAATATAAGAAGGAAATGGGTGTAGGAAGCTAGGAATTACAGTGGTGGGAAGAGTTTTATTTTTTAAGGTGGTGGAGATTTGAGAATTCCCATAGGCTATGTAGATTAAGAGTAGCTGAGAAATGGGATGTAAAAGAAGGAGCAAGTACTTAGAAATCTTGATGAAGTTAAAAACAGGTGTAACAGAGTAAGAAAGTGGAATGGTGCTTTTAGAGAGTTTAAAAATTTGAAGGTAAAGCATTCTGGGAATTATTCATTAGTAATTGAATCTTCTGCTTTGTTTGATACGACTTTTCATTTATTTTCAATAAAGATGATCAGGATAAAAAGGTGGAAACTCTTCTGGCACCTTCAAAAAAGCAAGAATCATTACCCCTCCATCAAGAAACTAAACAAGAAAGTGGATCAGGAAAGAAGAAAGTTTCTTCAAAGAAGCAAAAGGCAGAAAACGGTGAAATGTCTAGATACGTATTTTATAAATACTAATTCTAGATATGTATTTTAAACATACTAATACTAGGACAAGGGCCCTAGAGACCTCATATTCTTTAATTCCCAGCTTAATGTATACTATAACTGTAACAACTGTTAATGCTAATACAAGTCCAGGGATATCTTGAGCCTTGGGGTTTCGTAGTGCTTTGACAGATGGCCATGGTCTAAGTTTGTGATGAAGTTTATCTGAAATTTAAAAAGGGCAAAGCATTTGTTAAATATTCTCATTCTTAACTGAGTTTTGGAAGTAATGTAAATAGCACACAAATTATAGAAGAAAAGTATTCCTGAAACATTTGTACTTTTAAATATCACTTAAAGATTTGGTTGAAGGACATTGGCTAGATCTGTCATTACCCTGTATTCCCAATTATTTCCTAAACATAGTTTGCATGTATATGTCAGAAGCATCCAGTTAACAGTGATGAGCAATTTTTATATGTTCAGAATTGTCTAGGGAAAGCAGTTATGAAATGAATGTAGATTAAATGGTGATATTCAAATAATATTGGGCTGTGGTATCAACTAGTGCTAGAAAATAATACAATTGGAAAGGGAAAAGATGAAATTCTGTTATTTGTATTAAAATTATGACATATCAAGGAACTTAGTATAGAAAAATATTACCCACAAATATTTGATGATCTTAAATATTTATTAAAATTTTAAATAAAAAACTGTAAGTCCCCAAAAGTTTTTTTAAAAAGGAAGAGAGATTTCCGTATGTGTGTGGAAATTTATGTCTCGTCAGCAGACATCAGACTTTAGTGTTCAAACTCTTAAAGTTCTTCCAATTAAAATTGGGAACAAAGTGTAAGGAGGCTTCCTACCTCCACTCTTAATGTTGTTTTGCAAATTTTAACCATTTTAGTAAGATGTGCCATGGAAATTACAGGCATAACTTTTAGAAATGAGATGATATCTGCAAGGAACAAAGACTGATTTTTGTACCTAGAAAGTGACTCAATTAAAAACTAGCATTTGCAGTAACAATTCAGTAAAGTACCAGCATAAATACAGATTAATAGTTTTTCTTGGGCACCAATTAAATGTGAATGGATTTTTAGTTAAAACAGGAAGAAAATGACTAAAATGTAAAGGATATAGAAGAAATCTTCAGATACTGTTAAAGAGGAGATAGGCCAACACACTTTTAGTTAAATGATTTACTGTAAAATACTATTGAACCTAGTACTGCTTTAATTAGAGTGGTTTGACTTGTTAAGTGATAAAATAGGAATTTAAAGCCAAGTTGGTGTTTGATATTTGAAAATAACTGCATTTATCATTAAATTTAAATGTGTGTGCTTGTTATTAATTACTCCATTATATAAAGCCCTGAGTAATTATAATTTTGTTGAATTTAAATTGCAGTCTTGGTAGATGAACCCCTTATTCATGCAACTACTTATATTCCTTTGATGGATAATGCTGATTCAAATCCTGTGTTGGATAAGAGAGAGGTTATTGATCTAATTAAACCTGACCAAGTAGAAGGAATCCAGAAAACGGGGGCTAAAAAATTGAAGACTGAAACTGACAAAGGTAACACATGGCATGCAATGGTTTGTTGTATTGAAGAAACACATTTTTGAGTTCTGGTGGAGACGAGTAAATTTTGTCAGAGAAACAGTGAGTTGTAAAAGAATAATAGAATCTTTGTAGTGAAAGGTTTATTGGTAGTTTTCTAGTCCAGTCTGCTAAGTTCTGTAGAGCTGGACCCTTGAATTTGACTTGCCCAAGAGCTCACCGTTATTTTGCTGTCTGGTGATTTTTCTTTTTTTTCTCTTTGACTGCTGTCTCTTGTGAGGTTTCTATGCTAATTCACAACCACCTTTTATTATTACTTTTTTTTTTTAAGAGCAGTGGTAGCTTCACAGCATAATTGAGTGGGAAGTACAGAGAATTCCCATATACCCCTTGTCCTCATGCATGCACACATCTGATTTTTTATTTTTTTTTATTTTTTTTATTTTTTTATTTTTAATTTTTTTTATTGTTATGTTAATCACCATATATTACATCATTAGTTTTTGATGCAGTGTTCCATGATTCATTGTTTGTTCATAACACCCAGTGCACCATGCAAAACGTGCCCTCCTCAATACCCATCACCAGGCTAACCCATCCCCCCACCCCCCCACATCTGATTTTTTAAACTGACATGTTACTGAACTGTTAGACTTCTTTGGGTCTATTGGATTGTAGTAACTTTTTAAGAAGAAGTTTGTGCTTGATATTAGGAAGCCCCCTGGGGAAATTGGGTGAATCGGGATGCTTGATGCATGGATTTTTTAAATTTCTATTTATTTATTTATTTTTTAAAAGATTTTATTTGTTTGAGAGAGAGACACACAGCGAGAGAGGGAACACAAGCAGGGGGAGTGGGAGAGGGAGAAGCAGGCTTCCCGCTGAGCAGGGATCCCGATGCAGGGCTCCATTGCAGGACCCTGGGATCATGACCTGAGCCGAAGGCAGACGCTTAATGACTGAGCCACCCAGGCACCCCGATGCATGGATTTTTTTTTAAGTGTCAAGATTGTTTGTATTTGATATTTATGAAATCAGATTTCCTTTTTATAATTATCTTTTTGCTTATTTTTTCATCTGTAAAATTTGATTTATATGTCATGAGTATTAAGGTTAAATGAGAAGATTTGTGACCATATCTGGTATAGATACTAGCATTCTAGACATTTGAATGTTTTTAAAGTGAGGGCATACTGGCACTTTAAAGTATTCCACAATTTGACCAAATTTTTAGCTAATGTAATTATTCCATAATATATTAAAGATGATGAACACTTTTTCTCTCTTGACTTGGAACATTTTTGTTGTTTGACCTGAAATGTAAATCTGTTTTCTCCTGGTTATTGACTTTCTGGGTCAATAATTCTTTTTTTTTTTTTTTTAAGATTTTATTTATTTATTTGACACAGAGAGAGAGAGACAGTGAGAGGAAACACAAGCAGGGGGAGTGGGAGAGGGAGAAGCAGGCTTCCCGCAGAGCAAAGAGCCCGCTGTGGGGCTTGATCCCAGGACCCTGGGATCATGACCTGAGCCGAAGGCAGATGCTTAACGACTGAGCCACCCAGGCGCCCCTGGGTCAAGAATTCTTGATGCTTACCTTTGCTGAAGTTATTACTTGTGTTTCTTAAATGCCAACTCTTTATTTTTTTTTTTTTAAAGAAAATGCTGAAGTGAAATTTAAAGATTTTCTTCTGTCCTTGAAGACTATGATATTTTCTGAAGATGAGGCCCTTTGTGTTGTAGACCTGCTAAAGGAGAAGTCTGGTGTGATACAGGATGCTTTAAAGAGGGTAAGCATGTTTTTGATTATGGGCATATTTGGGAACAGTGATTAAAAGTTCATCAAACAAGGAGCGCCTGAGTGTCTCAGCTGGTTAGGTGTCCAACTCTTGATTTTGGCTCAGGTCATGATCTTGGGGTTGTGAGATCAAGCCACATGTCAGGCCCCATGCTGGGCATGGAGCTTGCTTGAGAGTCTCTCTCCCTCTACCCCTCCTTCCCTGCCCGCACTCTCAAAAAAAAAAGAAAAAAGTTCACTGAACAAGATTTTTGCTAGAGGAATAAAATCACATTCCCATTATTCATACTCCAAAGTACATAGTCACATTTAATTCTGGAATGGCTTCAGAAGTTATTTCTTATATTCATACTAATCAGTACACTTATTTAGTCAGGTGTCTGAGTCATCTGATATTTTGACAAAAGTGAAGTGCTTGTAATAAGTAAGATGATTTATAGGACATTGGGCACTTAACCTAGCTTTGCTCTGCTTGGAAGTATTGAAGGCAAAGTCAGGTGATTTCTGGATAGACCATATGGAATGTTTCTATGACTCAATATAGCACACTTCAAAGAACCTGGGAATCTGTGTGTGTGTGTGTGTGTGTGTGAGAGAGAGAGAGAGATCATCCTTCTAAAATAAGTGATTTGGATGGTAGAGTTAATTGCCATGACTGACTAAAATTTGTAAAAACAAAACAAAAAACTCAAAACAAAAACAAACAAAATACCACCCCCTCACCCCCAGAACAAAAGACAGTCCATGGAGTTAAAATGTAATTTCTCATGGGTCATGCTCACTATATAATCATGTGTAGTATGTCATACTGGGAAAGGTGACAAGTTTTCAGATGTTACTTGTGTGTGATAAGATGACATGGTATCTGGTATTCAATATTAGATGCTGGACTTAACTGTTGTTATTCTAAACACACACATATACACACTAACATGCACACACCTAACCACTTACCTGCTTTAAAACTGTGAGTGGCTTCCATTTTTTCTTTAGTCCAAGCCGTCCCCCTCACCTGATTACCTTCAGTAGTCTCCTATTTGATGTGTTTGTATCATTTCCTCATATAAGGCTAATTGAATTCCCAGTCTAAATTGTTCATCTGCTATTCTTTCTCTTAACTATCTGGACTTTTTTGTCATAGCATTTATCATAGCATATTAAGTCTGTCTGTACTTCTGAGGATCTATTGACAATGTGTTTTACAGCTCTGGCATTTTATAATGTAGTATGCTTGTTGGACGGTCTCCACATGGTGCCAGCAATGGCCCAGAGTAAACAAGGTATTCCAGGGTTAATCAGGGTACGTGTGGTAACTGCGTGTGACTTTGGATACAAAATCAGATTATTCTGTTGCAAGAAGCTTTCTTGAAATTCTTAATTGAAGAATTTGCCCTTTGGTTTACTTTAATTGGGTAAGTATATCTTAAAAGGGTTCTTAGTTATTTGTGGGGATAAGGGAAAAGCCTCCAGTTGAAGTTACTGTGCCTAATGTTTGAAATTACTGCTTTTTAAAATTGAAAACAATTGCTTTAAGTATTCTCCTCTGAGGATGTTGGTGGTGATGTATGGGTGCAAGAGTAATTATTTTATTGTCTGAGGGATAGCTTTGAACTCTAGAGACTAGGTGGTAAATGAACCTCCCCTTGATAGCTGTTTTAGGCAGGCCAAGGAGGAAGTCGGGTACTCTTAAAGATAGTGTTTTGAAATAGAGTATTTTGCAACTTCACATTTTTCCCCATCTTTGGAACTGGGCTTTCTTTTAAGATTTTATTGTTCTGGGTTTCTCATGGAGTGGTTCTGTTCTCATCTGCAGGGACTCAGTACCTTTGGTAGGTGCTCTGTATCTGCAAAAGTAAGTTTAGTTTCCCCTTTTCCTGTCATAGAAACTGTCTTGGTCAGACCTTTTAATAGATGGCAAGGTTCCAGGTATAAATAAATCCCCACAGCTAATAAGGCTTGCTCCAGGTCAGGGTGAAGGTAAGTGCAGGAGCACCAGCACAGGCTGGAGATAGAGGCGTTAGAGGACTTGCTGACCAGTTAGATATGGTAGCTGGAGAAGAGTCTACAATGAATGCTTGTTTGTGCTCTTGAGTAACTGGATAGATTATGGTGACAGCAGTATTTATGAACACTTTGCTGAGGAGGAGAGAGTAGAGGATTGTGAAAATTTTTAGGAGGTTGTTTTAGGCATCCTTTGGATCATTTAAGTGGGTATGTTCATTTCACAATTGAATATATATTTCTCTGGAGTTGAAAACAGATCACTTAGGGTGTGACTTAGGAAAGTAATCTGCTATCACCAATAATACACGTGGTAAATGTGTATTAGACCAGAGAGGATGTAGGGAGTGCTAGGAAAGTTCAAGAATGAGCCCTGAGAAACACCAACATTTAAAGGGTGGGGAAAGCCACCACAAAAGGAGGTGAAATGAAGAGGAGGACCAACACCAGGAGACAGTGGAATCACAGAGGCTTAAGGAGGGTAGAGAGTTCACGGGTGAGGGGAAAAGGCAACAGTGACATGCTTTAGAGAGATCAAGGAGGATTAGGATGGAAAAATTGGATTTGATATCCCCCGTGAAAGCAGTTTCATTGGAGTATTGGACTGTAAGTAAGTATTGAATAAATAGGAAAGGTGACAGTGTGTCCAATTTGAATAACCTTAGATGGGAAAAGGAGAATAAACGCTAAAGGGGTTGCGGACTTGAAGAGGAGATTTTATGTTGTGTGCATGTGTGCATGCATGTGCCTTTATCTTTAAACTACAAGCCATTTGTGTTTTATATTAGACCTAGGTTAATATACTGGGTTCTAGAGTCAGATTTCCTGGATTCAAATCTGAGTTCTGCCACATTGAGATTTATTTGGCCTTAGGTAAGTGACTTAACCCCAGTGCCTCAGTTTCCTTATTTCCCAAATGGGAATGATAATCAGGTTTTGAAAGTTAAATGAAATAATATATAGTAGGTGCTTAGAGTTCCCAGCATACAGTAATTGCTCAAAAATGTTAACTGTTAATGTAATTATTAGTAAGAATATATTTGACATTTTAGTTGATTATTAATTTCTTAGTGTTGGCCTTTAAATATACTTGCCTCAATTATATGATTTTTTTTCAACTTTAAATTATTAACTCGACTCTGTGCTATGTAACAGGAGGAAGTCTGCCTACTTAAATTTTTTCCTACACTTTCTCCTTTTTGCCTCTCAACTTTTGTTAATTATAGCATTTGTTTATCAGATACTTGGAATATTTAATGTTTGTTTTGTGACTGTAATTTTCATGTTTGTTTTAGTCATAATTTTACAGGTTAATGGTGGGTTTAAAGCTTGATAACCATTCTTTTGCCATAGTCTCTGTATTCATCTCTTGGTTGGCTAAAGTTATTTTTCCTGGAATTTCTTCAAGAAGGGCTTATAGGAACTATATTTCCTTAAAATGCTTTTTTGTTGTCATTATATTTGAATGATAATTTGGTGGGGTATAATATTTCTGGGTTTCACTTTCTTGAGACTTTTTCATGCTTGCTTTACCATTCCCTACTCATATAGCTGGATAGAGGTTTGAGACCACACTGAATTTTGCACTCTTTTCATGTATTTTTGTCAGACTACACTCTCAGAATAAAAACATCCTTTGGGCAATCTACCCAAGTATTTATTATTTATTGGACTTTTCCAGTGTCCACCCTACTGTACAAACATCAAGGGATTCAGCTTCTTTTAAGTTCAGTAAATTTAATACGGTTTTGGCCTTGACTCCTGTGTCCTCCCTCAGTATTTCTTTGGATAAAGCATGTCTTTTCAATCATGAGATTTGTCCTTTAGCATAATTGAAATAATGGGTATCGATTAAGCATATACTAAATTCTTTGCCTATTGTCTTTATCTTTCACATTTTAATCCTAAAAAAAAAAAAAGCTTTTGGTTTATTTCTCTTTCTTAATTACTTTTCTCCATCCTGGACTCTGTCTCTTACTGTAGTTCAGCAGTGTGTCTTTTTCTGTTCTCTGCTTCTAACTGGGTTGTATTTCTGAGGTGGTGTTACTTTTACTTCCACTTCAGGTTTTGCCAGCTCATATTTCATCTCCTTCTCTGGTCTTTTCTTTGAGCTTATCTTTTCTCCTGAGTTCTGTTCTTTGCTCTTGTTTTTCCAGAAATGACTGCCGTAAGATTTTTAAAAATCATGGTGATATTTTTTAACAGTTTTGTCTGTTGTTTTACAATCCTTTTTTGGTGATTTTTCTTCGCTTGTCATTTATTTTTGTTATTTTCCTTCCTTTTTTCATGTGTCTTGCATAGACCCCGTTTTCTTTTTTTTTTCCCCAAAGATTTTACTTATTTATTTGACAAAGAAGGAGTACAGAGGGAGAGGGAGAAGCAGGCCCCCTGCTGAGCAGGGAGCCCAGTGTGGGGCTGGATCCCCGGACCCTGGGATCATGACCTGAGCTAAAGGCAGGCGCTTACCCGATAGAGCCACCCAGGGACCACGACCCTGTTTTCTCTTTAATCAGCACTCTTTTAGCGAGGGTGGTGTTCCTCTTGGATCAACTCTATGCCTGGAGATTGATAATGAAAGGATCAAGGCTAACTGCTGTTTCCCTCAAGCTGTGTGTGAGAAGTTCTTTTAGCCTTTCCATCTTCCCAGATAAAAGACTTCACTATTATGGGGCACCTGGGTGGCTCAGTCGGTTAAATGCCTGCGTTCAGCTCAGGTCATGATCCCAGGGTCTTGGGATCAAGTCCTGAATCAGGCTCCCTGCTCAGTGGGGACTCTGCTTCTCGCTCTCCCTCTGCTGCTTCCCTTGCTTGTGCTCTCTCGCTCTCTCTCTCTGCCAAATAAATAAATAAATAAAATCTTAAAAAAAAAAAAAGACTTCACTATGGAGTCTCACTATAGAGAATTTCTCTCGATTCTTCCTAACTAGTTGCTCTGTAAAGTTTGTATGATTTCTTCCTTCTTGGTTCTTGAGCTTTCCTTCCAAGAAGATTCCTACCTTCTGTCTTTGTTCTTGATGTCAAGTGGAAGATTGTTGGTTTTTCCTTTCAGGATGTGCCGGTTAATTTCAGAGAACTAGGCACCAGGGTACTTCTATAGTCTAGTATATTTTGACAGGGTTGTCAAGCACTTGTATTTGATCTCCACTACTTTTGGCAGCCTTTTCTGATGTTATGTTTTGATATTACAGATGATTATTTCATTTTGGTTGTTTGCATTTTGGTTTCATATTCCTCTTTTGATCTTTTAGGAGGAGGAGAAGGAGATTGCTATCTTGACTCTGGGTTTAAAACTGGAGTCTTAGAATTCTTTGTAAAAAATTTATTTATTGGTTGATTATGTATCCTATTGTATGCATCAGAATATAGAATGATACAGTGACTTTCACGAATGATATTTCACTGACTAGTACTTGGCCATGATTCTACTTTATATATATAATTGTGAACTCTGCATTGGTAAGAACACTTGATATTAGATATTTCATTTTCATAATTTTCATTAGCTCTTGTTAACTCTTACTAATTCTGTATTGATTTCCCAATTGTAGTCAAATAAAGGAGAATTGACTGCACTTGTACATCAGCTTCAAGAAAAAGACAAGTTACTTGCTGCTGTGAAGGAAGATGCTGCTGCTATTAAGGATCGGTGTAAGCAGTTAACTCAGGTGAAGACATTCTTGTATTTAAGGGATATGTGTTCTGAATCAGAAGCAGTGAAGGATTTCAGAAATTGTCTGTAATTACAGATTTAATTATTTGTATAGCAAATATATACCCAGTAAAAGTCACTCTCTTATAGAATTGTGGTGGTGGTGTCTCACTTTTTCATGTTATAGCCTACAGTTGAATTACAGTTGAATTTAAAATAACAGTGCTCCTAAATATATTAATTTCAAATAACAGAAGCATTTAGGCATTGGGGGCATGTTTCACTTGGATCTGACCTAGAATTAGTCTCTAAGGAAGCACAGAACTAGGTATGATCTTGTTAAATCCACTAAGATAAAGGTGGAACTCTTAATAGGTAATTTTATTTATAAAGGATCTTGTGATATTTATAATTTTTAATCAATGAAGTTCTTCAAACCCCAGAAATTTTACTCTGAGAGGTAAAAACAAACAAAAAACCTTTAAAAAATTATGTAAAAATCATGTTAAATGATAAAAATTTCTAATTAGAAAATAAATCAGTCCTGGGGATATAATGTACAGCATGGTAACTATAGTTAGTAATACTGTGTTATATATTTGAAAGTTGCTAAGATAGTATATCTTAAAAGTTCTCATCGTGAGAAAAAAAAATTGTAACTATAGTGGTGATGTTAACTAGACTTATGGTGATCATTTTGCAATATATAGAAATATCCAGCCATGTTGTATACCTGAAACTTATATAATGTTCTGTGTCAATTATATCTCCAAAAAAAATTATGTAGACTGAGAACATAATTGAAATTCTATAGAAAATGTGGTCTTATTCCTTCTGAGGTACTTGTTTCTCCTTTTAGGAATTAAATACAGTAAATGAGGGTTTTTTTTTTTATCATTCATGAAGCTACTTGATGACATGCGGGTGGCCTCATTTGAATATAAAACCTTTTATGTGAATTTGAAGTAAAAGTTAATGGAAAAACTTGGTCAGATTAAGATTAATTAAAGTTGTTACTAAAATAAGCATGTTGCCTTACGATTACACACTTTAATATAGTTTTATGTGACTGTGGTTTTCTGACTATAATTTTAAAAATTAAAAAGGTATCCACTACGTAGTAATTCATTGAGCTATATACTTAAGATGTGTGTACTTCTTCCTAAGTGTATTATATACATCAGTATAACACTTTGCAGATGGAAGTAAACTCTTATGGGAGGAAACCATCAAGTACATAAAAGTTATAAATTTGGGGGTGCCTCGGTGGCTCATTCAGTTAAGCGTCTGACTCTTGATTTCGTCTCAGGTCATGATCTCAGAGTTGTGAGACTGAGTGTTGTGTCCCACGCTGGACGTGGAGCCTACTTAAGATTCTCTTTCTCCGTCTTGCTCTGCCCCATTCCCAGCCCCCAGCCCCCGCATGTGTGCATATACTCACTTAAAAAAAAAGTTTTAAGTTTTTTCAGTGTCTTAGATGAGGGGGTATAAACTGATGATGCCTGCAGATAACTTTAAAGTTGGTTGGCTCTCTTTTACTTCGATAATATTTGCTCTAGGAGTTCATGATAGTTGCAATATAAAATGAAATCACCCTTTTAAGATTTGACTTGGGAAGATAATAAAACTTGGAGTTCTGATTTTTTACTTTCCCTTATTCCAGTTTTCCATTCTGCTATGACATCTTTTTCTTTTCTCTCAGGGAAGAGACTTCTTTTTTTCTCTGTTAGGTTATTTTTTTAGGCCTTTTCTAAACCCTAAAAGAGAGCTAGTACCTGCAAATAATAGAAAACTAATTGTTTTGCCTTAAAACTATTCTTTCTTATAATCAAGTTAGACTGTAGGATTTATTCTAGGTTCAGCTCTTTAACTCAGACCAGAAAGTGCATTTGGAATAAGAATAAACAGAACAGCAAAGTGTTTATGAAAGTAATTGGTGCAGGTGGATGCAGGTAAGATGCAGGGACAATTTCTTTTTTAAACCTTTGACCTCAAGGATGTACTTATTTCAGAATTCATGATTGTCTTACATCATTTTTACTGATGCTAAAAAATGTTTTTTTATTATAATCTTATGGTACTTTTTTTTTTTAATAAGTTTTCATAATTTTTTTTCTGGTTTATTCTTCTAGGAAATGATGTCAGAGAAAGAAAGAAGCAACGTGGTTATAGCAAGGATGAAAGATCGGATTGGAACATTAGAAAAGGAACATAATGTATTTCAAAACAAAATCCATGTTAGTTATCAAGAGACTCAGCAGATGCAGATGAAGGTATCTTTTTATTTTTTGAAAACAAAATGAAATTTTGCATTCATTAATTAGCAGACTTTAAGTGCCTAATATGTGCAAGGCTGTGTGCTGGGCGACGGTACATTGGCTAAACTGGTTCCCTGTCTGTAAGTAAGCACCTTTTCGAGGGGGGGATGATGCAGAGCCTGGAAGCTGACAAGTAAAGACTCCATTACAATATAGTAGTCCTGCCTTATCCCCATTTCACTTTCGGTGGTTTCAGTTATCCATGGTCAGCTGTGGCCTGGAAGCAGATGATTCTTCTGACATATTGTCAGAAGGTCAGTAGTACCCTAACACTGTGTTACAGTGCCTATGTCATTACCTCCCATCTCATCGCATAGGCATTTATTATCTCGCATCATCACAAGAAGGGTGAATTCAGTATAATACATTTAGAGAGAGAAATCACCTTCATGTAACTTTGATGACAGTATATTGTTATAGATTCTATTTTTAGTTATTAATCTCTTAACTGTGTCTAATTTTATAAATTAAATTTTGTGATATGTATGTATGTACGTATGTATAGGGAAAAGACATAGTATACCCATGGTTTAGTACTCTGCAGTTTCAGGCATCTACTTGGGGGTCTTCCAAGGTATTACTACCTGTGGATAAGGGGGGATTACTGTAGAGGTAACCAGTGGGTGCTTTGGAACCATTGGGTTGGGGAGTAGGGAAGATGAGGATTATAGGGAAGTCTTGTTAGAAATGATATGCGAACTGTGTTGAATGTTTTAAAACAATTAGGCATTATCAGGTAAAAGAGTGAAGAAATGGGTACTGGGTTATTACTTGGTGTGATTCCTTAGTCCCATCCCTAGAGGTGATTATTGTTCAGTGGGTCTATTTTGGGGCCCAGGATATAGCTTTTCAGTGAGTGCATCCCAGGTGTTTCTGATAGAGATTGCCCAGTGAGACAGGAGTCCACTCCCGTGGACTCAGGGCTAGAATGAGGAAAAGATCTAGAGATGTAAATAGAGGCCCTGTCTTAAAGGCCCTTATATACCTGAAGACTGGGGAGCCATTAAAGGAGTTAGGCAACTCAGCAGTTTGATTAGTATTTTTAGTTATTACTCTGGTAGCAGTGTGGAGAGTGGAACAAGATGATTGCAAGGCTTTTGCAGGAATCCAAGTCCAAGAACAAGGGCCTAAAATCAGATGTTGACAGTGAGGGGTTGAGTTTGAGTGATACATAAGAGTTAGTAGAGGGGGGTTGGTGATGGAGTGGAGGAGAGAGCAAGAGAGAGCTGATAATGAAGGATGACTTCTAAGGTTTTGGCCTGAGTGACCTGTCTCTTGGCTTTTACCTCTCTTTCAGTGTTTCAGAAGGTTCAGTTCTTACTGTCTTTTCTACATACTACTTGTTTTCATGATTCCAGTTAAGTCTGAACCAGTGGTTGGTTGGTTTGTTCTCTTTCTCTAAGATTGAAATAGCATTTTTATCATTGATGAAGAGGCTGTTGAAGAACATGGTTTGGGACGGCTTACCTAGTGGGTGTCTAATATTCCCCCTATTTGAGCTTTCTGGGCCAGTGATTTTTGTTTTTATTTTATTTTTTATTATGTTAGCATATGTTACATCGTTAGTTTTTTTTTAAATTTTTTATTGTTATGTTAATTACCATACATTATATCACTAGTTTTTGATGTAGTGTTCCATGATTCATTGTTTGTGCATAACACCAGCGCTCCACGCAGAATGTGCCCTCTTTAATACCCATCACCAGGCTAACCCATCCCCCATCCCCCTCCCCTCTAGAACTCTCAGTTTGTTTTTCAGAGTCCATCGTCTCTCATGGTTCGTCTCCCCCTCCGACTTACTCCTCTTCATTCTTCCCCTCCTGCAATCTTCTTCTTTTTTTTTTTTTCTTAACATATATTGCATTATTTGTTTCAGAGGTACAGATCTGTGATTCAACAGTCTTGCACAATTCACAGCGCTCATGATAGCACATAACCTCCCCAATGTCTATCACCCAGCCACTCCATCCCTCCCACCCCCCCACCACTCCAGCAACCCTAAGTTTGTTTCCTGAGATTAAGAATTCCTCATATCAGTGAGGCCATATGACACATGTCTTTCTCTGATTGACTTCTTTCACTCAGCATAACACCCTCCAGTTCCATCCACGTCGTTGCAAATGGCAAGATCTCATTCCTTTTGATGGCTGCATAATATTCCATTGTGTATATATACCACTTCTTCTTTATCCATTCATCTGTCGATGGACATCTTGGCTCTTTCCACAGTTTGGCTGTTGTGGATATTGCTGCTATAAACATTGGGGTGCACGTACCCCTTTGGATCCCTACATTTGTATCTTTGTGGTAAATACCCAGTAGTGCAATTGCTGGATCATATGGTAGCTCTATTTTCAACTGTTTGAGGAACCTCCATACTGTTTTCCAGAGTGGCTGCACCAGCTTGCATTCCCACCGACAGTGTAGGAGGGTTCCCCTTTCTCTGCATCCCCGCCAACATCTGTCGTTTCCTGACTTGTTAATTTTAGCCATTCTGACCGGTGTGAGGTGGTATCTCATTGAGGTTTTGATTTGGATTTCCCTGATGCCGAGTCATGTTGAGCACTTTTTCATGTGTCTGTTGGCCATTTGGATGTCTTCTCTGGAAAAATGTCTGTTCATGTCTTCTGCCCATTTCTTGATTGGATTATTTGTTCTTTGGGTGTTGAGTTTGATAAGTTCTTTAGAGATTTTGGATACTAGCCCTTTATCTGATATGTCATTTGCAAATATCTTCTCCCATTCTGTCAGTTATCTTTTGGTTTTGTGGACTATTTCTTTTGCCGTACAAAAGCTTTTTATCTTGATGAAATCCCAATAGTTCATTTTTGCCCTTGCTTCCCTTGCCTTTGGCGATGTTTCTAGGAAGAAGTTGCTGCGGCTGAGGTCGAAGAGGTTGCTGCCTGTGTTCTCCTTTAGGATTTTGATGGACTCTTGTCTCACGTTTAGGTCTTTCAACCATTTGGAGTCTATTTTTGTGTGTGGTGTAAGGAAATGGTCCAGTTTCATTCTTCTGCATGTGGCTGTCCAATTTTCCCAACACCATGTGTTGAAGAGACTGTCTTTTTTCCATTGGACATTCTTTCCTGCTTTGTCAAAGATTAGTTGACCATAGAGTTGAGGGTCCATTTCTGGGCTCTCTATTCTGTTTCATTGATCTATGTGTCTGTTTTTGTGCCAGTACCATACTGTCTTGATGATGACAGCTTTGTAATAGAGCTGGAAGTCCGGAATTGTGATGCCACCAGCTTTGCTTTTCTTTTTCAATATTCCTCTGGCTATTTGGGGTCTCTTCTGGTTCCATACAAATTTTAGGATAATTTGTTCCATTTCTTTGAAAAAAATGGATGGCATTTTGATGGGGATTGAATGTGTAGATTGCTCTAGGTAGCATTGACATCTTCACAATGTTTGTTCTTCCAATCCATGAGCATGGAATGTTTTTCCATTTCTTTGTGTCTTCAGTTTCTTTCATGAGTATTTTATAGTTTTCTGAGTACAGATCCTTTGCCTCTTTGGTTAAATTTATTCCTAGGTATCTTATGGTTTTGGGTGCAGTTGTAAATGGGATCGACTCCTTGATTTGTCTCTCCTCTGTCTTGTTGTTGGTGTATAGGAATGCCACTGATTTCTGTGCATTGATTTTATATCCTGCTACTTTACTGAATTCCTGTATGAGTTCTAGCAGTTTTGGGGTGGAGTCTTTTGGGATTTCCACATACAGTATCATATCATCTGCAAAGAGTGAGAGTTTGACTTCCTCTTTTCCGATTTGGATGCCTTTGATTTCTTTTTGTTGTCTGATTGCTGTGGCTAGGACCTCTAATACTATGTTGAATAGCAGTGGTGATAGTGGACATCCCTGCCGCGTTCCTGACCTTAGGGGAAAAGCTCTCAGCTTTTCCCCATTGAGAATGATATTCGCTGTAGGTTTTTCATAGATGGCTTTTATGATCTTGAGGTATGTATCTCCTATCCCTATACTCTGAAGAGTTTTGGGATTGTCAGATGCTTTTTCTGCATCTGTTGAGAGGATCATATGATTCTTGTTCTTTCTTTTGTTAATGTATTGTATCACGTTGATTGATTTGCGGATGTTGAACCAACCTTGCAGCCTGGGATAAATCCCACTTGGTCATGGTGAATAATCCTTTTAATGTACTGTTGGATCCTATTGGCTAGTATTTTGGTGAGAATTTTTGCATCCATGTTCATCAAGGATATTGGTCTGTAATTCTCCTTTTTGATGGGGTCTTTGTCTGGTTTGGGGATCAAGGTAATGGTGGCCTCATAAAATGAGTTTGGAAGTTTTCCTTCCATTTCTATTTTTTGGAACAGTTTCAGGAGAATAGGTATTAATTCTTCTTTAAATGTTTGGTAGAATTCCTCTGGGAAGCCATCTGGCCCTGGGCTTTTGTTTGTTGGGAGATTTTTGATGACTGCTTCAATTTCTTTAGTGGTTATAGGTCTGTTCAGGTTTTCTATTTCTTCCTGCTTCAATTTTGGTAGTTGATACATCTCTAGCAATGCACACATTTCTTCCAGGTTATCTACTTGGTGGCATAGAGTTGCTCATAATATGTTCTTATAATTGTTTGTATTTCTTTGGTGTTGGTTGTGATCTCTGCTCTTTCATTCATGATTTTGTTGATTTGGGTCATTTTTCTTTTGGATAAGTCTGGCCAGGGGTTTATCAATCTTGCTAATTCTTTCAAAGGAACCAGCTTCTAGTTTTGTTCATCTGTTCTACTGTTCTTTCTATTTCATTGATTTCTCCTCTTTATTATGTCTCTTCTCCTGCTGGGTTTAGGCTTTATTTGCTGTTCTTTCTCTAGCTCCTTTACGTGTAGGGTTAGGTTGTGTATTTGAGACCTTTCTTGTTTCTTGAGAAAGGCTTGTATTGCTATATACTTTCCTCTTAGGACTGCCTTTGCTGTATCCCAAAGATTTTGAACAGTTGTGTTTTCATTTTCATTGGTTTCCATGAATTTTTTTAATTCTTCTTTAATTTCCTGGTTGACCCATTCATTCTTTAGTAGGATGCTCTTTCGCCTCCATGTATTTGAGTTCTTTCCGACTTTCCTCTTGTGATTGAGTTCTAGTTTCAAAGCATTGTGGTCTGAAAATATGCAGGGAATGATCCCAGTCTTTTGGTACCAGTTGAGACCTGATTTGTGACCCTATGATGTGATCTATTCTGGAGAATGTTTCATGGGCACGAGAAGAAAGTGTATTCCGTTGCTTTGGGATGGAATGTTCTGAATATGTCTGTGAAGTCCATTTGGTCCAGTGTGTCATTTAAAGTCTTTATTTCCTTGTTGATCTTTTGCTTAGATGATCCGTCCATTTCTGTGAGGGGGGTGTTAAAGTCCCCCACTATTATTGTATTGTTGTCAATGTGTTTCTTTGCTTTTGTTATTAATTGGCTTATATAATTGGCTGCTCCCATGTTAGGGGCATAGATATTTACAATTGTTAGATCTTCTTGGTGGATAGACCCTTTAAGTGGGATATAGTGTCCTTCCTCATCTCTTATTACAGTCTTTGTTTTAAAATCGAATTTGTCTGATAGAAGGATTGCCACCCCAGCTTTCTTTTGGTGTCCATTAGCATGGTAAATGGTCTTCCACCCCCCCACTTTCAATCTGGGAGTGTCTTTGGGTTTAAAATGAGTCTCTTGCAGACAGCATATTAATGGGTCTTGTTTTTTAATCCAGTCTGATAGCCTGTGTCTTTTGATTGGGGCATTTAGCCCATTTACATTCAGGGTAACTATTGAAAGATATGAATTTAGTGCCATTGTATTGCCTGTAAGGTGACTGTTACTGTATATTGTCTGTGTTCCTTTTGATCTATGCTGCTTTTAGGCTCTCTCTTTGCTTAGAGGACCCCTTTCAATATTTCTTGGAGGGCTCGTTTTGTGTTTGCAAATTCCTTTAGTTTTTGTTTGTCGTGGAAGCTTTTTATCTCTCCTTCAATTTTCAATGACAGCCTAGCTGGATATAGTATTCTTGGCTGCATATTTTTCTCGTTTAGTGCTCTGAAGATATCATGCCAGCCCTTTCTGGCCTGCCAGGTCTCTGTGGATAGGTCTGTTGCCAGTCTAATGTTTCTACCATTGTAGGTTATGTATCTCTTCTCCCGAGCTGCTTTCAGGATTTTCTCTTTTTCTCTGAGACTCGTAAGTTTTACTATGAGATGTCGGGGTGTTGACCTATTTTTATTGATTTTGAGAGGGGTTCTCTGTGCCTCCTGGATTTTGATGCCTGTTTCCTTCCCCACATTAGGGAAGTTCTCTGCTATAATTTGCTCCAATATACCTTCTGCCCCCTCTCCCTTTCTTCTTCTTCTGGGACCCCAATTATTCTAATGTTGTTTGGTCTTATGGTATCGCTTATCTCTCGAATTCTGCCCTTTTGATCCTGTAGTTGTTTATCTCTCTCTTTCTCAGCCTCTTTATTTTCCATCATTTGGTCTTCTGTATCACTGATTCTCTCTTCTGCCTCATTTATCCTAGCAGTTAGTGCCCCCATTTTTGGTTGCACCTCATTAATAGCCTTTTTGATTTCGACTTGGTTAGATTTTAGTTCTTTTATTTCTCCAGAAAGGGTTTCTCTAATAACTTCCACACTTTTTTCAAGCCCAGCTAGTATCTTTAAAGTCATGATTCTGAACTCTAGGTCCAACATCACACTAATGTCCGTATTGAGTAGGTACCTGGCAGAGGGTACTACCTCTTGTTCTTTTTGCTGAGGTGATTTCTTTCGTCTTGTCATTTTGTCCAGAGGAGAATAGATATGAATGAGAGAACAAAATGCTAACAGGGTAAAAACGTCCCCAGCAAATATACTCTATACAAATCAGAAAAGACCTGAAACCAGGGGAAAGGAAAGGGAAAGAAAGAAAAAAAAAAGAAAAAGAAAAAGATAAAAACAAACAAAAACAGAACAAAACAAAAACAGAATATGATCAAATATGATCAGTCTAGTGCATAGATCAGTGCCACACACTAGATTTTGGGCATATTTTGGTCTGTTAGAAGAAAGTGCCTCCTAAAATTTTAAAGGAAGAAAGACTTATATATGTACAAAATAAGGGTTGATACAATGAAGGGATGGCAGATGACTGTAAAGATGAAAATTATAAAAGATTTTATAAAAGGACTTGATAAGATAAGAAGTTGTTTTTAAAAAGAAAGAAGAAGATTTAAAAAGGAAAAAAAAAAAGGGAGAGAATGTGATCAGGCAGGAGACTAGAACAAAGCCATACACTAGTGATTTAGGGTATATTTTGATCTATTAGAAGAAACTATCTCAAAATTTTAAAGAGAGAACAACTTATATATATATCTGCCAAAAATAAGGGTAACTACTATGAAGGGATAAAATATGACTCTAAAAATGAAAAATAAAAAATGTTTTTTTTAAAAAAGGGATTGATAAGATGTTGGTTGAAAAAGGGAAAAAGAAAAATTCAAAAAAATAAGTTAAAAAAAAATTAACTTTGAAAAACTAATGAGTCATGGTAAAAAAGCCATGAATTTTATGTGGAGTATTCCCCTAGCGCTGGAGTTCTCCCGTTCTCCTTGATCGGTAAACTTGGTCTTGGATGGCTGTTCATGCTGATCTTCTGGGGCAGGGGCCTGTTGCCGGTTCCCAAATTTCTTTGCCGGAGGCAGAATTGCCCCGCCCTTGTCGGTCAGGGCTAAGCAAGCTGCTCGGGTTTGCTCTCAGGAGCTTTTGTTCCCTGCAAGCTCTTGGTACAGCTTTGGAGGACCAGAGTGAAAATGGCGGCCTCCCAATACCTTGGCTCCGTCTCTGCAGCCAGCTTACCCCCTCCAATACCTGGGAGCTCTGCCGCACTCAGGCACCCCCAGTCTCTCTGTGACCCCGAGGGTCCTGAGACCACACTGTCCCGCGAGGGTTCCACCCCCTGCTTAGCCACTGGAGCGACATCCCTCAGCAGAGCCGACTTACTAAAAGTTCCGATTTTGTGCTCCACGGCTCTATTACTTGCCAGAAGCGGCCAACGGAGGCTCCCTCCCCCGCCTTCTGTCCTCCCGAATATCGCCTCGGGTTCACTTCTCTGCACGTCCTACCTTCCAGTAAGTGGTCGCTTTTCTGTTCAGAGAGTTGTTGCTATTCTTTTCTTAGATCTCCTGTTGAGTTCGTAGGTGTTCAGAATGGTTTGATCCCTATTCAGCTGAATTCCTGAGACCAGACGAAATCCAGGTCTCCTGCTCCTTCGCCATCTTGCTCCCAAGCTGTTACATCCTTAGTTTTTGATGTAGTGTTCCATGAGTCCTTGTTTGCATATAACACCCAGTGCTCCATTTTAGTACGTGCCCTCCTTAGTACCCATCACTGGGCTAACCCATTCCCCCAGCCCCTCCCCTCTAAAAGCCTCAGTTTGTTCCTCAGAGTCCGTAGTCTCTCATGGTTTGTCTCCCCCTCCCATTTCCCCCCTTCATTTTTCCCTTCCTACTATCTTCTTTTTTTTTTTTTAAACATATATTATTTGTTTCAGAGGTACAGATCTGTGATTCAACAGTCTTGCACAATTCACAGCGCTCACCATAGCACATACCCTCCCCAAAGTCTATCACCCAGCCACCCCGTCCCTCCCACCCCCCACCACTCCAGCAACCCTCAGTTTGTTTCCTAAGATTAAGAATTCCTCATCAGTGAGATCATAGGATACTTGTCTTCCTCTGATTGACTTATTTCGCTTAGCATAATACCCTCTAGTTCCATCCACATCGTTGCAAATGGCAAGAGTTCTTTTTTTTGATGGCTGCATAATATTCCATTGTATATATATATACCACCTCTTCTTTATCCATCTGTTGATGGACATCTATGCTCTTTCCATAGTTTGGCTATTGTGGACATTGCTGTTATAAACATTGGGGTTCACGTACTCCTTTAGATCACTACATTTGTATCTTTGGCGTAAATACTCAGTAGTGCAATTGCTGGGCCATAGCGTAGCTCTATTTTCAACTTTTTGAGGAACCTCCATACTGTTTTCCAGAGTGGCTGCACCAGCTTCATTCCCACCAACAGTGTAGGAGGGTTCGCCTTTCTCCACATCCTTGCCAACATCTGTCGTTTCCTGACTTGTTACTTTTAGCCATTCTGACTGGTGTGAGGTGGTATCTTATTGGGGTTGGTTTGGATTTCCGTGATGCCGACTGATGTTGAGCACTTTTTCATGTGTCTTTTGGCCATTTGGATGTCTTCTTTGGAAAAATGTCTGTTCATGTCTTCCTGGGCCAGTGATTTTTTGAATTATTTCCATTGCTAGCTGATGCTTTAATTTGGAAGCTCTCGTCATCACCTCGAATTTAACATATGTCTAAAATCAAACTCTTGCTTTTGATTAAGTTCTTATTTTCCTACATCTGAGGCATTATTATCCTTATGCTTGAATCCTTTGCCTTCTCTCTCTTGCTCAGTTTACAGTTTTTTTCTGAAATCTTTTAAGATATTTTATTTCAGGGTATTCTTGCATTCAGTTCTTAGACATCACCTTAGTTTATTATTTCATACTGGCATAATTATAGTGGTTTTTCAGTCATTTCCATTCTACCATGTTAATAGTATCAGATATTTGTTTCTAAGATATTATTTTGATCACATTGCTAGTCTCATGCTGAAAAATTTTAAATTCTTCTTCACTGCTATCAAAGTCCCAGTGTTTTCCACAGAAAAACACTAATAGCAAAGAAGAAGTGAATGAATCTGTTGTCAGGTTCTTAAAGTTTCCACTGCTTTGTGCTTTCATTTGACCCAATCCTCTATCTTTCCAACCCCCAGCCATTTGATATATTTTTTCCCATTAATAAATGGGTTATTGAAGAACTGATTTTCCTAGTCTCAAGTGATTTTTTTTTCTTTTCCTTAATTGCTACTTACTATTAATTTGGAAATTAGTCAAGTATTTGTAGTACTCTTATTGAGGGTGGAAAGTGATTTATTTTTTCTTTTTTTTTTATAGAAGCCAGGATATAGGTTCTATGTGATTTGTTCTCTGAAAAATAGATATATATATACTTTAATTTCTCTCAATTGAATAGGTTTCCTTAAGATTATTAAGCTTATTTCACATTCTAAAATAAGACCTATCCTTATGGGAATATGAGATTCAGTATTCTTTCTCTTGGTTCTGTAATTCTGAGATAAGAAATAAAAGGCCAGAATATTTTAGTGAGTAGGTTTTTGCGTGATGTATTTGCCATCTATTTGGTTATAGTTCAATTTGTAACTTAATATAAATATGTTAAACATATTTTCAGTTTTTAAACTTTTGATTACTAAAATCTTTCATTGAAAACTGCTGACATGAAATTGATACAGGATCAAGATAGGGTTATTCTATAGGAGTCTGTTGGATAGGAAAGAATTTCTTTTATTTCTAAAACAGCATTTCTGTTTGTATTTATTTTACCTTTCCAGTATCATAGCAGCTAGTATCTACTTGCATTCTTGAATGTTGTGGCAGCTTGTATTTACTTTGCATTCACCACAATCAAAATGTAATTCATCCTTTAAATTTGTTTATATTTATTTGAGAAAGATGGTCCAAACTTCATTCTTTTCATTCTTTTTACATTCTCATTATAATAAAGTTTCTTTTAAGTTCGTTTTGGCAGTTTTTGTTTCTAAAAATCTTATGTTTGTAAAATACTTTTAGTTCCAGCAAGTTCGTGAGCAGATGGAGGCAGAGATAGCTCACTTGAAGCAGGAGAATGGCATACTGAGAGATGCTGTCAGCAACACTACAAACCAGCTAGAAAACAAGTATGTTTCCAAATGCTTTATTTTTAATTGAATGGCAGAATATTTTCATTGAATGGTGGAATATTTTCTTGGACCATCAAAATGGTGTTTGATAATGATTGGTTAGACTTCTGTGTTTTACATTTGTTTCTAAAAAACAATTTTCTTGCTATGTGAAGAACTCTTCAGCTAAACTCTGTGATAAATACTAGTGCCAGCAGTGCAACATTGTCTACACATCGATGAAACTGAATATTTAAGTTTTAAAACATCTATCCCCTTTAACAGTAGTTCTTAAACTTCATTATTCTGAAGGGCATCTGGCATGTTCATTAAAAAAAGCATAATCTTGAGTCCTGCCCATAAAAGATTATGATTCAGTGGCTCTGAGGTGGAACCCAGGAATCTGCATATTAAGACATATTCCTTGTGATAGTGATGAAATTGACTCTGGGCTTTCCTTTGAGAAACTGCCTTAGAGAAGTGTTAGTCGCATGCTTACAAGAATAAACGCTCTGTCTGATTTTAATAGATTTTCAGAACACCAGTTTGAGCGTGACACTGTTGACTTTTGCTCATGAGTGTGTGGCCATCCATTTTTCTTGATTATGGTGATTTTAGAATTTGTGTAATTGTTACCAAAATGATTCAGAGATTATAGTCAACCAGACTTCATTATTAGTAGTCACTTAAAACTTTTTTTTTTCGCTTGGCTGTAAGTGGAATTGCTCAGAAAAACAAATATCAAATATGTTTTGTTCTTTTTATGTGTTTGTAATAATAGAAGGTTCCTAATCCAGTTACTGTTTTCAGGCAGTCTGCTGAACTAAATAAACTACGCCAGGATTATGCTAGGTTGGTTAATGAGCTAACCGAGAAAACAGGAAAGCTACAGCAAGAGGAAGTCCAAAAGAAGAATGCTGAACAAACAGTTACTCAGTTGAAGGTGATCTATTCCCATCTTTATTTATCATTTCATAAATAACGTAGATATTCAATTCAGGGACCTAAATATGTATGTAGGTTTGAGAAATGTAGTTTGAGGCTTAAAGGAATCTGTAGTCTAAGTGTTCTGCCTGTGTAGAAGCATGTGCAGTAATGAGAGAATTGAATATAGGCTTGAGTCTGAAGTTAAAGACTGAAGATAGGAAAAATGAAATTTGCTGATTGACAGATACAAACAGAATTTCTTCTTTGGGTGGTTAGGGTTCACGTGCATGAGGCAAAAATCAAGTGGTAAAAATTACCTTAAATATTATTAATCATCCATAACTTGGATTTTTTAGTAAGTTCAGTAGAGCATATTTTTCTTCCAGCATTGGAATAGATGATTTTCCTTTGCTTTAGCACAAGACCAGGAAATGCTCCAGTTGCTTTCACTTGAGCCGTAATATTAAAAAAATCAGTTTCTGTAGATACCAGAATGGTACTTAGTACCGTGAGAAGCTCCTGCTGAGAAGTGATGCATGGGATTGCTCAGGCTACAGAGGAATAGATTTGTTTCTTTTGTACCTTATAGCATATGCACATTGAGTAGAATGGTGAATAGAATTGTCCTTTTCTCCTTTTCCTGGGGAGAGGATTTATTGAACATATAGTTCAATTTATGTAAGTCCAGTGTATTAGATTCCTTCCTGGGTCATTGGTAGAATCATACCTAATACCAGTTCCAGAGTGGTAGGGATTAAAAGGAGAAGGGATTAAAAGGACTTTGAGAATAATCGAATGTGGAAAATAGTGTAATTTGTTTTCTTGAAGTTTTTATGGGTCCCTGTGGGAGATTGATATAATTGTCCTTTTATTCAAAATTTGTCTTGCTGGTGTGTTTATTGCTGGCACTTATAAATATGGAAGTTCCATATGGATATGGATAAACAGATAAATTATACTAAAGACCATAGTCATCATTGAAGTGTTGTGCTCTATCTCAAAATTTGAATTTTAGGTTCCTACTGGGATTTAGCAGTAAAGATACCATCCTGTCTTTTGAAAGCCTATCAGCTGAAGAAAATAAAAATGGAAAACAGATCATAACTAAATAGGTCAGATATATACATAGTAGTAGCTATAGTGATCTACCTGCACAAATACTTGGTTTTTGTAAATCCTGCATTTTGGAGGGTAGAATGACTGTGGCTGATATCTTTGTATAAGTCTGGGCATATATGCATATTTTATTAATGTAGGAGGCTGATGGAATAAGCAGTTTTATGACAAGAGTAAAGAGGATGCCCTTTTTTTTTTTTTTTTTTTCCTGAAATCCTGTGATTGTGCTGACTTAACCTTTTCCAGGTTCAACTACAAGAAGCAGAGAGAAGGTGGGAAGAAGTCCAGAGCTATATCAGGAAGAGAACAGCAGAGCATGAGGCAGCACAGCAGGGTAAGGGGAGAGGTATTCATGTAAATTTAGTATATAGTCCTGGGTTAAATTTTCTCCCCTCTCTATATATGAAGAAAGTATGATTTGACCTTTTTGTTTAGGCCAATAAAAATAGCTTTTGCACTTTCGGAGTACCTTTATTTTTTTAAGATTTCTTAGAATTTCTAAAATAAATTCTCTACTAGCTTTATCCTGAAGCATTAAGTTGCAGATAAAATTATAGTTTATAATAGGGTAATAGGAACCTAGTTTGTGTGTTTCATTTCTGTAGTTATTTCCTCTGGTTCCTTGATTACCTCTTTATTTTTTGTTTGTAAGGGAGGACTCACTTTCTGTATTGTGAAGAGAAAGCAAGAGCGATACCATTTCAAATAGTTGACTTAAAACAGTCTACTTAAATGCTAAGTTTCATTACTTATACTTAATTTGATGAATCCATCTGGGAGATAATGGAGTTTGTATTGTATGTATTATTTGTCTCCATTACTCCTTTTCTCTGTAAGAGTCAGTGTAGTAAATTATAGTTCCAAACAGGATAGATCATAAAATTTTGGCTTTTTAGACCCTTGGTTCCCTCTGATTCCCCATGCCTGCCATCCCTCCATTCCTGTATTTCCTTTTGGTTCCATATTTAAATATACCCAAGATACTTAAAGGTCTTTTTCTTTATACATAAAGTTTATGTCTATGTTAAGATACATTAGCTTATTTTTTAAAGTTACATTTTTTATTTCATCAGTGAAGCACATAAGAATTTTGACAAAAGAATTGAGCTATAAACTATATTTCTCTATAAACTATGTAACTGTAAACCATAAAACCTCACTCTCAACAGAAGCAGTCATTTTTGCTTTTGGTATTCTCCATCATATTTCTAAATACACATACTATTTGTACACATATTGCTATCTCTTAATAGGTATCTGTTGACTTTTATTTCAGGAAATGAGGTCTTAACTCCCACACCATTCCTCCCACCTTCCCCTCATTCTACCAATATGGTTACGCATACTTCTTGATCATGTCAGTATTCGTTGTTGACATCATTATGACAGTGTAACTCAGTCCTGAGCCAAGAGAAATATTAAAACTGCAGTTCTTCTCATGAACAATGTTGTTTAATTTCTTGAGCTGATTACTGCTTTATGTTTTTAAGTTGTTTGATCCTTATTTTATCATTTAAAATTTTACCTGTGGTTAAACTCTTAACCCTCTCTCCTCTGCCCACCTCTCAACATATGAGGTAATGGAGAATCTTTTCAGTTTTTCTTTCTGGAGTCTTCTGTCTTCCTGTTTCAGGACTTGTGTATTTTCTAGGTTGGCTCCATAGCTGTCTTCCTGAGACTACCAGTGTTCTGGATACCGTGTTACCACCATCTTTCTTGCTTTCCTCCCTCATTTAGTCACATATCTTTTAGTCCCATGAGAGTATGCCTTTAAGTACATTGGTTAAGGCTTTGCATATCTGAAAATGTTTTTATTTTTTCTACCTTCATGCTTGATTGGTAGTTTGGCTGGCTGGAGAGTTCTAGGTTATAAATAATTTTTCCCACAGAAGTTTGAAGGCATTAATTCAGTGTTTTAACTTTCACTATTGCTGGTAAAGAAATAATTATGCTCTTCTGAGTTCTAACCCTGGATATGACCATTATGTTTAATTATAAGGAGTTCTTTTTTGAGTTGGGTTTCATTCTGTTATTAGTGTCTTGTTATGGCAGTAACATCTTAAAATATGCACACACACACATTTTCTCCTTTTCCCTATATTTGCCTCTCTTCCTTGGTGGTGGTGGTGTTGGTGGTGGACTTGTTTGTTTTATGGGGCCAAGAGGTAGCTCTCATGATACCTAGTATCTCCATTTCCTGAGCCTTTCCAGATTTCCTGAACACCTTCCCCTTCCAAGTTAGTGATTATCTATCTCTCCATTCATTTTATCTTAATTTCTGGATTTGGAGTTAGTTTCTGATTGCATCAAAGATAGTTTGTGTTTGTTTCTCATTTTCTTTGTTGTTTTGGGGTCATTGGTAAGAAGAGAAGCAGACAGAAAAGTTGTACTTCATTCTACACCAGGACATTTGTCAGCCATCAGCATCTTTCTCTGTTTTCCAAGTAGGAAAGTATAGGGAATTTATAAGAGATTCACTTGATAACTCACTAAAGTGTCTTTGGGGAAATGAAGAATGCTTTCAAGAAATGATACAATAGTTTTAAACATTCATGTACCATTCACTTAACACATTTTTGAGTATGTACTGTGTACCAAGCCTTGGACACTGCTCTGGATATAGAGAAGAGGCAATTCTGTTTTCAGAAAGCTTACTTCCTGGGCGAAGAGAAGAATTAGTACAGTGTGGCAGGTTCTATGATAAAGGTAAGCCTAGAATGCACAGGGGAGCCATGTGCAGGAGGGGAAGAAGAGGAGAGATTCAAGGAGTTTTTTTCTGGAGGAGATAATGCCTGTGCTAAAGATGAATGGTAGTAACCAGGCAAAGGAAGAGAACTTTGTAAAATGCTATGTTTTGTTACAGATTTACAGAGCAAATTTGTGGCCAAAGAAAATGAAGTACAGAGTCTGCATAGTAAGCTCACAGATACCTTGGTATCAAAACAACAGTTGGAGCAAAGACTAATGCAGTTAATGGAATCAGAGCAAAAAAGGGTGACCAAAGAAGAGTCTTTACAAATGCAAGTTCAGGTATCTAATTCTCTCTCCCTTTTTGAAAAATAAAAGCAGGCGGTGGCTGGATGTGTCTCTCTAGAAGAGAGCGGGTAGTCTACCTTATCTTAATTGTGGAGTGGTGATGAATAATTATAACTTAATTTTTGAGCAGTTGTCACAATATGGTGTGTTTGAATATGTGCTTAAAGATGTCCTCACAGTCTTAAATTCTTTGTGTTAGATTAGGGGCAACACAACTTACTCTTAATTTTTACCTTCTACAACAACTCTAAAAATAGAGTCCCTAGTCATTGTTTAAATTATGGCTTTGGAATCTAAGAATGCCTTTTTAAAGATAAACAGAAGTTTGTACCTCATTTTGTTCATGTACATTGGTATATTTGTTAACAGCACACTTTCCTCCCCCCCTCCTTTTTGGTTGTTACTTATGAAAGGATATTTTGGAGCAGAACGAGGCTTTGAAAGCTCAAATTCAACAATTCCATTCCCAGATAGCAGCCCAGGTAATTGTGCTTTCATATTGCTTGTCATTTCTAATGTATATTATAATAATATAATATAAAATATATATAATTTAATAATGACATTATATAACGTACTATAATATAATATAATTCCTAGCCATTAAATTAATCACCTGAATGCCTGTTGAATGCCAAGCACTGGATTAGTAGTTGGGAAACTGGTCCATGAATCAACAGTGATGATCCTGATAGCGGAGCACTCTGATAATTATGTATAGTGCTGTGGGAAAACACCAAGAAAAAAATCCAAATCCAACTAATGGCGAGTTTCTACCATAGAGGGAAGAAATGTGCATAATCTTGACACAGAACAGAAGAAATTGGCCAAATGGTGTTAGGAATAGTGGTTTATATATTAAAAATGCTTACTAAATACTGACTAACCATAAGGGAAAACTTTATATACACTCAGGTGGTAGCAGTATGTTAATAATGTAATACTATATGTTAATACATAATCTCAGATTATGTAGGCAAAAAGATCATTTTAAAACTTCTGTTCAGTGAGTGGGGCACCTTCCAGAGTTTTCAAGTTGTATTGTTAGACCTGTTATTCTTTGGCAATATTGCTGTGCAACATAGATTTAGTCTAAAGTGTATATATCTATAATACAACATTAAGAAAAAAGAAAAAAACCTTGTAAGTACTTATTTCTGTGATATACATACTGTTTGTTTCAATTTCAGCTCCTCAACTTTAAAATTCTAAAAATTGTAGAAAAAGTACCAGCTTTTTCTATGTTAAAAAGTAATTTTAACATTAACTTGTTTTTAAGGTTCAGGCAATTTCAAACTCCCAAAACTATGAGATTGCACATATTTTTTTCTAGTATGTTTTCTTTGTAGAAACTATAGTCTAAAATGAATTGTGTAAGAACTTTTTACTATAGAAGAGGATGTTTGTATGTCAGTGTACATATATATATAATCAACTTCAAAGTGAATTGAAATCTTAAGTTAGCTGAGAAGGTAGCTCTAGAAAATTTACCAGGAATTAAATACTTAGAGAATGCTATAAGTATGTTTTTGAAAAGTAAAGATGAGCATGGTTATTACCAAATGACTTAATTGTTATTGTACCCATGAACTGTATCATTTTATTATTGGAAGTTGTTCCTAAGATAAAGATGAAACATGGCCTTTGTAGGTGTTTTTCCTGTATATTTGGTACTTGTTAAAGTTGTATAATTTCCAGGCCTGGCGATTTGTTTTCATTTGAACTGTCTTATGCTATGTAATTCCCTAATACTGGTTGTTGGTGATCAAAGTTGCTTTCAGAATAATAGCTACTATTTATTGAACAGTCATCATGGGCCAAATACTGCCTTAACAATTTTTTATACATTAATTTAATTTTTAAAGCTCTGTTTGATTATTGTACAACTTTTAGACTTTTTCTTAAATGCTTTTATGTTGACACTGTTTTTCTTTCTTAGACCTCCGCTTCAGTTCTAGCAGAAGAGTTACATAAAGTGTAAGCCTGCCTTTCTACACTTCTCTTGTAATTGCTTAGTCACCACTAAATGATACCTGTTCCATCAACACTTATGATTTACTTTATATTCTGACTTGTTCAGAAAATACTCTTAACTAGATCTGGAGCAACTTTTGCTCTCCTCCCTCCCTCAGTGAGTTGAGTTCCTAAACATTGCACATTTTGTGTTTTTATGTCTTCATCATAAGAAGAGTTGGGGAACCTTTTTGTATTTGGGGTTTAGTAGTGGAAGAGAGAATTGTAGTTTGAGATTAATGGAAGTAAGTTAGTTTTTGTGCCTAGTAAGTAGTTTTACCTACTTTGTATTTTAACTGTATGGTGGTATACCCAAAACAAGGTTCTGTTTTTAGTATATTTTTTAATTTGCATAGACAGGGCTCACTTGAGTTCAGAAAACCTAAAATCTGGCTTTGGCATTACCAGGTTTGTGAGCTTAAAATAATTACTTCTTTTTACCTCAAGTTTTAAAAAAGGGGTATGTATCTTAGGGAGTTGTAGTAATGTATGTGATAGATATTACTAAACTGAAAGGAGCTACAGAAATGGAGGGTGCAGATGCATGAGAAACTACTTAAGCATGAGCATATTTAAGGCTTTTAATCCTTTGACTTGTGACTTGACTTCAAAATGTTTATATGTAAAAATGTATTTCCTGTTAAAGGATTGCTGAAAAGGATAAGCAGATAAAACAGACTGAAGATTCTTTAGCAAATGAACATGATCACTTAACAAGTAAAGAGGAGGAACTTAAGGTACAGTAATCCTGATAAATGGCAACAGTATTTTATAAGCTTTGAATTACCCTGATAATGGTAATCAGTATGACCATCTATGAAGAATGGAAAATACTCTAAAGTCATTTGAAAAGTGTCTACTCTTTATTAAACTATAAAATCCTCTTTAGCCTTCCAAAGAAGAGAAGTTCAGAGGGCTTTTCTCACATGATGTAATTCACAGTAATTTGGGAAATATGCTAAATAACAGGAATTGATGATTTCCTTTTCCTATTTAAGAAATTGTGATTTGAGGCCTTCGCTTTGAGACCTTTACTTAGGTAGAAGAGATGCTTTACCAATTTTAAAGTCAGTTATATTAAATATTTTTAATATTTCCTTCTTATTCTAGGATATACAGAATATGAATTTCTTATTAAAAGCCGAAGTGCAAAAGTTACAGGCCCTGGCAAATGAACAGGTAGATCTTTATTGCTGTTGAGCATTTACTTTCAGAATTTGACCTTGTCTATACTTACTATTGCAAGCCCTAATTTCATTCATATACATAGTAAATATAATGGTTACTTGTGTTTGGCTGCATGGCATATTGTTGAAAGCCTCTTCTATTTCACCATAACACTCAAAACCCACCTACATGGTACTACTTTCATGTTGAAACTCATGTTTGATCAAATGAATTGATACATTTAAGATCTCAGAAGAATCCATGAAAACATTGTTAATGTGCTGATTTGTTTTAGCCTTCTGCTATTTAATCAAAAAAGGATATACTTTTATTTGGATAAAATTTGACCAGTGAGAAGTCCAAATTATTGGACAGCAAAATGTATTACGGAAATGTGTAGATATTGCTTTAACTTTTACTTCAAATATATGGAAATACAGCTTTTCGGTATATAAAAATAAGGGAAAGAATAGTTTGGAGTGCTTCCTAAGGAATGGTTTAATTCTCATCCCATTCCAAACACAGGCTGCTGCTGCACATGAACTGGAAAAGATGCAAAAAAGGTGAGTAAAGCATTGCTGTACATGGATCCATTTGTACATTTATATTCAGGTATAATTGCAGAAGTTATTGGTACTCATAACTGATAGTTGTGCATATAATTTATGTAAACCTTTGAATATGAATTGTTTTAATTGATTTTTTTTCTCATAGTATTCATGTTAAGGATGATCAAATAAGATTGCTTGAAGAACAGCTACAGTGTGAAATTTCAAACAAAATGGAAGACTTTAAGGTTTGTGATTAAGCTTGTCAACTGAGCTTAGAACAACCTTCTATAGTTTTCAGTTGAAATGAGTCTAGAAATACTAGTTTTTTATATGAAATCACCCTGAAGCAATGTTTCTATAGTTTATTTGGGGCTTATACAGACAGTGAATGTTATCATAAACTTTTTGCCTAGATTATCTTATCTGTTCTTATAATAGACTTTTGATACTTGTTTTGCTTCAGTCTTTGCTCTGCTGTAGTTTCCAGTTGGTAGTTTGTGATGGTTTTAACTGCCTCCATTGTCCGTGCAGTGCTAGCTTCTGGTCACGGCTGCTCAGCTTGAGTATTGGAAAGCAGTCTTATTGCTGGGGTGCATCTTCTCATGTGTATGAGATTTGCATTCTTCTTCTTCTTTTTTTTTTTTGCTTTTATTTAATAAGAATCCTGTAAATATTCACTTAAGAAAACAGAATTTCCCAGAATTCATTGGCACAAGTGGTTTCAGTTCTTTGAAATACACGTGAAACACTATTTTGGGATAAAGCACATGACTGAATTGGGGGGCTTAGTCAAAACTTGTTTTAGAGGTCATTGTACATGTAGTTTATACTAGTACTGTATTTCTATATTTTGGAAATATATTCACTGAAAATGAAAAATGAAACCACATGAGATTAGCATTGTTATATCAGTATATAATTCACCTGTCACTTTAAGAATACTTAAAGGGATAATATGGGTTTGAATTGGGGGGAATTTTTTTTTTTTTAACCTATTCAAATGATTGCTTTGTTATCTTTTCTTAATAAAACAGTAAATTGAGATTTCTTTTTTCAGATTCTAAATGACCAAAACAAAGCATTACAGTTAGAAGTTCAGAAGCTACAAACTCTTGTTTCTGAACAGGTAAGGCTTTTCATGCATTACAAGGCAGAAATATCTAATATTAAAAAGATCTGGTTCTTCTTAAATATTAACCAACTCATTCATTTTGAGGAGTTTTGCCGAAGTATGGATGTATCTTTTCATTGCATCTGTTCATCTTGTGCTTATCAAGTGTCTAAGGAAAATATTTTTTCTTCCCTGAGGGGAAGCTAATGCTAACTTCCTTTTTATAAGCACTTAAAAAAAAAGTGCAATAGAATACATAAAAAGCATTTAAGTCATTTTGATACATTTGGCTCTCAGGATAAAAATCTTTCACTTTTGGAGCCTTTTTTCTAAGGCAACATGGTTTCTTAAAAAAGAGTGGGTTTGAAACCTGCTACCAGCACTTAAAAGCGGAGTGATGTTGATCAGATTGCTTAACCTTTCTGAGACCTTTCATTCCAAATCTTTCACACTGAGATTTTATTTACATCATAAGCTTGTTAGATTTAAATGGGGAAGTTTATGTGTAGTGCTTAGCCTAGTGATTGGCATTAAGCAGGCATCTTAAACCTTAATTCCTTTCCCTTGAAATACTTATTTTTTCATCTCCTCTCTACCCCCTACTGTCATCAGACTCTTCTATATTTATAGCAAGCCATCAAAACTATAGCAGCCTTAGTAAGCATGGCTTCATAAACTAGAGCCCCAGGCAGTGTCCATCCTTTGGCTGTTCCTAAGAGTTGCCTTCAGACTTTTCTCCTACAGAGCTCTTCAGATTCCAGTGTTTAAAAATATTCTAGAAACTCTTGATATTAGATGACACATTAAAATAGAAGCTTTGAATGTTTTTCTAATAGTGTTAAATTTGGGAGCTTGTATTAGAAGCTGAAATGTAAATTACTGCAAATGATAGCACTTCTTTTCACAGATGCATGCTTTCTTTTTTATTTTAAAATTCACATTGTGCAGGTATTGAATTGGTGTAAAGTAGCTGTGCCAAATACTGTGGAAGTATTTGTTAACATCTGTTTAAGAAATCTACTTATTCTCCTTCCCCTCTTGAATATGTTAGTGCCTTGTGTATTCTTTATTACTTTGTATATAGTTTACCCTTGCAAACAAAAGGCACTAGAGGAGATAATGCTAAACTGATGATATTTAGTGCAGTGCGGGGACATGACTTCATGCCACTGTAATCCTAAAATAATTTTTTAAGTCTTATTCTCGTTTCTCTTTGTTGTGGTATGGCTTATAAAATACATTTCATCAATTGTAAGAATTCTCCCCCTCAATTTATCATCTCTGAAGTCTGGATGTGTCTTAGAGTCTCTGGTTACAGTTTAGCTGTATTTTAGTAGCTACATAAAATACCAGGCGTGAGGGCGCCTGGGTGGCTCAGTTGGTTGAGTAACTGCCTTCGGCTCAGGTCATGATCCTGGAGTCCCAGGATCGAGTCCCGCGTCGGGCTCCCTGCTCAGCAGTGAGTCTGCTTCTCCCCGGACCCTCCCCCCTCTCATGGTCTCTCTATCTCATTCTCTCTCTCAAATAAATAAATAGAATCTTTAAAAAAAAAATACCAGGTGTGAGATGCAACATTAATGACTTCAAAGAGGTAAAACGTGATTGATAATTTTTGGTTGTGTTATTTCTTACCCAGAAAAGCAGAATGTTAAGTTGTGAGTTGGTTATAGAGATTCTGGAACACTTATTTCCGTGTATAAGGTTTTAAATACTTCCTTAAATTAACTTCACGGGAGTTAAAACAAATGCCTAGAAATGTATGACTCTGTCCTGGAATTCCAGTATTAAAGGTGCTGGTAACTCTTACATGTAAAGAAAACAGGAATCTTTGCAAATCTTTTAACTTTTAGAATCTTTTAATCTTTTAGTTCTGTACTAAAAATGTATTCTCCATCATTAGACAAGAACAAAACCACTAGCCTTACATTTTTCTTTTCCTTAAAGAGAATATGATGACTTAAGAATTGCCATTCTAATATCTTAGGTAAAATTCCCCATATGTGTGGAAGTTAATATTAAAAAGAAAATCCCCTAATTTCTACCTTAACTGAATCAGCCTTCTATCTACTACTAAGGTTTCCATGTACTTTTAGATATTCTGTTAAAATAACAACTTTTTTCATGAGATAGGTTTTGTTTTAATGAAGAATAGTTTTAGGAAGTTTAATGAACAGTCCACAAAACAAAATTTTATAGCCACATTTTTTAAATTTATTTAAAAGAATTTGATTAGGGAAAAGTTACTTTGTGGTACTAATTTAAGATTTGCTCTTTGGTAATTCTTAGAATTTTTCTTGTTCTTAAAGCTCTCTCTTTTAAAAATAGCTTAGAAAGCATGTAACTATGATGGTGTGTTTTGGTTATAGTTGTGACTTAGCTCTCTCGTCTTGGCCGACCAAAGAACCATCTCTTTGGCTTCTTCTCTGGTCATTTTTATTGCTATCACTAGTGAAAGAAGAGATGAAGATTAGTATAATCTTAATTTTTTCGATTTCCACCTTTCTTTAACCCCTTCCTATATCCAGCAGTCAGAATTCTAAGTGACAGTTGAGACATGAACAGTTTAGTTACATAAAAAAAAAAAATCAGTCTTTTTGCTCCATGGATTTTTATCTGGGAGGAAAAGATTGAGCTTATTGAAACAGAAACCAGTGATGGTGCCAAGTTGTTGTTTCTTTAGGTGTAGGAAGCAGAAAGACAACAAATACCAGGTAAGATAACCTGTTTATACATTAAAGAAGGGAAGGCTCCATGTGGATATAAGCCTGTATGATAATCCCAATGATGCAAATAAATCAGTTACTAGGATCTCATTTATTCAAAATAAAACTTCTGGGGAGGCAGGGTTCTGAGTTATCCCCCCTTTTTTTTTAATAGCAAAGGAGCAGCATTTTTATTCTTACTGTAGTAGATTTTTATTGAGTAAAAACTATAGGAGTAGGAAATTTTTTCTCTTTGCCCTGTTGCCTGTTTGCCTGTTTGTGTTTTATTGCAGAAGAATTTATTATTTATTATTGTATAAAATGTAGTTTTGGAAATTGGGGAGAACAAAATTGGATTGGGTTAGGCCAATATATAAAGTAAAAAAGGTTGGATGGATGCTCAGCTGGTCACTTTTCTGCAATTGAGTATTTGATAAGCTGATGAGCAACAGTACATGTTAAACTAACTTTGTTAAAGGAAATTAATTTCATTACATGTTTACATGCTTATGAATTGAGTATATGCTAGATGCTGTGCTCCATGCTGAAGCTACAGAGATGAATGAGACTTGGTTCCTGCCTTCAGGAATATGGCTTCTAGTGTGAAGATAGATATGTAACACAGAAAAGTATGATGAATAAAATTTTTGAACTGTGGTACAGCATTAGAGGAAGAGATAATGAATTCTATCTGAAGGACAGTGAGGGTGAAGAGGTACCACAGAGAAGGGCCTGCCAAACTTGCCCAACAGCTAAAGGGAAATCCAGGCTGAGGGAATACAGTGTTAAAAGTCATAGCGGTGTGTGGCCAGACTGGTGTATTCAGAGTTAGTTGGCATGTTGTAGAAGTGCAAAGTATGCAGTGTAAGGAGTAGAGAAAGATTGGCTAAGGCGTGATCATGAAGGACTTTTTGTGTGCTGTGTATGGACCATGAACTTGATCTAGCATGTTGGTAAATCCCTGAAAGATATTGCAAGGATGAATAAGTGTTTTGTCAGCATTTTAGATCACTCTGGTAACAATGAGGTATTTGAATTTGTGTGAGGGAGAAGTGTGTAGGATTAAAGGTATAATACAATAAGTGATTAAGGTGCAGATAACTTGGACTTAATAGTGTTGTCTTTTTTTAATTGAGATGTAATTGACATAAAACATTAGTTTCAGATGGGCTTATGTGTAGATAATGTGAAATGATCACAACAAGTCTAGTTAATAGTTAACATCACCATACACAGCCACAAATTTTTTTTAAATCTTTTTTTTTTTTTTTTTTAAAGAGATAGTGTGTGTGTTAGCTGGGAGGGAGTGGGGAGAGGTGGTGGGGGAGGGACAGAGGGAGAGGGAGAATCCCAAGCAGGCTCCACACCCAGGGTGAAGCCGCGATGCAGGGCTCAGTCTCTCGACCGAGATCATGATCTCATCTGGAATCGAGAGTCCAATGCTTAACTGACTGAGCCACCCAACTGCGCCTGTTCAATCTTACGTGAGATGGCCATCATCAAAAATAAAGATGGACAAAAACCCATCTTGGTGAAAGATTTGTAAACTTCTTGCATGATTTATTTTCATAGTTTATAAACCTGACTTAATATACTTTTGACAGCTCTGTCTCCTTTCTGGTGATAGGGAAATTTTTCCCATTGGGAAGTTCTTCCTGTATCCCTCACAAAATATTCCTTATAGGCAACAGTCAGAGAGAAGAATGGTGTGGTACTGTGATATTTGAGATGAATGAAGCCGAGGGCCTAACCTAAGGCATTGAAGAAAAGGGGGTTAATTTTAGAAATATGTAAGAAGTGGAGTCTTAGGACTTGGATTTGGCAATGGAAAAATTAATAGTATTTGTGAAAATGGTTATAATAAAATTGGGGGGAAAGTAAGAAACTAGCACAATTAGGAGTACAGGTAGGGAATGGGATGGGCAGAAAAAATGTTCAAAGCAAAACACCTGAAGCCTGTTTTGGTAGGCTGCTTAGCTGCCTGAAGGCTTGGGAATGCTAAGGAGGAAGCCCCTCTTCTGGATACAAAATAAATTATAGCAGTGGGGACTTTTGTGTTTCTGGGGAGATGCTAGAAGGGAAGTGGTTAGAAGTAGGGGTCAGCTTACATGTCATGTTTTAATGCCTTGTAAGGCATTAAATTCTCCTTGTAAGGAGAATATATTCATGTGTTGCTCCTGCAATTTATAATCAGTTTTAAAACATTCTATATATTGGTCTAGGTGGTGGTCACATAATATCTACATGTTAAAAATTAATTGCTTTGTATACAGGATTTTTGCACTTGCCCATATAAATGTTATACCTTAGTTTTTAAAAAGTCAAAAAATCAATTTAGAAGAAGAAAGAACAAAGTCTCCTTCCTCGTCTTCAAGGCTTTAGAGCCTTGGATTTTTCATATTTGAAGAATGGAATTGACATAGAATTAAGGCACATTCTCTTCTTTATTCTTAAGATTTTCTTTTATGGCAATTAAAAACTAATTTTGCTAGCTCATAGTATACTTTGTCTTTTTTTGTGTCTTTTGTGTAGCTGCTTCTCTTCTGTCTTGTGTTTTCTGAATTAAATAATTCTTTAATTATTAGCAGTCTTCAAGTGTAGAGCACCTTCCTAAATTTTGGATCTAATTTAAACAAGTTTCATAGAATTGTATTTTTAAACTAGTTTTGCCTCATGCAAACTTAGTAAAATTAAACTTTTTTCCTTTTTTGGGTGATTTTTATTTTAGCCTAATAAAGATGTTGTGGAACAAATGGAAAAATGGTAAGACTTTTTCTTATTATATTTTAATGACTCATTTCTACCAAATTTGAGGTAACAGAATTATTAACTATATTAATCTAGATTCTTAAAGTGCTTTTTGTACTTCATAATGGAAGAAGGTGGTATGCTGTTGATTGGTTTGATTTGGGATTACATTAGGTTTGTGGTGTTAGGTGTGGCAATGATTTTATTTATTTAGGCTAGCCTAAATAAGCAGGTATTACTTGAACACATTTTACTTGTAAAGAAGTACATTTAGACCATGATCAAAGATCCTCAGAAACCTTCCTAGAATTAAGTTTATAAGAAATGAGGGACACAGGAGTTGATTGATAGAAAATATTTAGCAGTGATAGCATTTACCTTGAAAAATAGTTAATATGTTTTAAATTTATGATTTCAGTATTCAAGAAAAAGATGAGAAGTTGAAGACTGTAGAAGAACTACTTGAAACTGGACTTATTCAAGTGGCCACAAAAGAGGAGGAACTGAATGTAAAACATTTTTGTACATTTGTTTTCCTTGTGGTTTGTCAGTGAACATGAAGGGGATTACTGTAATTTAAGATTTTTCCCATAACTTTTTAAAACTTATCCACATTTAATGAATATATGATACCTTTTTTCCATTAAATTTAACATTTTATTAGGAATACAAAAATGCATAGTTGATTGTAGCATTCATTGTCTTAATGAAATAGATACTTTTTTTTTTGGTTTGTAAAAAGCTTCCGCACCTCCACCATGCCCAAATGATAACTAACAGACTTCATAAGTTCATGAAATAGTATTGGAGGTCAGGGAAAGGAGAGACTCCAGTTCTGTTTTGTGATTATCATTAGTCCTGACTAACTTGATTAGGACAGGGTTGCTGGCAGAAATGTTTAAAGATGTATTTGAGTTTAGGGGGAGAAATGACTTTACAAGTGGTATACTCTGTGCTCTTGAGGTTGTGGAAACATAAGTAAAAATACTTGGGATAAATGAAATAAATGGCTATCTCTAGAAGTTACAGAATTGCAGACGTGTGACAAGGGCCTTCCAGAGAGGGAAAGAAGCAGCTAAAGAAAAATGAGAAATTAGGATATTTTTGAAGATAGCTAATTTTTTAGAAAGTAAAAGTGTATTGTGCTTCTGTATCTTTGAAAAAGGCAATAAGAACAGAAAATTCATCTCTGACGAAAGAAGTTCAAGACTTAAAGGCTAAGCAAAATGATCAGGTAATGTATTCAGTAGATCCTGCAACTATTCTCTTTTAAACAATGCACAAACCTGTTATGTTCATATACAGGAGGTCTGTTGTTTATTTCCTTTCACCAGTGTGGAATTTGTCAATCATAGTTTTAATCTGTGAATGATCAGGGACTTGATTAACAGTACTAGAAGCTGCAATTTATTGAATGATAGCTGTATGCTAGCCACTGGGTAGAGTACTTTAGATAGGATGTCATTGCTGCTTACTGAAGTAATAAAAGTTTTGAGTGTACAAATATAAAGAAAGACTCTTAAGTAGCAGTAGAAAAAGCTATCCGAAATAGGCAATTTCCTAGTTGTATTTTCTTCTTATCTGGTTAGAATTATTAATTGTAACATGTATCTGTTGATTTTTCTTTTGGCCTACACTTAACCATCAGTAGCCTTAAAGCTACTTTCAGAGTACTTTTAATTTTCATAATTATAGCATTAAAAAAAAAAACCTAGAAAGAATCAATTCCTGGGTTTACTGTTCTCATTTGGATTTTGGTATAGTGGAAAATTTAAGGATAATATACTCCTCTATTTCTGAATTCATTTATATTTTGAGCAAATTACTAAGTAGGATACTTTCCTATTTCCAGGTTTCTTTTGCATCTCTAGTTGAAGAACTTAAGAAAGTGTAAGTAATGACATTTTTAAACTGGTCTTTCTCTTTTGGTCCATTTTCTTAGTGCTCATAAATCTTGTTCTGTGCAATTTAGACAGCTGTATGTTAGTTTAACCTTCACTCTAGATTTTTTACTGATGGATTAAGGGAATTTAGCTGTGCTTTCCTAGTGCAGTGTGATTGCTAAAACATCTATTTCTATAATTGATTCCATTCATTTTCTTAACTTATGGCATCACGTTGTTAATTTTGTTTCTGCAGTAAGAACTATTGAAAAAAACAACCAGGTTATACTGGATATAGAGAGCATGTATCCTCTTCTTGAACTCTGTAAATTTGATGCCATAATTGTGTATACGTTCTGCCACTGCTTTCAGAACTCTGGAAGCCAGTATTGTTGAGAGAAACTTGATTCTTCCCAGTATTCTTCAGGGTGCAAGCCTTAACATTCTCTGTGCACTTTTGAAGCAGGTCACCTGCTTCTCTTTGTGTGTATCAGCCTTACCCATCTGGTATTTACTGATTAATTCTCATTTAGGAATACCCCCCTTTTTTTCTTAAAGAGGGGGTGGGCAGGGGCAAAGGGAGAGGGAGGGAGAATCTTAAGCAGGCTCCACACTTAGTGCTGAGCCTGACACTGGGCTTGATCTCAGCATACTGAGATCATGACCCGAACCAAAATCAAGAGTGGTATGCTCAACCGACTGAGCCACCCAGGCACCCCTCTAGGAAGACTTTAAGGATTTTTTTCCCTTCTTATCTGCAAGATATGTTGCTGTTTTACTTAAAATGGGAAGAGTTGATTTGGATGACCCCTGTTGGTGCTGTTTTTTTATGTCTTGGTGGATCTTGATGATTTCTGTTAAAGTTCAATACTGCATTTCTTCATCTAAGGATTCATGAAAAGGATGGAAAGATCAAGTCTGTGGAAGAGCTTCTGGAAGCAGAAGTTCTCAAAGTTGCTAATAAGGAGAAAACTATTCAGGTATTGGGAGAGAAAACTGTGTTGGGTGTTTTTTTTTGTTTTTTTTTTTGTTTGTTTATCAACTTTAGTGAATATCATTTAATTTCATGTGTTTGTCTGTACATTGCATTTTATGTCAATTTCTGTGTTTCCATTGTCCAATCCTGTCTGTTTTGTCATTGTCAAGGATTTGAAACAGGAAATAGAGGCTCTAAAAGAAGAAATAGGAAATATCCAGCTTGAAAAGGCTCAACAGGTAAAAATCCCAGAGCCATAGCATGACAGATTTCTTAGTGTATGTGTATTTATGAGCTATTTGGTTTTTTTTCTTGTTACTCAGAAAAAACTTTTAGTAGTATGCTGTAAGTATTTTGGGTTATGTACTTTTATTTATTTATTTATTTATTTATTTATTTATGCTTGATTTGAGAAAGTGTTCTTGATATTTTATTCAATATATTTTTTAACTTTTAAAGATTCTTTTCTAGAAAGTTTTCTGTATTAATGTTTCATTTTAGTTTGCCAACTTAAACACAAAACAGTTTGGTAAATCTTTTTTTAACCTTTTTTTTTAATTGCATGGATTAAAATGTTTTGTTATAGACTATGTATTGCTCAACCTTTGCTTAGAGAACAAAGTACAAACTTTGTTGGGGGATTTCAGAGGTAGCCGAGATTACTGGGCATAGATGGGTTTTGGTGAATTTAATCTGATAAAGCTTCACTGAAAAAGGAGTGAGATTGCATGGAAGTGAGGATTCATCCATTCATCCAAAGTTATTCAGCAGTATTTCCTGAGTTCATTCTACTTGTGAAAGCACTGTGTTAATGATTTAAGATCATGTGTTGAAAGAAACAGTGGTATTATGAAAAGATCACAGTTCTCTAATATAGACTGAGAGGTTAGGAGAACCTGAGGAACTGACATTTAAGCCAAAATCTGAAGGAACTATGAGAAGACAGTGGTGGATAAAAGTTGCTGTTGAATTACTGTGTATGGTAAAAAAAAAAAAAAAAAGGAGCACAATGTTGAGTACTGTTGAGTAGATAGATGGCTTTGAAGACTGGAAAGAAGAGCTCTGATACAGTAGAGAGGTATATGTACAGTTAATACTCTAATTTTCACAACTTTAGAATTATCACATTATTTAGACTTATTCATATTTTTGATTTGTTATTCTTACTGTCATTTGAATCAAGAGAAGGCAGAATCCAAACACCTCTCATTTTGGCATGAATAACTCAGCTAAGATCTTTGTAATTTGAAGTGTACACATTTTAAAGTTTATCATAAAGCTAAAGGTCAATTAAATGAATTATAAAATTGCTTTTTTTCTGCTTTTTTCTTTGTATTTCAGTTATCTATTACTTCTCAAATTCAGGAGCTTCAGAACTTGTAAGTACCATTTCTCTCATTTCCCTTTAATATCTCTTTTCCACAAATTAAATACAAGTATGTACAAGTCAAATACAAATCAAGTACAGTTATAATGAAAACAGTTTCTTTTTATTTAATTTCGAGTAGTATTTTTAGGAATATGAAATTGTATCTCAAAAAGTTATGGTTTTAAGTTTTTCATTAGGATTTAACTTAAGCTTTTTGATGGGAATGGGGATAGAGTGGAAAGTCTTATTTTTCATAATTTATAATCTGAATATGACCTCAGACTGAGATGTTGCTCTTTGCCCATTTTAATAGCCACTGTGAAACTGACTATATATTTCATAGCCAAACCAGAGGTAATAAGCGATCTGAATTTGCTGGTATTGATTTAAACAGGATGATATGGGGTGAGAGTAGGGCTACCCTAATTTATTCAATATCTGGATCTGCAGTGATAGATGGAACTCTTTTCTTTAATCATCCTATACCTTTTTTTTTTTTTTAAGATTTTATTTGAGAAAGAGCACACAGAAAGAGAAAACACAAGATGAGCAGGGGGAGGGGCAGAGGAAGAGAGAGAAGCCGACTCCCCGTGGGGCTAGATCCCAGGACCCTGGGATCATGACCTGAGCTGAAAGCAGGCACTTATCTGACTGAGCCACCCAGGCGCCCCAATCGTCCTACACTTCTTAGTTTATTATCTGCAACCTAAAATCTACTTCTCCAGTCGCCAGTAATTCTGGTTGTATAGTTCTGTAATATTTTCACTGATAGTTCTTACTAACTTATTTTCAGATTAAAAGGAAAGGAGGAACGGTTGAATACCATGAAGACTGTTTTAGAAGAGAAGGAGAAAGACCTAGCTAATCGAGGGAGATGGTTACAGGTGAGAAGTTAAAAACAAAAGTAAACACCTTTTTTATACTTCAATATCAATTCAATTCATACCAATTCTTTTTCAGGATCTTCAAGAAGAAAATGAATCTTTAAAAGCTCATCTTCAGGAGGTAGCACAACGTAACTTGAAAGAGGTATAGTATAAACAGATTACCAGCATATTACATAAAAAATGAGTTTCTTTTTTACCATGCTAGAAAATAAAGAAGTTAGTATCTTCTCTGAGTTTACTTGCCATAAAAATTATTGTACCATAGTTGTGTTGTTGATAAAATAAGTTAAATTTTATCTTTGTCAAGTCTTTTGCCTGATTTGTCAACCTAAGCCTAAAAGCATTTCCTGTCCTTTTTCAGATTGACTCTTAAACTTAAGTATGTGTGTTTAAATGGTATATTAATCTGTAATCCTTTAAGAAATGGATATAGAAAATTCAGTTAAATAAAGTTCATTCTATCTTTGTTTTATAAATGGCCTAATTTTAACATATAATTATGTTTTTATTTTATTGGTGTTTTGTATATAGTATACGTACTTTGTAGTTTGTAGTACCTGATCTTTTTGATGTTAGAATTAAAAATGTGAATCTGTTTCTTAGGTATGTTCTGCATCACGATTTGAAGAACTTGAGACTGTGTAAGTATAATTTTAGCTAGCATTTTAAAAGAGGAACTTCTCATTATTTTGCAGAATGTACTTGAATATCAGGATGAGTTTCTTCTTAGTCATTTCTTTTTTTTTTTTTTTTTAAAGATTTTATTTATTTATTTGAGAGAGAGAGAGAATGAGAGATAGAAAGCATGAGAGGGAAGAGGGTCAGATGGAGAAGCAGACTCCCTGCTGAGCAGGGAGCCCGATGCGGGACTCGATCCCGGGACTCCAGGATCATGACCTGAGCCGAAGGCAGTCGCTTAACCACTGAGCCACCCAGACGCCCTCTTCTTAGTCATTTCTTATTAAATTAGGAAAAAGTCCAGAGGCAAATAAGCTAATAACTTTCTTTTGGTATAATGAAAGAGTCTCTTTCAGTGCTTTCAGATACCTGGGGACTTTATCCTTTCCAAGCCATTCAAACCCATCAACCAGAAGATAATCATAGTTGTAACTTTGATGAAGATTATTGAATCTCTAAGAAAGTAACTTGATTATTGAGGAGAGTGGTATCTGTTGTCATACCAGTTACTGTGCTAACGAGTAAAAATAATTGAGTCTGATCAACATAGGAGGTATCGGTCTTAATAGATGTTCATCCTAGAAAATTTTTGTCTAAAAAAGTCTGTTCTCTTAATTTAAGCTAACTAAATCAGTTCACAGTGGTGAGAAGGATATCTGGACTTCCATCTATTTGGCATGCTATAGAATTATTTTTCAGAGATTCTGCTGTGATACCATCAATCTTTATGGATGTTTAAGAAGTAATGCTTTGAAACTGTGTCTTTAAAAGTAAGACATTGAGCATATTAGGTCATTGTCTTTATGAAGACAAAGGAGATGTCTCTAGTCTTGACACTAAAATTCTCATTTGTACAGCTAATTGTTTACCATGGGGGCATTGTATAATTATCAAGGTATTTTGTTTCATTTACTATAGCTTAGAGACACATTTCTGGCCCATTTGTAGCAGGTATATAATTCATTAAAGTATGTTATTTTAAATCTATTTCTGCATCACAGTTTTCTTTTTTAAAAAAGTTAATAGGGGCCCCTGGGTGGCGCAGTGGATTAAGTGTCTGCCTTCAACTCAGGTCATGATCTTAGGGTCCTGGGTTGGAGCCCAGGCTTGACCCTCTCCCTCTGTCCCTCCCCCGCTGCTTGTGTGCTCTCTGTATCAAATAAATAAAATCTTTTGAAAAAAAAAAAAGAATTTGGTGGGGGGAGCAATTTTAGGTTTACAGAAAATTGAGAGAAAAGTACAGAGTTCCTGTTTTCCCCCACCCCCACCCTGTTTCTCTTGTTATTATCTTGCATTAGTATGGTACCTTTATTACAATTGATAAACCAGTGTCTAAATATTGTTAGTAACTAAAGTCCGTAGTTTCCATTAGGGTTCACTCTTCTGTGGGTTTTGAGGAATGTATAATAACATGTATCCATCATTACAGTATCATACAAAATAGTTTCACTGTCCTAAAAATCTCCTGGCTCTACCTATTCATCCCTTCCTTCTTCCAGCCGCCACCCCCACCACCCCCAATCTCCGGCTACCACTGATCTCCATAATTACTGTCTCCATAATTTTGTCTTTTCCAGAATGTCTTATAGTTGAAGTCCTACAGAATGTAGGTTTTCAGAATGGCTTCTTTCACTTAACAATATGTATTTAAGTTTTGCTGGGGTTTCCCCCCCAACTTGTGTGTGTGTGTGTGTGTGTGTGTGTGTGTGTGTGTGTGTGTGTGT